>NC_069673.1:16074395-16374395 GCF_027244095.1 Hemicordylus capensis | reverse complement strand
GAGGCCCAAGATCAAAGGCATCACTGATATGTTCCCCATCGACAGCGGGGCAGGCTTCAACAAGAATGTGTTTATTTTATAACCCTGAGCAGTAGTGCACTGGAGGAACGGGTAGCAATGTTTTAAATAAAGACATAATCAATAGACACAGAGGCAGCCCGGTTGTTATCCACTAGCAATTGGAGAGAGTGACAGGAGAGAGGGCGAGGAGGAATCACCCCGGAGACCTGAAGCTGCGTACTTGTCCATCCTCCCTTCAGCAGGAAAAGAACAGCTGGGGATGAGCAGGGGTTTATTTTAGCAGCATATTTTGATTATTTTAATTTTATACTCTTTGTCAACCGCCCATGAATCTTTAGGGATATATAAATAAGCCACACCCAAACTGGTCCCCTTTCGTCTGTCGTTTTCTCTGACCCCCTGCACGTTTCCCAGACTGTGGGGAAAGACCTACACTGGGCAGCAGCAGCGATCTAGGAAGATGCTGAAAGGCAGCAGCAGCAGCAGCATCTCAGACTGCGCGGGAGGAGGCAATGGCCATGGCCAACCCCTCCTGGATTCTACCCAAGACAACTACCGGGCTTTTCTGTGGGCGCCCGGAGTCGACACCCACTCAGCAGCACCTCTTTACCTTTACCTGTATGTGTTGCTCTGAAACAGTTTACTCCACATGATCAAGATGTCACCATATGAAGAAAGCTAGCCTGATCGGCATGGCAGCCCTTGGCATTGTGCCCCTGACCCAGGAAGGGACCTGGCTGGTCCAGGGGGCCATACAGCCCCACATGCACACACCCTGGACAAACCCGCTGTGCCCAGGGCGAAGGGGTTAGGCTGGCCTGTGCAGACTGGCCCCACGACCTCTCCCCCCAGAAGCCTCCCAGAGCCGGGAAGGGCCTCGGAGCAGTGGTTGGCCGGGGGGGGGGAGGCAGCATCCCCCCCCAAGCGTGCCCAGTATCAGGTGGGGAGGTGGATGTCTTGACTGAGCAGCAAGCAGGACGGCAGCAGGGGGGGGGGCAGAAAGCCACTTCCTGGCCAGGCGAGGAACAGAGACCCCTTCCCAGGAAGGAAGCACAAGCGGGCCTCCTGCCCGGAGAAGGGAGGAGGAGGAGGAGGAGGAAGAGCTCCCGGGCTGGATTCCTGGGCAGGGTCCCCCAACAAACCTGTCCCGACAGGAAGCGAGGGAGGGAGGGAGGGAGGGAAACCTGGCTCGGCGGCAGGAGGGGCAGGAGGCGGAGGCAGCGGCAGCAGCAGGTCTGCTGGGCTGGTGGGGAGGCCCACACAGGCAGGCGGGGCGGAGCAGGGAGGCCGGGCGGGGGGGGAGGGGAGGGGGCCTCCGGGCGCTCGAGCCCCCCCCCGCCCTGCTGCTGCCGCCGCCGCCGCCGCCGCCGCCGCCAGGGGGGTTGCCTCGGAGCAGGCGCCCCCCGTCGCCCCCCGGCTGGGGCCCCACTGAGCAGCACCCAGAGGAGACACCCCACCCCACCCCACCCCACCCCCTGCCTGGCTCGAGGGATCCTGCCCCCACCCCCGGCCAGGGCCGCCCCCCCACCTGGCGACGCCCCCCCAAACAGGAGCCAGCCCGGGGGTTCGGGCGGGGGGGCTCCTCGGCCTCCGACAGGTGGGGGCGGGGGGTGCCTGCGCGTGCCAGGAAGGGGGCCCCCCTGCGGAGGGCAGCCGGGGCGGGGGGCCCCGGAGGGGAGGGGGCGTGGCGGGGGCGGGGCCCCTCCCGCGGGGGAACCCCGCCGCCGGGCCTCCCCCCACCGGCCTACCTGTTGCTGGGAGGGAGGGGCGGGAGCCGGGGCGGGCGGGCGAGCAGGCAGGCGTCCGTCCGGGCGGCGGGCTGGCCGTTCCGCTCCGTCAGGCGAGTCCCAGACACAACTTTCGCGACGCGTCCTCCTGCCCGTGCGCGCTCGCGCCGCGCTTCCTCGGGCGCGCGCACGCGCCGCGCTCTCCGCCCGGCCCCGCCCCCGCTGGCTGGCCCGAAGCGGACGGAGGGACTGAGGCTCACGCGCATGCGCGCTTCCCCCCTCGCCGGCGCTACGCACCCTGCGCGCGCACGCGCTCGCTCGCGAGCTGCCACGCAGGCCTCTTCCCTTTTGGTTGGTGGGCTGCCGCGGCGGGCTCCCTCCCTCCCTCCTCCCTCCCTCCCTCGCGCAGGGCAGGCGGAGGGGGCGTGGCCGGGGGCAGCGCGCGCGCAGCGGCGGTTGGAGCGCGGCGGGGAGGAGGGGCGGGGCGCCAGGGCGGCCGGGCCCCGCCCCTCCCTCTCCCTGCCCCGCCCCCGCGCCTTTCCGCCTGCTGCTGCGGGGGAGGCGGCCTCGTCTCTCTCTCGCGGCGCCGCTCGGCCACGTGGCTCTGCCGCCGCCGCCGCCGCCGAAGGTGGGCAGCCTGCCACGACGGGGAGGATGGGAGTTGTAGTTCCACCCTGGAGGAAGCCTGGCTGGCCTGAGACTCTCCGGCGGCGGCTGCTGCTGCTGCAGTTGCGGCGCCGGGGGGGGGTGATGGGAGCTGTAGTCCCTGAGCCGCTGGAGAGCCGCCCGCTGCCTCATGCATGGCCCTTGGTCTTCTTCGGCGCTCCTGCAGATGCTGGCCCGGGTTGGTGGGAGCTCAGCTGGAGGGCGGCACCCAGCTAAGGACCCTTCCCACCAGACTGCACTACAACTCCCAGCATCCCCAGCTGCAGTGGCTGGGGATTCTGGGAGTTGTAGTCCACAACCTCTGGGAATCCCTGTTCGGGGGACCACTGAGCCCCCCTGCTGCACGCGGTCAGCTCCCTGCAGCTGGTCACCGCACTATGGCGAGGGGCCCAAGTCGAGGCTCCTCTTTCCCTGCATGTGTGGGGGTTAATTGGTTTTTGCTAGCGGTGGGAAGGTTTGGAAGGCATGGCAAGCTGGCTGGCTGGCTGGCTGGGGGAGGCCAGACAGAACGGTGGGCATGAGCGGGTGCTTGGGGAGCACCACCGCCGCCGGTGCTCCGCTCTGGCCTTTCATTGTGCAGGACATGTGCCTGAAATGACGGGGGGGGGGGTGGGGGGGCAGGGGGGGGCCTGGAGGAGCCGCACAACGCCCGCTTTCAGAAAATAAAAGCACGCCGCTCGGGCCGAGCCCTGTTGCAGCAGCACAGAGCCTCCCCTTGTTCTCGCCTGCCGGCGCTGACTTGAACGCCTTCCTCGCCTCTTGCCTGACGCCAGGCGAAACCATCCCATCGATGTCCACAGGAAGCCCATGCCTCTTCCACCACCACGGCTATCGACGAGGCGTGAACGGCTGGGGCTGGGGCTGTAGGCGCTCAGGGGCAGAGACCCTGCTTGGCCTGCAGCAGCTCCCCAAATCCCTGGCAGACTCTCCAGGTAGGTCTGGGAAACGCCCTCCTAACCCTGGGCGCTTTCCAGGTGGGTGCTATCACCAGTGTGTCGCTAGGGGTCCCTGAAGTGTGTGTCCGCGTTGCCTGTGTTCTGACATCGCAGCCCCTGCCTTGTAAGGAAGGTGCCGCGCATATTTCCAGCACCTTCTTTGGGATTGGATTGCTGCGCCACAGCCCTATAACGTCACATCTGCGTTGCAAAAAAAAAAAGCTGTATTTGCCCATTGAAGAAGGCTTGCCCCCTTACAACGGATCTCTAACGTGGTTTGACTCCGGCGCCACAACACGTTGCTTTTTGCAGTGTAAGGCTCGCAATCTGGAAAGCACCGTGGAGAACTGCTGCTGCTGCCAGTCAGAGCTGGCAATACTGGGCCAGATGAACCAAGGCTCTGACCTGGGAGAAGGCAGCTTCATCAGTTACGCTCATTGCTTTTTCTTTACCCTTTCGTTCAGTATTCCGTTACATTGAGCATAGGCCTGCCTTATCTATCAATATGCCTGACGGCAGCAAGTTGTGCAAAGAGAGCTGACAGAAGACTAGATCCCCCCTAACTGGACAGTCTGGACTCTGCTGGGTAGCAGCAGCAGCAGAGTCACCCAGGAAGTGCAGCCATTGGCATTTGTTGCTTCCTTTCAAGCCGTGCCACTTCCATGGGGTCGTGCATGTCACTGGAACAGAGGAAGCTGCCATCGACTGAGTCAGACCCTTGGTCCATCTGGCTCAGGATTGTCTCCCCAGACTGGCAGCGGCTTCTCCAAGGTCTCTCTCAGCCCTCTCTTGGAGATGCCGCCAGGGAGGGAACTTGGACCCTTTTGCATGCCAGCAGGCAGGGGCTGTTCCCGGAGCAATATCTTAGTGCTCACGTATGGTGACCCAAAGCAAAAAAATGCGTGGACCACTTTTATCAGGTTTGTAAAAGCATCTTATCCCGCGGCATGTTTATAGTCAGTTTGGGCCGTGAAAGCAGAACCACCTTTCAGATCCGTATCTTTCTCACTCGATGCCGACATGCAGCCTGGATGGGGCGAGTGTCCCGCACATTTCTCCATTCCCGCCCAGTGATTTCCGCCTGCTTGGCGTGCACTGATAGGCTGGCCCAGCAGCACACAGGGCTGGGCGTGGGACTCAGCCAAGCGAGCCTTGCTTCCTCCAAGCACGCCAGGCCCGGAGACCCTGCTCCGTCAGCTGCATCCTGCACAGGAGGGACGGGGAGTTCTCCTTCCTGCAGCCTCCGCTCTCCCGGCACGTCGAGCGGATTCGCAGCCGGCTCCCCCAGAACGTCGGCCACCACATGCAGGCTGCTCTGCTCTCGGATTTCTCCGGCAAAGTCTGAGTCCCAGAGGAAGCCTGGACGCCGGAGGAGTGCCTGTGTGGCTGGCGCGGAAGGAAGGAAGCCGAGCCCCGGGAAGAGCCGTCCGGAGGAGCTTCGCGGAGCAGAGGGGCCAGTGTCCCCCGTGAAGACCGGGGGCCCCGACTGGCGGCACACACAACGTCTCCAGCCCGGCCAGCAGCTGCGGCACAGGAGGAGGGCAAGCTGGCCAGGCCCAAGCAAGCTGCCGGACGGCGGTGGGCCGGCTGGCATGCCGGAAGAAGGCCAGCCGCGTGGTCCGGGGAGGAATCTGGACCAGCTGCCTGCGGAGCTCACCCGGGGGGCAAGCGACTGCTGGCAAGAGCCAGAACCGGCAGCCGTGCCACCGGCCCAGTATCTTCCCCCAGCGTGGGGCCACCTGGAAGGGAAGACGGCCAAGCTGGGGGCCGGAGATGGCTCAGAGGAAAGCGGCAGCTGCCTTTTCGGGCATTCCCTTTAGGGGAGGGGGCTCTAGCTCCGCGGAGGAAGAGCCACTGCAGAGATGCTGCCGGCTGTGGGGCAAGCCATCCTGAGCAAGACCGTCCAAGGCGGTAGGCGGCAGCTTCCTGTGTTCACTGGCCAGGCTGCGGGAAGATGGAAACACCACCCCCACCACCAAATATTTATATGCTGCTTTTCAAAGCAAAAGTTTCCAAAGCAAAATAAAGAACAGACAAACAGAGATGGAACCCTGTCTGCCAAGGGCTCACAGTCTCCAAAGAAACACAAGAGAGACCCCAGCAACAGTCACTGGAGGGATGCTGTGCTGGGGACAGATAGGGCCAGTTGCTCTCCCCCTGCTCAATACAAGAGAAGCACCATGTTACGAAGGTGCCTCTTTGCCCAGTGAGCAGGAGAGTGGCGCCAGGCAAGGGGCGGCAGAGCACACACACACCCCCCGGCTGCAAGTGTTAGGGCTGCAGGTGCTCCAGCTGGACAATGCAGACAGACGCTCACCCAGAGAGTCGGCATGGGAAGCAGCAGAGGCACCCCCCCTTCAGTAACCCCCCCCCCCCGTTTGCCCCCAGTGAGCCAAAGCTTCTCCCACCCAGGCCTGCCTGGCAAGCCCCTTCCTCGCAAAGACTGGAGATAATTAATCCGGGAGTTTTCTGAACAGCTGCTTTTCACGCACCATTTGGAATTGGCGATGCAAAGATGGGCAATCCGTGTTAAATGCCCTTGACTAATTGAGCAAGGCGGGTGTCGGGCCACTGGGGGTGGGAAGGCATGCAGGAGGACCAGCGGCCTGGTCCTTGGTCAGAGAAAGGGGTGCTGGGGGGGGCACTGGGCGGGGCTACTCTCCAGGCAGCTTGCAGGGTCAAGTCTAGAGACAGGCAGGCACGGCATTTTTGCTCAGGACGGAGTGGGCAGTGACCTTGGATGGCTCTGCTTTCCTCTGCAAGTTGTCGCTTATAGCACATAGTCGTCACACCCTGTGCTGTGGTTTGGATCGTGCAGGATTGCTGGTCTTGTGGTAAAGGTAACGTAAAGTGTGCCGTCACGTCGATTTCGACTCCTGGCGCCCACAGAAGAGCCCTGTGGTTGTCTTTCGTAGAATCCAGGAGGCCTCCTCCCGTGCAGTGTGAGATGATGCCTCTCAGCATCTTCCTCGATCGCTGCTGCCCGATATAGTACCAGCGGGGATTCGAACCGGCAACCTTCTGCTTGTTGGTCAAGCATCTCCCCGCTGCGCCACTTAAGGTGGCTGGTCTTGTGGTAGCCAGCCTGACTTGTCCCCTTTGCTAAGCAGGGTCAGCCCTGGTTGCATATGGATGGGAGACTAGAAGTGTGAGCACTGGAAGAGATTCCCCTTGTGGGACGGAGCCGCTTTGGGAAGAGCAGAAGGTTCCCAGTTCTCTCTCTCTCTCTGGGCGGGGAGGTGAAGCAGAGGCGATGGGTGGTTGGTCTTCACACAGAAGCAGGGACCCTCCAGATTCTGACCCCAGACTGCCCCAGAGAAACTAGTTGCAGTCGGCAAATCTGGAAACTCCAGCTGCTGACTAAATGCTAAATGGTCCTAGCACTGCTGCCTGCTTCTCTTCCCAGAACTGCCTGCAATGCTCTGTTATGAATAAACCACCCAAACGCTCCAGAAATTACTCAGAGCTACTGATTTTTTAAAAAAACAAAAACAAAAACCCGGGCAGATGTGAGGCTCAACAGGAAGGAGAGAGAGCGCGCCAGGCGGGCACTGCCAACGATGCCAGAGAGAAAGCAGAGGCAGGGCGGAAGAGACCCCGGGCCAGGAAGGAAACGGAGCGGCAGCCAAACAGCCTAATGACAGGCTGGGAAGGCGCTCAAATGGCATCCGAGGCCACACGGCTCTCGTCGGCCAGGCCGCAGCCACGGCACCGCCAGAAGCTAGGCCTGCTGAAGCTAGCCCTTCATAACCCGCCTCTTGTCTATGCCAACAGATACCAATCCAAGAAGAAGCCACGGCTATGCCAGTGGGTTGCATGCACACGTGCAGAGACAGACCCTGTGCCATGCTCTTGTGTTCTTCGTCCTGCTTGGGAAGGACCCGTCTTTCCCCTCCCAACTTCAGCACAAGCTCCCACCCTCCTCGGCCTCCCTACGCCTTATCCGGCCACGCAGAAGGCTGGTTCACACAACCGTTCGAACCTAGGTTTCATGCGAGCTACTGACAGTAGCATGACTGGGTGGATCTACACCAAGGCCGGTGGTTTAGAGCCCAAGAGTTGGTGGAGAGTCTCGCCTTGGCATGGCTTCACACAATCACGCTCATGCTGGTGACCCACATTAAACCTAGGTTCGACCGGTTGTGTGAACCAGCCCAGAAAGGTTTTGCCTCCTGGGGCCCCTCTCTCTGTGCCTGGCTGCAACTGACCCCCCCCGCCCCCACCTCACCCCTGCAGGTGCATTAATTTTGGCACAAACACAAGGACGACCCACATCGCAGAGGAGGGCTTGTGGAGGGGCGCCTTCTTGGACGCAGTTGCCTTTGCTGAATCAGCAGCAGAGTAAACAGGTAATTACACTCTGCCATATGTGTCTCTAATTCTGACAAAGGCGGCATCCAAACAGTGCGCTGAGCAGCATCGCTGGTGGACGAGGAGGAGTAAATTGGTCCCCATGGCCGGGGGGGGGGGCAGGAGAGAGGGGGAGGGAAGGATTTGTCATCTCGCTCCCTTTCCCCTGACACCCAGTGGCCGGCTCAGCAGCAGAGGCAGTATTTAATGCTGCTAAAATATCAACAGGAAATCCTCTTTAAGCACGCTTTGAGACATTGCAAGGGAGCATCATGTGCTGGGGGCGGGAAGGAATCCAGAACCCACAGGGGCTGTTTTCTTCCCATCAGATCAGGGATCCTGCAGCCCCATTTGGCAGGGCCCCCCTGGCCCCTTCCCCCCCACTCTGTCCCCAGCCCCGAGTCAAGACTGGGGCACCTTCCCTGGGAGCAACAGCCGGGGCATTTGGGGCTCTGGGAATACGACTGCCCTGGCAGCGGGAGAGCTGGTCTGGTGGTCAAGGCGAAGTGTGCCATCGAGTGTCGGTGTCGACTCCTGGCGCCCACAGAGCCCCCCCCCCCCCCGTGGTGGTCTTTGGCAGAATCCAGGAGGGGTTGACCATTGCCATCTCCCGCACAGTATGAGGTGATGAGGCCTTTCGGCATCTTCCTAGATCGCTGCTGCCCGATATGGGTGTGCCAGCGGGGATTTGAACCGGCATCCTCTTGCTTGTTAGTCAAGCCTTTCCCCGCTGAGCCACCTAAGGTGGCTGGTAGCAGGCCTGAATTGCCCCCTTTGCTAAGCAGGCTCCAGCCTGGTTCGCATTTGGATGGGCAGCCACATGTGAGCGCTGCAAGAGATTCCCCTGAGGGGTTAATGGGGCCGCCGCTCCGTGGCAGAGCATCCGCCTCGCATCCAGGAGGTCCCAGGTTCCATCCCTGGCAGCATCTCCAGGAGGGGCTGGAAAGGACCCCTGCGGGAAACCAGCCACTGCCAGTCGGTGTAGACCACACTGAGCTAGGCAGGCCAGGAGTCTGACTCAGCAGAAGGCAGCTTCCTTGGCTCCTCTGTTCCCATGTGGCCCTCAGGATGCACCCCTCTGCCCCCTCCAGCCCCCTCATCTCTCTCAGCCCAAACTTGGCCTAGGTGCTGCCTCCACCACCTGACCCCATCTGCTCCCTGCTGGCCTGCAGCTGTTTGCGGAGGGGGGGGGGTCCTGGCGCTGCCTGTCAGAGCGCACAAGCCAATCCGCTCCCACCTCCGTCTCCAGAGCCTAATGACTGGAGAGGCTCTACCTTCCCAGATCCCTTTAAGGCATAAGGTATGGCGGCCACAGCACGGGAGGCTCACCTAATTATCTCCGATTGTATATGACGCTGTCATGTTGATTTACTAAATATCCGCGGGAAATCTCTTTCTTTTGCCACCCGACAGAGGAGACCATCCAGAGCTCCCAGGAGTGGGTCTGACACCAATTCCCTCTGGTCATGTTACCTGTCTTTTCCACCTGCAGTTGCATCGATGACACCCGGGAGGGATGTCAATAACTAATTTATTCATTTTGCTTCTGACTTATTATAAAAAAGAGCAGATGTCAGGACAACTTGTCTAGAGTGACAGTGATGCGGAAGAGCCTTCAGAAAGTCCGCGCCTTCAACAAGTAGAACACAGAACCCACCCTGCAGCGCACAGCCACGTTCTCTGGTGCGCGAGGAGCTCCCTTCAGCGGCCTGGGCTGCGAGGACGGGGGGCTTAGAACGTCCAAGCTACCAGCCAAGCCAGCCTCTAATAAGACAGCTTGTTTCTAACCCTGTGCTGTCCTGGGTGCTGCCATCAAGGTGGAGGCAGGAGTCAGGAGGCAAAGCCAGGAGTCAGGAGGCAAAGTCCCACAAAGCTGCTCAGCCTGGACAGGTGAAGCCAGCTCAGATCCTAGAGACCCTTATTGCCCTGAAAAAAAATGCTCCAGTTCCCCAGCCTTCAGGAGCACCTTCCTTAGGCGGCAAGGCTACAACACCTGGGGCTTTTTCGTTTAGAAAAAAGACGACTGCTGTGCTTTTATAGACACGATAGAGGTCTATAAAATTATGCGTGGTGTGGAGAGGGTGGAGAGAGAGAGAAATGTGTCTCCCTTTTGCATAGCTGCGAGATTAGGACCAGGGGTCATCCCATGAAACTGGTGACAGTCCCTGGCCTGGATGGCTTTAAGAAGGGCTTAGATAAATTCATGGAGGACGTCTATCAATGGCTGCTAGTCTGGTGGCTATAGGCCACCTCCAGCCTAGATGTGGCAAAAGGAAAGGAAACGTCGTGCTGTCGCATCGGTGTCGACTTGACTCCTGGAGACCACAGAGCCCTGTGGTTTTCTTGGTAGAATCCAGGAGGGGTTGACCAGTGCCTCCTCCTGTGCAGTATGAGATGATGTTGCCTTTCAGCATCTTCCTATATCGCTGCTGCCCGATAGAGGTGCTTCCCATAGTCTGGGAAACACACCAGCGGGGATTCGAACCAACAGCCTCCTGCTCTCTAGGCAGGTTGCTTCTCCACTGCGCCATTAGGTGGCTCTGGGTTAAAGGTGGCAAGATGCCTCTGAATCCCAGTTGCAGGGCAGCAGCAGCCCAGGAGAGAAGGTCTGTCCTCCTCACCTCTTGCCTGTGGGCTCCCCAGAGGCGTCTGGTGGGCCCCTGGATGAAAGAGGGAGCCAGACTGGGTGGGCCCCCTTGGCCCTGATCCAGCAGGGCTGTTCCTATGCTCTGACATTGCTCAGCGTGCAACAGAAAGGACTGATGAGGCCTCCTCTCATCTCTTGCAGGAATCCCTCTTGAACGCTGCCACCTTCCTCCCCAGGTCCCTGGGAGGTAGCAGGAGAGCTTTCTACACAATTACAAAAGCAAAATCGGCAGCCTATAAGCAGCCCGTATTTCTTAAACTCGATCCCACAGTAGAGAGAAGAGAGGAAAGGGAGGTGAATCGGGTTGCAACCTGTCGAAGCAAGCAGTGCTCTGGTCTTCTTGGTCTGACAAGGCGGAGCTGCCTCCAGACCTGGAGAGCCAAGAGGTCCTGCTGCTGCCGCTGTCTCTGCAAAGGAGGGAAGGGAACGGGAGGTTTTCTGAAGAGGAGGAGAAGGAGAACTCAGACAAAGGGAGCCAATGGCCTGTGCACGCTGGAGGACCCTTGGCTGGGGGAGTCGGTCCACCCTGGCCCAGATGGACCCACCACGCCCCCCCCCCCAGCACACCCCAGGGGAAGGCTGCAGCTGCTGCACCTGTTCCTGCTCAGCTCCGGAAGCCAGCTGTGGGAACGGCCTCCCTGTCGTCCTGGGGGCCGGGGCGGGGAGGGGGCTTCCCAGAGGCGACCGGCTAGTTCCTTCTGGAAACAGGCTTCTGCTGGTGCTGGGCAAAGCCCTCCTCCGACCGCTGGGCAAGGCCCGGGCGGTGGTCCCCTGAGATCCGTTCCCCCCTCCCCGAACCCCAGCCCAGCACCCTGCTTCCCAGGCAGGGAGTACAAAGGAGCCCCCAACCCCTCCCCCTGCAGGGAGGCTGCCCCCCCCGCCCCCGCCCTGAGCATTAGGTGAACTCTCTCCGCTGGCCACCAGCTCCTTTCATCAGCGGCCTTTGAGGTTCTTTCGGAAATGGAACTAATTAGGCCTGGTTATTTCCACTGGTGCAGACTAGAGGCGGCCGTCTGATCTTAAAGGCTCCCCCGTCAAAGTGAAATAATAGTCCCAATTAAATGTATTTTGTTTATTCTGCAAAGTGCACAAACAGAGGGGCCGCATGATCTCCCCACCCCAGCAAACAATGGCAGCCCAGAGAGCAGCCCAGCCAGACCCACTTCTAGCCAGGGAGAGCTGAGGGGCTGCGGGGGGGGGGCACCTGGCTACGATAGCCCCACCTCTCCTGCCCTCCCTAAGGGGGTCTCTCTGGGTGAGCCCTGAGGCCTCTCTAGTCCAGGGTTCACAACTCCCAGCCACCATGAGCAAATAGTCAGAGATGACGATGGGGCAGGAAGGGACCCACCGTCTCTCTGAATGCAGCCAGCCTCTAACCAGGAGGAGATGCTAGTAGCCACTGATAGGTTTCTCTTCTTCCAGGAATGGGGACATGCCCCTTTGAGGCCCCCGTGGTCCCATTTGTGACACCACCAGACTGCGGAAGAAGCGTGAGCACTGCCAGAGGTTCCCCTTATTGAGGGAAGGAGCTGCTCTGGGAAGAGCAGAAGGTTCCAAGTGGCTGGGAGGGAGAGTCCTGCCTGCAGCCCTGGAGAAGCCGCTGCCAGCCTGTGAAGATAATGCTGAGCTACTCAGAAGATGGCAGCTTCCTGTGCTCCTAAGAAGGGGAGAAAGGCTTGAGTCACTTTCTCCACTGTTCCGGCCAGTTCCTAGCAGCCTTGCACCATGCAGTTTGGGTGCTCTGGTCTCATGCTGCTGGTCCTCATGGCCTTTCTGCAGGGCGCCCAGCCCCAGCTTCAAGAGGCTGGAGGTGGCAGCGGCAGCAGCAGCAGCAAAACCCCCTCGGAGGTTCTGCACCCTCTGTGCCTCCCAGCCAGCCTGCTTATCTTCCCACTCATAAAGCCATGACTCACTTTTTCTGCCGCCCTCCACAGCCTGAGGTTATTTCTTAGAAAAGAAAGGTAGGAGAGGAGAGGCTGCAAAGTGGCGGCCAGCCGCAGAGAGGAAGAGGACGTGTGCTCCCCACTTCCCTCCTGCTGCTGCACTCTGCAGAGGCGTTTCGGGCCGGCAGGATTCATTCCACTTCTTTCGCACAACCCATGTATTGCCTCTCTGCCTACGGGCCCTCCAAGAGCCCGACGACCACCGAGATGACTGTCGCTTTTCAGTTGGCCCAGGGTCGCTGTACCCAACCTGGCGGAAGTGAAACCCACCCAGAGCAAAACCAGAGATCCGGCAGCAGCAACATGGAGAGGAGAGAGAACACCGTGTCCCTCCTCCCGTCAAGGCGATTCCCACTCCTGGCGCCCACAGAAGAGCCCTGTGGCTTCCTCCGGGTAGACTGCAGGAGGGCTCGGCCACAGTGTGAGCAGCTCCTGTTCAAAGAGCAGGCGGGGCCTCTGGAAGCCTCACAGCCCCCAGCAGAGCAGGGGAGGGTCTCACCGAGTCTCTCTCTAGCAGAAGGCAGGCAGGAGGGCCATGCAAAGCCTCCTTGGCCTGCCGCCGCCCAGGGCTTGCTAGATGCCCCTCTGACTCGGGGGCGGGATGCCCTCCTCCAGGCTTCCTCCAGCTTGGCCAGGCCCCGCGCACTCTCCGTGGGTCTCTGTCTCAGCAGCGCTCCCAGCAGTTCGAGCCACAGCAAACACACCAAGTCTGCACCACCATCCACCACGGACCACCCACATCAAGACTCAAAGGAGCAGCAACCAACCCGGAACGCTCAAGATCCCCGGGGGACCCAGCCAAGACGGGAGTTCACTGTGTGTGCCTCTGACCATCCATATCACAACACCCATCCCACAGCAGGCTGCCTCACACCTGAGCCTCACAGTGCAGGAGCTCCGTCCTACCCAGGAGCAGCAGCACCCAGGAGGCTCCATCCTACCCAGGAGCAGCTGCAGCCCGCTGGGTCCGGGTTTTGGTCGTAGCGGAGCAGCTCCCTCGCTGCGATCTGTTGAAAGCCAAGTCCTTGGCACAGAATCATTCGTAGATGTTGTTGGGCTGCTACAACTCCCATCATGCCCAGCCACAATGGCTGAAGGGGGTGATGGGAATTGTAGTCCAAGAACATCTGAGAAGCCACGTCTGGGAACTCCGGGAGGAGGAAGAAGACGGTGGCACCAAATCTTCCAAACCGGAGAACCAGGATTTTGGTGCCAGCGGAGATCTTTTGGGAGTCCCTGTAAATGTCAATAATGGAAGTGCTTTGCTGGGACCCCGAGCACAATCCAACCCTTATCTCTTATTTATAGCTGTCGAAGCTCAGAGAAGAGTAAGAAAATAATAATAATACTTTAAATAATTGAAGGCAGCGGTATTAAAAGTACCCCAGCAGTTACAGTGGTTGCAGAAACGGCTCCCCGTAGACCTGACGGTGCAGACGCCGGCTGCATTTTTAATTTTCAAAACATATTTCTTTCAGAATTATCCAGTCATACAAGAAAGCCACATTTATGGGGTGATAAATTACTGTAATAAACTGCGGGATGTCCAAAGGCAGAGGTAGTGAGCCGCGCCAGGCAGAACGCAAGCGGCCCAGCCCCAAGAGAACCGGGACCTGGTTGAGGAGGAGCAGGTCGGCGCGCTTTGCCAAATGACTGCCGGGCATCCTCTCCGGCAGGAAGAGCCCCTGCTTGGCTCCCGCCCCCCACTTCCCGGTGAGGGACTCTGCTCCGGATCCTGTGTGTGTGTGTGACTGTGGTTTAAGCACATGGCAGGATGCGTCCTTGGTGTTATGCGGCGTGGGGTGTGCTCCCCGCAAGCAGAACGTTAGAGGGAGGCAGACCCCGGAGGCCTGATATCATTCTGACATTCATGTATATATATATAACTTTTATGAAGGCAAGGAACGCACAAAGGTAAATATATTCAGCATTGGCAGCCATGACAAATCATAATGAAGATGGCAAGAATCATAGTAGCAGCAACAAAGGCAGAAATCACCTTCCAGTAGCGAGACTGAAGGATGCGCCTCCTCCACTCACACATTCATCCTTAGACGGACTTTGGAGTTGGGCAGACCCCAAGAACCCGTTGGAGTTTGGGCTTGGTCAGGACAGAGAAGCAGCACAAGGCAGGCACGTCCTGGTTCCAGATGGGGGCTTCTCCGCTTTAGCTCTCCCAAAGGGTCTCCTTTACAGCCCAACTTCCTGGCTTCATCTGAGATCAGACGAGATCGGGCGTGTTCAGGGTGGTCTGGCCGTGGCATGGCTGCTCCCTGATCACCCCACTTCTGGAGGTTGGGCTGGAAGACCAGTTACTCAGCATGCTGGCAAGACCCCCAAGAAGCTTTCCTCTGGGTTGGGCTGGTCCCACAAGGTCAGACTCTCTCGGGAGTCTCTTAGGACAGACAGCTTTCCCGGAGACGAGTCCCCTCGCTTCTTTGGGGTGCAGATCTGTGTGGTTCTGCCTGCCTTTGTCTTCAGCCAGTAACCTGCTATTTCCCTATGTCAACATTACTCTTTCCACACACACACATTATTGATCAATAGCAAAAGTAAACATTCAGCTACTGTCATATCTACAGCCACCTAATAGGCCGGCGGGGAAATGACTTGACTAGCAAGCCAGAGGTTGCCGGTACAAATCCCCACTGCTATATACACCTATATCGGGCAGCAGTGATCTAGGAAGATGCTGAAAGGCACCTTCCTCTCATACTGCGCGGGAGGAGGCAATGGTCAGCCCCTCCTGGATTCTACCCAAGACAACCACAGGGCTTTTCTGTGGGCGCCGGGAGTTGACACCGACTCAAAGGCACACCTTTACCTTTACCTTTACTGTCATGTTATAGGAACAGGGGAACAGAGGAAGCTGCCATTTACTGATTCAGGCCCTTGGTCTATCTAGCTCAGCGTTGTCTTCACAGACTGGCAGCGGGTGGCAGATATACTGACTGGATTCACATATTCCGAAGGGACATCACTGGAGAGTCAGCCCAGCTCAGACAAAGCCCTGGGAACTGTCAGCAGGCCAGGCCAGGCCAAGTCTGGATTGTGGCTGAGAGAGTCGGCCGAGGCATCAGTGCCTGGAGAGCTGCTGCCAGTCAGCGCAGACAGTGCTGAGTTAGGTGGGCCAAGGGTCTGACTCAGTAGGAGGCATCCCCCCCCTGCCCCGCCCCTGTTCCTAGGTGCCAATGGCAGCCCAGCAAAGAACTGTGTCGCACAAGGGCCGGGGGGTCAGCGGTGGGGATGGCTCTCCCCCCACTCTGGACATCCTCTTCCCGCTGCCCCCAGACAGCCAGAGCCCCTCCTGGATCAGCCGGGCTCCCCTCCACCAGCCTCTCCGTGACGGGAAGCCCAGATCCCTGCTGCCGCCGCTGCCGCCACGCACCATCCATCCATGCGGCAGGCTCCCCTCTGACCCTGGCCGCAGCAGGGCTGCTGCTGCGTCTGCCTCGGCATCCTGGGCCCGGGAGGCTCCGGCGTCTTCAGACAGCCTCCGATTAGGTTACCCAAAGTATTTTCGGGGAGGGGTCTCGCTTGCCCGGAGCTCTGTGGGAGTTAATCAGAAGTGGCAGAGTTGGAGAGAAAGCCGAGCACCTGCATTTCTGGAAATGATATTTGGAACTGGAGGGGTGGTGGGCGGGGGGGGGGAGCCAGACCAGCCAAAATCTGACCAGAAAGAAGAAGGCGGGGTTGCAGAAATGGACCGGGGGGGGGGGGAGAGACAGTGCCTGCAGCGGGGCAGGGGGGTGTTTTTCTGGGGCTCCCGACACAGCTGCCCTCCCAGCCCCATTTTAGAAGCCTCCCGCCCCCGCCAAACCCGCAAAGGGCCCCAGAGCCACCAGCACCTCCGCGCCTCCTTTCTGGGAAATGCCCAGGTCTGGAGGGCTGTGGGGCTCCTGGCCGCCTGGCTCACCTCCGCCCTCTGCTGTTCCCCCGAGAGCAGGAGGGGGGGGCCCGCACTGCTCTACCGGATGAATGGGCAGCCTGCAGGCAGCCCGTGCTGCTCCCTCCCTCCGGCCATGTGGACTAGGAGCGCCGGGGAGGAGAGCGGGTCTGGTGGGAGCAAGCCTGCCTTGCCCCTGAGCTAAGCAGGGTCTGCCCTGGTGGCACATGAAAGGGAGGCCACATGTAAGATCTGCCCTTCAGGGGATAATGGGGCCGCTCTGGGAAGAGCGGAAGGGTCCCAGTCCCCTCCCTGGCAGCATCTCCAAGGTAGGGCTGGGAGAGACTCCCACTTGTGACCTTGGAGAAGCCGCTGCCAGTCTGTGCAGACCATGCTGAGCGAGAGGGACCGGGAGAGAAGCTCCGGACGCGGCGGGATCCCTCCCAGGGCCAAAGGCGGGTGAGGGGCCAGCTTCCCAGTCCACAACTGGACTGACCTGCAAGCAGGCCTGGAATAAGAACCGAGCCTCCCTTGGGCTGGTTTGCAGCCCTGAAGGGCCCGGGCTTCCTTTGCAGCCCTTGGAGCTCTTGGGCGTCTCTCTCCCCCTCCCACCGGCCCGGCCCCGTCATCAGTCACCTCGAGGGACACCCACCGGCTTTTCATGGGGAGCTTTTAATCCTGCAAGCTGGAGCGAAGCTGCCGTCCGTCCCGTCTCACAAGGGGCCACCCACCGAAAAGTCATTAAAGCCGAGCGAGACCACCTGGGAACCAACAGGAGATCAAGTTAGAGACTCGTTTGAGGCCATTAATGGGAAACAATGATTGGAGATCAAGTGAAATGTCCTTGGATTACAGGAAGCTGCCTCAGTGGAGTCCCTGGGGGGATCCAGCGGAGAGGGAGGTGTGCCTGAACTCCTCCTGGAAGGAGCTGGCTGGGAGTCAGCGCAAGGTGTGTCGGGTTGTGGCCAGCCTGCTCCAGACCACCCCACGTGTGGCCAGAGGAGGACCTTCACCCTGCCACAGCAGCACCGAAAAGACACTGACCTCTGCTGGTGGTGTCAGGCCTGCAAAGAGTTGGGAAATTCAAGGGGGCAGCCCCGATTGTGGGCGTGGCTGGACCCCCCCCCCCCCGCAGGAGGGCAGGCATTTCAAAAGCAGTTTGGTGAGCTTCAGCCTGGGAAGGGGGGAGCACCGAAGTCCCCCCCCAGCTGCTGGCAAAACCCTGGTTGGATCCCCACCTGTTCTTGGTACCTGCTCCCGGGCCTGTCAGAGGGGAGAGGAGAGAGCAGAGCTTCTGCCTGGCCTGCAGCGGGTCCCATCCCTGGAGTCAGCAGCCTCTCCTCCAGGCAGGGCTGGGAGAGACCCCTGAGCCGGAAAGCTTGGAGAAGAAGCCCCTGCCAGTCAGTGTGGAGCATCCTGAGCTCAATGGAGGGCCCAGGGCTGGACTCAGCGCAAGGCAGCAGCCCCTCCTCCTGCCTGGGACAAGCAGGTAAGATGCTGGGGTGTCTGTCAGTGGGGGTAGGGCTGGGGCCAAGATAGGCCAGGATTGAAGAGCACCTTCTGAGCACCTCTGACCCTCGGCCAGCGTGGGGTCGTGGCTAGAGTGCTGGACTAGGACCGGGGGGGGGACCTGAGTTCAAATCCCCCTTCAGCCATGAGACTTGCTGGGAGACCCCCCCCCGCTCCCCGGCAAAGGAAGCACCCTCCTGCTCCACTGGGCGACTGCACCACCCAGGACAGACTAGAGGGGCTGTGGAGGAGGCCCGGGACTTGGGCCCCGAAGTCCGGGGGTCAGAGCGCCTCTGCCTGAGCTCATTGCGCTCTCCCTCCGCGGAGGAGCCCAGACTCCAGCAGAGAGAGGCGGCCTTGCGGGGAGGCAGTTCTGGAGCGGAAGCGGGGGGCAGCACCACGCAAGGTCTGCTCTTCGGGGCCCCGCCAAGGAGCAGCCAGCCCTGCTGCGGTTCAGCCTCAGCCCGGCCACCCCTCTCCTGCTCCTCAGCTGGGCTGCCCCCAGCAGGAGCTTCTTGGTGCTTGCCAGGGAGGAGGGGAGGCGGCACCGGCCAAGGGGCCTCTCCTCCTCCTCCTCCTCCTCCTCCTCTCCCACGTTTGCTGCCATTGGCGCTGCCCCCGGAGCAGGGGGGCAAGGCCTCTGCGGGCGCCCCGGGCATCCTTCCTCCCACCGCCCAGCCCAGCCCAGGCCCTGCCGCTGCCCTGCCGCCCCCCTGCCTTTGCCTGGCCATCGAGCACACCACCCTGCAGGCCAGCAGGGAAGCCCCGGCTGCCTCCTGGAAGCGGTCCAGCCCTGCTGCCTGCTGGGTCCTCCTGAGCACCAGCCCAGCGGCCACAAGAGCCGCCCAGGGAACAGCCCGCAGCAGAGGAGGCCCTCCTGCGTCCTCCTCCTCCTCCTCCTCCTCCTCGCCTGCGATGGGGAGCTTCGCCAGGGCCCTGCATCGCTCTCCACCCACCAAGCCACGCACCGGATCTTCGGCTGCCCTTCCGGAGAGAGCCCGCCTCGGCGGTGTGACTGAGCTCCGAGGAAGGACTCGGGGTGGTCTGCCAGTGAGGCCATCTCTGCCGGCAGCCCAGAGGGGCATCCAGGGAGCGAGGGAAGGCCGCCCCGCCTTCAAGCGGGAAAGTGGCCAGAAACCCTTTGAGGCCCTGGGGGTGGCTGGAGAAAGGCCAGAGCTTCCCTCTCCCCCCTCCCCGGCACCCACCCAAGGCAGCGCGGAAGGGGCTGTCCACTCAACCCACATTCGCTGGATGCCCCACAGGCAACGGCCAGAGGTGGCAGGATGCCCACCACTTTTTTAAAACATGGGGGTGGCGGGGAGGTCTATCAGTGGCTATAGAGCCTCCAGATTCAGGGGCAGTCTAGCACTGAGCGCTAACGGATGTGGACAATCAAGGAGGGAACGGAAGGCTGTTCCCAGAAGCATTCCCCCGGCCCGCTGCTGGAAAGAGGATGCCAGAACGGACCGGGCCTTTCCTCGGATTCGGGAGGGCAATGCTTCTGTGCTTCCCTCTAGCCACCAAGTGTCCAAGGACAGCTTTCAGGCTGGTTTATATTCCGCCTGGGCGATTACCAGGGGGAAGTGCGTTTGACCTGTGCTGGCCCAGCTGGGCCACTGCAGCTGCCCGCACAGCCCCCAGGAGCTCTCGGTGGCCCCATTACCAAGGCCGGGCCGTTTCGGAGGAAGCACAACAAATTCCAGCTGCCTCCAGCCGGCATGGCCCCTCCCCTGGGACCCACAACCTTCCTGCATCCATATAATGCTTGAATCACACTTGTATATCACATTAGCACTCCTGCCTCCTATTTTCATCTCGATCCCTCAACACTTACTCCTGGCTCTAAATTGTTCTTTATAAAGGGGTCTGCAGGGACCTTGTTATTTTTATTACGGCAATAAGGCAGCTCCGCAGAAGGGGGGGGAGAGTTTCAAAAGATGGCAAAAGTCCCAAAGACAGCCTTGGAGCGCCGGGGGGGGGGGGCGCTTGCTGGCACCCAGGTGTCCTTCCCGAAAGCAGACCTGAGCGGAGGAGCCCCCTCCAGGGCCGCCCTTGGCTGGCGGCAGAAGTGCTGCGTCTGGGCCCCCGAGCTGGCCAGGACGAGGCTCTGCAGCAGGCCGAGCAGCGGGAGGCCTCCAAGTTAGCAGCCGAGGGCCCTGCCTGGCCCGGGAGCTCTGGGGGCTCCTCTCTGGAGCAGCCGCTGAGGGGCCTCTGGGCTCGGGGCCTCCTTGCTGCTCCTGCACCGCCTCTGGGCTGGGATCTGGGTCCAAGGAGCGCCTTCTTTAGAGGGATGGTTCCTCACCCCCAGCCCTGCCCAGAAAGAGGTGGGGGGCCACGGCGGGGGCTGCACCTCGCGCAGGACAGGGCACCCCCTCGACGTCAGGAAGGGCTGGGGGCTGAGCCGCTGAGTCCAAACACGGGCTTGTCCCACTGCACCATTCATCAGCCACCCGGAAGAAAGCAGAGGAGACGGAGAACCCACAGAAGGAGTTCGCCATGGCTGGACGCCCCACAACACACTCAGGGAGGCATGCAATCTGCCCTTTAGCATTCTCAACACTGGATGCTAGGCCTGATCTGATAGGGTGTGTGTGTGTGTGTGTGTGTGCTATAAGCAGTTGTTTGCAGTCATATACGAATACAACAAATATTTATATCCCGTTTTTCAACAAAAGTTCCCAAAGCAGTTTACAAAGATATAAAATAAATAAATAAACCAGCTACTCTGTCCCCAAAGGGCTCACAGCCTAAAAAAGGAACACAAGAGAGACCCCAGCCACAGCCACTGGAGGGATGCTGTGCTGGGGACGGAGAGGGCCAGCTGCTCTCCCCCTGCTCAGTGAAGAGGATCAGCACCACTTTTAAAAGGTGCCTCTTTGCTGAGTGAGCAGAACATCAGAAGAGCCCTGCTGGATCAGGCCCAAGGAGGCCCATCTAGTCCAGCCTCCTGCTCCACACGACAGTGGCCCACCAGCAGGGGGGACCTGAGACACCCTCCAACCCAACACTTGATTGCCATGAAAGGAGCTGAAAGTGTGGCCCTGTTTAGGAAGCGACACACGTGGCCTCAGTGACATCAGGATGTAGCAGCACAGCTGCTGTCCACTGAGTCAGACCATTGGCTGATCTAGCTCAGTGTTGTCTTCACAGACTGGCAGCAGCCTCTGCAGGGTTGCAGGCAGGAATCTCTCTCAGCCCCATCTTGGAGATGCTGCCAGGGAGGGAACTTGGACCCTGTAGATGCTCTTCCCAGAGCGGCCCCGTCCCTGAAGGGAAATATCTGACCGTGCTCACCCTTCTAGTCTCCCATTCAAATGCAACCAGGGTGGACCCTGCTTAGCAGTCCTGCTGGCTGCCACCAGAGCAGCTCTCTGCACTAGGGGATGTCATCTCCTTCACGGAGTGACTCCCAACTGGCTGATTTGGGGGTAACTAACAAGCAGAGAAGTGGGCACCTTGTGTCTTCCTCTCCGCCCAGCCTTCAAGGGATCTTTCCCCTGCAGCTCCCCTGGCATGTGGGGTGGAGGGGGGGGAGGAGGGCACGTGGGAAACATCCCCTCGGAGGAGGCACTACCCAATCAGGTCCCCATCGCAGCCTTCCGACAGGTTGGTTGTAGCAGACCAATGGGGGCCATTTTGGCTTGGGAAGCAGAAGTCTGGGGCTGGAATAGTGTGGGGCAGGGAGGTTTCCCAGCAGACCCGCCTCTTCCTCCTGCTTCTCTTTCTTCTTCTTCTTCTTCTTCTTCTTCTTCTTCTTCTTCTTCTTCGTCTTCGTCTTCGTCTTCGTCTTCGTCTTCGTCTTCGTCTTCTTCTCCTTCTTCTTCTCCAAAAGGGCCAGTGGCTCTTGGGGCTGTCTCTCCACTGTGCCCCTCACCACCACCACCACCACCACCACCACCATTGCCCTGGATCATGATGCCCAGAGTGCAGCCAATGGGCCGCCCCCCCACCTCCTCTTTGGCCAGAAACCCCCCAGCAGCAGGTGGAGACTCCCCTTGTGGCATATCCGGGCTATCCCGGGAGATATCCATTTCTGGCTGGCCTCCCTTGGGAGGAAGCACCCTGGGCCCAGACCCAGCTCCTCTTGTCGGCCCCTCAGCTGCTTGGCCAAGCTGGCCTCCCCAGCCGCCAAGCACCCCCCCCCCCGCTCTGGAAGCTGCGAGGCCCTCCTCCTCCTCCTCCTCCTCCTCCTCCTCCGTGGCTGCCACTTGGCCTCTTGTCTGCGCCGACAAGGAATGTGCGCGCGGGGAGAAAGAGACATTTCCCGAAGCCAGCGAGGCAGAAACGGCCCTTTCCGGAGCGCACACTGGCTACCTTGGGTCCAGCTGTGCTTTTCTCAACATGCCACCTTTAATCTGCTAAAAAGGGTTCTCCGACTTCCCTTCACCTGGAGGGAAAGCGAACTGGCCTGCCAGAGCCTGGCCTGTGGCTGGGCCACGCACTGCTCCTCCTCCGGCAAGGGCAGCATCGGGGTGGCCGCCTTCCGCCTTTGAGGAGCCTCCAGGCCCGCTTTGTGAAGCGGCCTTCCTCCTTGGGAGCAGCAGAGCCATTAGCCTTGTGCTCAGAGAGGCGGGGGGGGGGGGGCGGCAGCACCCGCCTTTCCCTCCGTGCCCTCCAGCTCTGCCCCCTGCCAGCCGCCGGGCGGCCTTTCCTTGGGCTTCAGAGGGAGGGAGGCTGGCTGCTTCCCACCTTTCTACTTACCACTTTGGCTCAAGCAGCAGGTCTGTCTGTGAGGATGGAGGAGGCGATGCTCCCTCCTCCTGGTTGCTGCTCCTTCTCCTGCCTGCCGGAGCCCGGCTCCACCAGCCCCCTTCTCCCCAATTAGCAGGGAGCCCTCTCTCTTCCGCCTCCCTGGGATCATCCCCACAACATGATTTTGCCGCTAAATTCACGGCCTCTACCAGGGACGGGCAGTAAAGCTGTCTGAGCCTGCCAGTGATCGGCTGGGGCAGAATCTCCAGAGGAGATGTGTGAACTCCAGCCTCGCAATCTCTTTCTCTCCTCACTCTTTGCATGGTGCAATGTGTGTGTGTGTGTAGGGGGGGGAGAGAAGCACCCACACCCGGTGGGGGGGCCTTTGCGTGCCAGATGAGCATGCAAACCTCTCTGATCGCCAGTGACACACTCCGCGTAGCAATGCGACACAAACCGGCGACAGGATGTGGTTGTGTGGATTGTTACAAAGAGCCACACGGGGGCTCCTTAAAGTGGGTCACGTCTCTGGAGGCCTCTGAGGTTGGATCCTGTGTCTGTCGGTCTACAGTTCCTCCCACTGAAGGAGCTGCAAACTGTCTACTCAGAAGGGCAAGAAGACCCAGACCCAGATGCCAAGGAAGGGCAGTCGCTGGAGCACCACAAGGGAGGAGTCCGGACCGGGGTCAAGGCATCCTCAGTCGGAGAGGGGAGGAGGACGTCACAGGCCGGCAGCAGCCAGGCCCAACTACGGGGACTGCCAGCCCACTTAAGAGCAACCGGCCTCCGGCTGCTTTTTTGCAAGGGGGGGGGCGGCGACTCCAGTGAGGCATTTTGGAAGGAATAAATAGAAGGAAGGAAGTTGAGAAGTAGGCAGGTGCGAGCCAGGTCCCCAGGTAATGGCAATCCTGGGGAAGCCCAGGCCGTTTCTCACCCTCCATTGCTGCCAGACGAGGAAGCCGGGAGGAGGGCAGGGATGGAGGCTGAAGGCCGGAGTGGCCGGCCAGGGGCCCTGGAAGGCAGCAGCAGGGCCCAGGCGCCTGGCTGCAGCACTCTGTGCATGCCCAGAGAGCCACTGGCCCCACTGTAGCGCCACCCCTGTGGGGGCCAGAGAAGGGACTGCTACTGCTGCTGCTGCTGCTGAGCACCCCGGCCAGGCCGAGGGACCAGCGAGGGGGTCTGGCGGCCCGTGCAGAACCGACGCTGGCTTCTCAGTCTGAGCAACTTGGGTCACCCGAGGAGCCACACAGACCCCTCCGCCTCTGCTCCTTCCTCCGGGACGGCAGCCTGTGGGAACCGGACCCTCCGCCCGGCCATGATCCACGGGCCCACCTCCTGGCAGGTCTGGCCTCACAGGCTCCCCCCCCCCCCGCATGATCCTTCTCCACCGCAGAAGCGATGCTGCCTGCCCGGGCTTGACAGGGAGAGGGTTCTGCTGCTGCAGCACGAAGAAGCGGAAGCCCCCCACCCCCAGACTCGCCTGGCCATCCTCTCCAGCGGGGAGGCCCCCTTCCCAGGCCTCTCTCCGTCCTTAGATAAATGGACAGCAAGTCAGGGTAATTCCATTGTTAGGGAAGCTCATTAGGTTTGTTTTAAACTCTGGAAAGCAAATGAATATCTAACGAGATCTCCCCCCAGGTGTAATTAGTTACAAAGCCTTGCGTTTCTCCCTGAGTCTAACCTCTCCCCCCCCACCGCCCCACGAAGTGCAGAAGCCCTGGAAGCCCTGCTTACACTTAATGAACTGAACAAAGCAGATTGGAAACTGAGAATATTTTAATTGTGTTTATTTAGCCTTCAGCAGAGGATCAGAGATATTGGTCCAATCAAATTAATTTCAAGAAAGCGGCCATATCAAGTTGTCCGGCTCGGGGAGACGTCCACACTGATCATCTGCAGCGGGCAGTGCCTCAGTCAATTGGCTCAACAAGGCATTCGCCAGGAAATGAACCCAGGACTTACACACACACACACACACACACACACACCCCCCTCTCTCTTTAGGAGGAAAAACGGAAATGCCTGCTAAGTATGCAGTAGATTTCATGGTCAGAAGAGTGTCTTTGTGCATTCAGACCCTGGTGACGGTCTTCTCCGGTCTCGCAGGTGAGGACTCAGCACAGGCGTGTCTGCTCTGGAGGGGAGGTCCTGCAGTCAGAGCGGAAACTGGCAACTAGAAGCGGGGGGGGGGGCTCCCATCTCCCCATAGAGATGCCTTTGTTTATAGGTGATGCCAAGCCGAAAGCATCCTCATCGTCAGGAAAGAGACTGTGAGACACGCAGGAAAACAAAGGTGATGGGAGTTATGTATGCATTTATGATGTCTGTATTATACACCCCCCCAAAAAAAACCTATATTGCGTGGCAGGGGGGCGGCCCTGTTAGGCCCACTTTAGAACCTGGAGGAGTCAACAGGGAGGCGGAGGAGGGACCATCCCTCACCGCACTCTGGTCTCTGCCTGGGTTGGACGGGGTGGCTGGGAGAGCCATGCTTTTTGCTGCCCCCTACGGCTGCCCGCCTGCCCTCCTTTTGCCCAGTTGCTGATGTGGGGGAAATAGTCCAGAAAGATCTTCTGGGTGGCTCTTGTGGTGTGAAGGGAAAGAGCCCATTTTCTCGTCATCTTCTCATCAGAAAGGGCTGGTGCTTGAAGTCCCGGAAACCTCCTTTCTGCAATCTGGCCCGACAACCAGGGGGTTCCTTGATGAACCAAGGACAGCCAGCAAGGGTCCATGACGCTGCTGCTGCTGGGCAGCCAGCAAGGGCGAGGGGGTTGGCCGTGGGGCCTGCCCCCTCTCCTCCTTTCCCTTGGAATCCAGGCCGCGTCCAGGGAGTGGGCCTTGCTGCCACCCACGTTTCTGGAGAGTCACATCACATCCTTCTTCTGCCTGTCCCCATGCCCAGATCGCCTGCCCCCTCCGGAGTTCTGCCAGGGGAAAGCTAATTAATTCTGACCATCCCTAATGGTCTTCTAGGTCAGAAAATGGCGCTGCAGCTGTGCTAATTTGATCTCTCTAATGTCTCCGTCCTTTGCATTCTCTGCCCGATTAACTTCTTGAAATTTAGTTTCAATAAGTGGAGCCGAGCTGGGCAGAAACTTCCAAAGAGATTTCCTTCACAGGCAAGGGAAAGCCAGACCTCTCTGGACCTGCAGGGAGAGCGCAGGGCCGTTTTAATTCGATTTCCCAACGGCCTTGATGGATGCCGCAGCTATCTGGCCACAATCTGGGTCATCCGGCAGGCCCAGAAGACTCAGGCCGACCGGGGGGGGGGGGGCGGGGCGGGGCGGGGGGGCCGTGCAAGTCTGAAGAGTTGGCAAAAAACAAACTGGGACAAACAAGCGGATGCTCTGCAGACTGATGGACAACGCGGAGGGAGAAGATGCCAGGCATGCAGAACCATTTGTCTTGGTGGAATGTGGGCAGCCCAGAGCTCCCTTGACCGGCTCCAAAGCCCTGCATGCCGATGGTGGCTGACACCAGAGGCACAAGGAAGGCGGCCGCCCCCCCATGGGGCTAGTCCTCAGGCCTGCTGCCCAGATCTGCAGCTAGGTGCAGGCCCGGAACGGAGGCCGGGGCCCCAAGCCGAGTGACTGCCTGCTGAGCAGCTGTTTCCTCTGGGGCGGCGGCAGCAGCAGCCCTGAGTTTGCCTCCCGGGAGAGGTGGGTGGGTGGGTGTCCCCCAGAAGGGCCGCCCAGGTGGCTGCGTGGCCAAGCCTTAACTGGGGGCATCGCCGCCAGGAGCCAGAGGGCCTCCTTGCCACCGCCCGGCCCGGCCTGAGCGCCCCTCTCCTAAGGGAGGCACTGGTGCTTGAGCGACAAAGGGAGTTTCCTGCTGGAGAGGCGGGGGGGGGGCAGCAGCAGCAGCAGCAGGTGGGGCTAAGTGGGGAGGAAGCTCCGGGGAAGGGCCCCTCCAAAGAAAGGCCCTGTGCGTGTGCAGCCCGCCCCTGCGCGGGGCCAGAGGGTGCCTCCTCGCCAGCCCAGCCCTGGCGGACGCGGGGCCTCCGGCCGGCTCATTATTCCCTCGCCCGCAGGAGAGGGGGAGGCACAAAGGGCCGGGCCCCCCTGCCCCCCCGCCACTGAGAGGGGCCTCGGCGGCGGCTGATCCCGCTGAATGGCCACTTCCCCCCAGCCGGAGCGGCTGCCCCTGCCAAGGGCCCCCCCTGGCTGCATTCAGAGCCCCCAACACAGCTGCACTTGCCAGGAGGTCTCGCCTTTGTCCTGCCCGGGAAGAAAGAGCTGCCCCCCCCCAGCCCAACTGCAGCAGCAGAACTCCAGCCTGGCTAACCAGGATGGACACGGGGGGGGGGGGCGGTGTGAATGGAGAGCTCTGCGTCCGGCCTGGAGGGGGGCCTGCTCGCCCTGACCCGGCCCTGCCCGCCACGCAGCTGGGGAGAGAGCGGGGGGGCCTCCTCCTCCTCCTCCGGCTGGGGGCCCAGGAGCCTTCGAGGGGCAAAGACCGGCACACTTGGGGGTCAGCCGGCCAGGCCTTGCCCAGCCCAGCCCCAGAGCTCGGTCCTCGTGCTGGGCCCAAAGGGCAGGGAAAAGGGTTGCCTAGTGGTAAGCGCTGTGAGTTTGCCCCTCCCCTCCCTAGCGGTCTGCAGAGACTGGGGGCTCTCTGTCAGCGGGACTGTAAGATTCCTACCCTGGACAAGTGCTTGGAGGAGAAGGCATCCAAGGCCCCCCTCCCCCCAATGCTAAAACCCCAGGACTCTCGGGCTGCCCTCCTGTGCAGCCTCCCGCACACCATATCATGTGCCATTTGCACAGTTGCCCAAGAGCACTGTGGTTGCGCTGATCTCAAGCAATCCTGCCAACTGAGCCAAGCGTCGCCTTTCAAAGGGGTGATTCGCTCCTGTTTAGCAAGAGGAGAGCAACTGGCCAGTTCCGACCCCAGCACAGCGTCCCTCCAGTGTCTGTTGCTGGTGTGTCTCTCTTGTGTTTCTTTTTCGCCTGTGAGCCCTGCGGGGACAGGGAGCCACCTTATTTGTCGTTGGTCTTGTTTAGGTAAACTGCTTTGGAAACTTCTGTTGAAAAGTGGTCTATAAATATTAGTAGCACTAAGTAGTACACAAACACCACGGCGCAACTGACAACCATTATTTGCAGTGGCTGCCAACTGCACAACCATGTTTGTGAATTGCTCGAATCTTAAATGGCAAGGTTCACAGAGGAAGCTGCCTTCTATTGAGTCAGACCCTTGGTCCATCTCGCTCAGTATTGTCTTCACAGGCTGGCAGCAGCTTCTCCAAGTTTGCTGGCAGGACTCTCTCTCAGGCCTATCTTGGAGATGCAGCCAGGGAGGGAACTGGGAACCTTCTGCTCTTCCCAGAGCGGCTCCATCCCCTAAGAAGGGGAATCACTTGCAGGGCTCACACTTCTAGTCTCCCATTCCTATGCAACCAGGGCAGACCCTGCTTAGCTAAGGGGACCAGTCTTGCTTGGGGGGACCTTTTCTTTCTCACTCCCATCCCTCTGCAAAGCATCCAACAGGTGGATGGTGCATAAAGTACAAGGTTTGTTTCCGAGCGCATAAGAGAGCTGCTCCCTCAACAGGCCTTCTCATGCGTCCACACGGTGCCATCCATGTAGCTGGAGCTGTACAAGCAGATTAATACTCCGACGCCTACCAAGAGCCGACCGTCAGCGAACCGCAGGGCATGTTCTGATGAGGGCTGGCAATACCCACAGCTGCCGCTAGATGTCAGACTCACAGCCGGAACAGAATATTCTCTGCCCTGCCCGGATCTCAGCTGATGCTCTGATTCTCTGGGGTGTGAGACAAGATCAGGCGCGGGGTGAAGACAGAGGGGGAGCAAGCAACCCCTTCCATACTGCTAGCTGGATCTGCCTCTTCTCTGGCCCACGCGGAGGGAGGCGACAGCGCAGGGCTCACGCTTGGGGCCAGCAGGGACCCCACCTGGGGTGGGAGCTCCTTCTGCAAGCAAAGCAGAGCTCCTTCCGGTGGGCTACAGCCGCCTCCCCTGAGGGGAATAGCTGGCAGGGCTCACCTGAAGGCTCCCATCCAAATGCAAACCAAGGTGGGCCCTGCTTAGCAAAGGGGGCAAGTCACGCTTGCTGCCGGTATATTTGATTGATGCCATCGCCTCTCCAAAAATGGCTCAGGGCGGTTTACAACAAATAAAAACAATTAAAACCGAGTAACAGTTAAAACCCAAACTAAATCCATTAAACAATTAAAATCATTTAAACGTTAAAATCAGCATTAGAAATTTAAACCATAAATCTAATTAAATGCCTGGGTGAATAAATGTATCTTCAGTGCCTTTTAAAAATTTGTCAGAGATGGGGAGGCTCTTGTTCCTACAGAGAGCTCCTTCCAGAGTCCAGGGGCAGCAACGGAGAAGGCCCCGTTCCTGAGTAGCCGCCAGACAAGTTGGCAGCACCGGCAGGCGAACCTCTCCAGATGACCTCAACAGGCGGTGGGGCTCATGGCAAAGAAGACGTTCTCTTGAACACCCAGGGCCTAAGCGGTTTAGGGCTTTACAGGTAGTGACCGGGACCTTGTATTTTGCCCAGAAACGTATCAGCAGCCAGTGCAATTCCTTCAACACAGGAGTGATACGGTCTCTCTGAGATGACCCAGAGACCAGCCTGGCTGCTGCATTCTGGACCAACTGCAGTTTCCGGACTATGTACAAAGGCAGCCCCACATAGAGCACATTGCGGTAGTCCAGCCTGGAGGTGACCAGCAGATGGACCACCGTTGAAACAGACCCCAGGGCTCCTGGACAGCTACTGACCCTTTCCGGACAGAACCCTCCTCTGTTTCAGAGCTGTATATTATGTCAAGCAATCTTTCCACTGTCCATTTCAGAAGGGGGGTGTCTCCCTCCCCCCTTACTGACCCCAAGCCATCGCAAGACATGGGTCTCGGCCACGCAGTGGTTTGGATCTAGGTTTAATGTGGGTTCCCAACATTGGCATGACTGTGTGAATCCCCACCAAGGGGGGCCCACATTAAACCTAGATCCAGATGGTTGTGTGAATCGGGCCAGCGTGCGCTCTTGGTCTTGTACTCACCGTGGAAGAGCATGAGTGGAGCTTGTGCCACGGAAGAAAGGTTTTGCCCCACCAGCACGCCACGTGGCGACCCCTGGATTAGCTGCCAGCAAAGTCCTCCTGGGCTCAGCACCCTGCTTCTTCTCCCAGCTGGCCAAGAGGCGGACAACGGGAGTGGGTACCTCCCTTGGCTGTCAAGGGGAAAGAGAGAGAGAAGATGCCATCGCGGCTGCGGCTGCTCCCTGCCAGCGCGAGAGGCGACTCGAGAACCGAACTGGCTGCGTTTGGCTTCTCAGTGCCGTTTTTGTTGTGATTTGTTTTTATTCCTCTGAACGAGGCTGACGGTTGCAATCTGTTTTTAGACAGAGCCAGAGCCACGAGATAAAAGGCAAGAAGGATCCGCTCATCTGCATATTTAGCGGCTCAAACTGCAGCCGCTGCATAATTTAAGCCTGGTGTGAAAAAACGCTGCCCACAGATTCCTGCCAGGCTTTCCGTTCTAGGAGGAAGAGGCAGCAAGCTTCTCACGGAGCCTCTTCACACATGACGGGGGCGGCGCTGGGACCTTTCAACCCCAGGGCCCTCAGGATGATGGCTGCAGCCACAGAGGCTGCTTTTCTGCCTCAAACTCTCCCCAGCGACACCCATCTCTGCCCCAGTCTCGACTTGGCTTGGGGAGCAGGGCCAGTCTTGGGGTAGTGAGCATGAATGGTCCACTTTGCTAAGCAGGTTCCAATTGGGTTTGCATTTGGGTGGGTGACTACAGGTGAGCATTGTGAGATCTTCCCCTTCAGGGACACGGCCATAGCTCAGTGGTGGAGTATGCTGCTGCCAGTCTGTGTAGACAATCCTGAGTTAGATAGGCCAAGGGTCTGACTCCGTAAAAGGCAGCTTCCTATGTTCCTAGCCCCACCTGGGCGCTTTCCAGATTAACCCCTACCACAGTGTCACAACGTATCTGCTAAGTGGGCTTCCGTACTTCCTGGGTTGGGGCACCCCAGTCCCTGCGCTGACAGCAGGGTGCCGTTCACATTCTGGACACCTTCTTTCAGGTTTTTATCTTTGCGTTATAGTGCTATAACGTTGCATGTGCGTTGCAAAAAAGCGGCTGTATTTTCCCGTTGTAGGCACATGAGATTCTAGGGGTCTTTTTCAATATGATCCTGCTGTAGCAAAGCATTTGACCCCTCTGGTAGTGTGCAATCGGGAAAGCACCCAGGAAAGCTGCAAAGGCTGCCCTGTGAAGGTCCCCATGAGCTGGAAAGGAACTTGGACCCCGGCAGTCTCTGGGCGACCTTGGACACGAGCCAGAGCCCTCTGGCTTCCAGAAGGAAGGGCTCCCTGCTGTGCTGCTCCTTCTGCCAATCAGCTGTGCCCCACCCAGGCCACAGACTTCATGATGGTGGACAGATGGTGTGGTGGGGGCTCCTGTGAGGGCAGGCCGGGGCGGCTCTGAGGGGCCCCCCCAAGGAGGAGTGAAGCACGCCAGCTCTCACCGTGCCCATTTTACAGATGGGCATCCAAGGCTGATGGCCCGGGCCTTTCAAGGCCACCCCTGAGCTGGTCCGGCACCAGGACTCCAGGACCCCTACCCACCCCCCACCCCCCCACCACCACCCCGTCTCACAGGGCTTCTGCAGGGGGCTGCGGCACCTTCCTGCCTGGCTCTTCAGCCCCTGCCCTCCCCCCCCGTGGCGCCATCAGCGGCTTCTCACCAATGCTTTCTCTGAGCTTGGCATATTTGCCCCCCAGGCGGGCCCAGCCGGCAGCCTCTGGCCTCCTCAGCCAGCAGGAGTTTGCTGGGCTCAGCCAACAGAGGCTCCAAACGGGAACAGCCTCCACCCAGGCCCCCATGGGTGGCCCTGGACGGCTTCTTCCGGGCTGGGCCTGCCTCGCCCCCCCATCCTCTCCGGCCCCCCAGGAGCCACGCAGGGCCTCCGCGCATGACAGCCAGACGCACACCAGAGGCCGCCCATCAATGTGGCATCTCCCCCCCCCAAACAGCTGTAGCCCAATTAAACCCAATCGTGCGCAGGTGTTTGCCGTAATGAATTTAACACGAAAAAGCGCAGCTCCCTTTAGGGCCTTTAAAAAAAATTTAGAGCTCTTTAAAATTTATAGAACAACAACATCAAACCAAAGTAGGAAACAATAAAGGAGATGCAGCGGACTCTGTGGCCCCCCCACCATGACAGCAATGCCCCCCCCATTGGCTAGTGTGGCATGAGCCAGCGAGGAGAAGGCACGTCCCCTCCTCTCCCCAAGAGACGGCCACACGCCGGATCCCAGGGAGCACAAGGTCTCCCTTTGGCTGTCCAACAGGTAGACCTTCTCCAGCGGCTTCTCCAGGTCCCGAAATCCACCCACAAGCATGTGGGCCTGCAGGAAACACCCCCCCAGGAGCCTCACTTCACAGCCCCCCCCACCACCACCACCGTGATGTCAACACTGCAGAGGAACCCGCAAGATGTTGGTGGCAGACCTAAATCGACAGGCTTCAGGAGCAATGCAGTGGGTGGGGACGGGGTGGGGGGGTGGGAGCAGGCTCAGGCAGGAAGCAGAACCCGAGACATGTAGAAAGCGGCTTTCTGCTGAGTCAGTCTCTTGCTCCATCTTGCTCAGCATTGTTGACACTGACTGGCAGCAGCTCTCCAAGGCTTCAGGCAGGCGTCTTTCCGAAACCTACCCGGAGATGCTGCCGCCAGGGACGGCACCTGGGACCGTGCTCCGCCACTGAGCTACAACCCCATTAACCCCTCCGGGGAAAACCGCAGTGCTCACACCTCCAGTCTCCCATCCAAATGCAAACCAGGGTGGACCCCGCTTAGCAAAAAGGACCACTCCCATTTGCTGCCACAAGACCAGAGGAGATTCACACACACCCCATTGCAGCCATTGGTGAATGAGAGGACCCCCAAGGAAAGAGGGACCGTTGTGGGGGGCAGCCAGACAACTGGAAAAGGAGGCCAGACCCGGGAAGCAAGCCAGTGGGGGTGGGGGGGGGGTGACTCCTGCTTGCTTGGAGGCCCCCAGACTCCCCACCAGCAGGCACCAGCAGCTCCAGCAGCTCCGGGGATTTTCTTCTCCGCTGCACTGCCAAGATGCTTCCCCAGCCCAAACAGATGATCCCACCCTCCAGCGATGAGGCCAGGCAGAGCAGACGGGCTCCCTCCGACTCAGGAGAGAACCCAGCTCGGAATCAGGCACATCACAACATTTCCCTTCCTTTCCATTCACAGTTCACACAAGCAGCTTAAACACGCCGATTTGAGATCAAAACAGAACTGGGGGTTACCGAGCATCTGTTCTAGAGGAGGCAGCCGGTGCCGGGAGATAATTTTAGACAAACGTGTGATAAACAAGATCTGTGGAACTTCGCAGATCGGGGCGAGCTGGGAGGATGGGACCACGCGGAGGTGGCTGGTGGCTTCAACAACGTATGCAATGTTTAGCATAGAGCTGTGAAGTCAGCTCTGGGGTGCTTGGAGGAGAAAGACTCTCGGAGGGGAGGGGGCTCCGAAGCGCCGGGGCCATATACCTGCATCGCGGGGGAAGCTCTAGCAGCAGCAGCAGCAGCAGGTGTGCCCTGCGGAGGCACTGCCGGTCAGAGCCCACAAGCAGGAAAAGGCCAGCCGCCTTCCTCTCTCTTGCTGGGCCCAGGCGGCACCCACGAGCAGGACCCCCAGCCAGCGCCACACAGACCTCCTCCTCCCCAGGAGGAAGGCCCTGCTGCTGACCCTCTCGCTCTCCCTGCTGCTGTGCAAGTGACAGAAGACCCGCTGCTCTCCTCCGCCCTCGGCCTCTGTGCCAGAGAAGGTTATGGGGGGAGAGTGGGGGCTGGGGGCGACCACCAAGCATGGCTGGCTAGCACGCTGAGCCGGCATCCGTGGAGCCCGGGCCGGCCCCCAAGAGGAGGGTGACCCAGTGAGGGGCCTCATTCCCCACCCACAGAGGCTCCTCCTGGCCCCCATCCCTTATGGGGGATTCTGCCGCAGCGTGGAAGGCATGGAGACCCCCTAGGGGGGAGGACTCTGTCTCCAAAGCCGCAGGACGTCTGGGGGGGCCTCTCAGGAGGCTCGCAGCCCCCACTCCGCTGCCCTCCCAGCAGCAGAAGCAAAACCAGGACGCCATCAGGGCCGTCCTTAGGGCAGGGCGAGCAGAGCGGCTGCCCCGGGCCCCGCTCTTTTAACCCCATTAGAAGCAACTGGAAGGGGCCCTTCACTGGCTGATTGGCCCCGGGCCCCACACCCCGCCAGGGCTCTGCAAGGACAGCCCTGGATACAATTACACAGAAGAGTTTTTTGGAAAGCCAGAAGAAATGGCTCAATATGTCCTGCAAATGTGTTTGACCCAGACAGCTTGCAGAATCCCGCCCTCCTCCTCAACGCAGAATTTAGAAGAGGGCCCAGCACCCACCCACCCTGCCCCACACACCACAAAGAACGCTGCCACTTTGACGGCTGCAGAGCAAGCCGGCAAACTTACCCCAAAGTCCCTTCGAGATCCTTGGACCCCCCCACCCCACACACCCATCGGGCTTTGTCTCCCGAATTCTAGCTCACCTCGACGTATTTCCGGGTTTTTAGAAGGCTGGTTTTAAGCTACTAAGCAAATCGGGAGGGGCCCTGAGGTAGACTCATGAGCATGCTAAGAGGGATACTCTCTTTAGAAAGGCAGATGTCGCTCTTTAGAAAACTCTCGCCTCGCGACCTGTTCCTGCCTGCATCGTGACACCCCGGTCCCTGGGCGGACAGCAAGGTGCCATCCACATTTCCGATGCCGCCTTCCAGACTGCATCCATTTTAGTCCTACGACGCTGCAGTCGCAGATAAATAGCTGTCTTTCCCCGTGGTAGGAGGGTGGCACAAACTATTTCCGTTTTCAAAACGATCCTGCCAAGCCGAAACATTTCACGGCTGACCTGCGTGCCGTCTGGCAAGCGCCCTGGTGGGGCTGGGAAAGGTGCTTGAGACCCTGGGGAGCTGCTGCCAGTCAGTGTCGGCAATACTACACTGGGTGGACCAAGGGTCTGACTCAGCATAAGGCAGCTCCCCACGTCCCCAAAGGCTGCCAGGGCTGCCCTGTGGTGAGCCTCGTGATAAGCTGGGAGAGAGCCGGGACACCCACGATCCCTGGGTTGCCCAGAACCCCACCCCACCCTCTAGCACACACAGAGGGATCCCTGGCTCAGGAACAGTGCATCCAGAACCAGGCCCCCCAGTCAGCAAGGGCGTGTTCTGTTTCCTTGTGGGGTGTGTGGGTCAAAACACTTTTAAAAAACAAACCCAAGAAGTTGTTTAGAAAACAGCAACTCTTTGACTTGGGAAGCCAAACAACTGCACATCACATGCACCGGCCACTTACCATGCAAGCTAGAAAAAGAAGAAAGTCCGACATTATTCTCCAAGAAGTGTGTATAAACCGGAAGGCAGGGTGTCCAGACCGGTTTCCAAACCACTTTTAGTGCCTGAACCAGAACTGGACCCTGGAGTTAAAAGAGAACGAGGCCGTCTCACACACCGGCTAGGGAAGTCCAGCCCAGGTTCGGGCCCGCCCCACCCAGCCCCGCTTTTAGCCAAGGTTCGGGGGGGGGGAGCAAGAGCGCTCCCTTCAACCAGGCTGCCTGCGGCTGTGCCCACTTGGGCTGCTCCCAGCCTGGCCTCTCACGGAGACGGACCCCTCGAGCGCCCAACTCCTGGGGGGACCCACCAAAGCATGGTGCATGTCGCGCGGTGCATTGTGGGATCTCTGGAGGCCGGGGGGTGTCGTCTCGGCCTCTGGGGCTGCGCACTGTGCCACACACAGGCCTGCTCGCCCGGGAGTGTGGTCTGCGCTCCCAGAAACATGCGGCCTCTTGTCTGGGGGGGCTGAAGCAGCCTTCCCGCCCGCCTGGCCAGGAGAACGGCCTCCGTGGTGAGCTGTCCTGACCCAGAGGCAGATTTCCAAGGGTTTGACTCCCGGGAACCAAAGAAGCTACCCTGTGCCGAGCCAGACCCTGGGCCCGCCTTGACTTCAGGAGGGTCTGTACCTCCTGGCTGACAGCAGCTTCTCCAAGGTCCCCGGCGTAGGGGTTAGTCCGGCTGGGGAATGAACAGGGGCCCTCGGACATGCCACGCAGGAGCTCTGCCAGGCCGCTACAGACCCATCTCGTAGGGTGTCCACTGGCAGTCTCCCACCCAAACGCAGAGAAAGGCAGACCCTGCTTAGCACAGGGGGGAGTTCCACAAGGCCCGCTCCCCACCCCAAGGACTTGAACCCAGGACCACACAGCGGAATGTGTTGTCCACCCAAGCAGTGCTGCAGGGAAGTCTCAGGTCATCGAAGGGTCCAGCCGGAGAAGCATCCGTGGAGGGGGGTCCCTCTCCCGGCAACAGATCCCATGCCCAGCCCTTTCTAGACTGTGCGGGTGAGGGGGGTTGCATCATGTGCCCCCCCAAGGACCCCCCTCCCGGCATCCTCAGCTCCAGTGTGTCAAGCGCTCTGGTCCTTGTCTGCCCACCGAAGGCCCCCCCCCCATTATTTTCCTCTGTGTGTGTGTGTGTGTGTGTGTGTGTGTGTCTGTTGCGCCGCGCACAAAGGATAAATCAGGGACGCACCTCCCGAAGTGTTTTCTCCTCCTCAAACATATCAGAAATATTGCTGACACTGATCCGTAGCTGGGAATGTCATTTCTGAATAAACATGATGTCATTCCCGTTCCATTCATGCTCCTCCTGGACAGCTGCTGTCAGCCCCACTGAAGAAAAATGCCACCTCACTGGTGACAGCTGCCACTTGAACTGCTTTGTATCAGCCTTGCCAGGAACGCGGTGGGGGGGGGCAGCAACTGGGGGGGGCAGCCATGCAGATGCTATTTAAAGTATGGCGCATCTTGATGAGGACGGCAGGAGCTGATCCGTGGCCGGCTGGCCGGGCTGGCCACAAAGCAAGACGCAGCGCAGACTGACCCCCCCACGCCTCACGCCGGACCAGGTGCCAGCCACGCACTGCAGGCAGGGTGGAGGGCCCGGGGGGGGTGCAGATTCAGGCCAAGGAGGCCCGCTTCCTCTCCTCCGCCACCAGCAGGCGCTCGGTCCAGCCCTGTGCCCCTGCCGTGCGCTGGGGGTCAGAGGGACAGGGCCACGGGGAGGCTCCAGAGAGCCAGGGCGGAAGCTCTCGCCAACCGCCAGCGGGGCCAGAAAGCCCCTGAGACGAGGGAGGGCTGAGGGGGCCAAGGCCACTGGCTGCGCCTGTCCTCGAGAGGCTTCTGTGGCCAGTGCCACAGGGGCTGCTCACCCTGAGCCTCCGGGGCTGGAGCCTCACAGAGCGTCCAGGGTCGAGCGCGCAGGCTTGTCTGCCCGGACTAGCAGCAGACCGCCAAGATTGCAGGCAGGGCTCTTCCCAGCCCTACCTGGAGGTCCCTGCCAGGGATGGTGTCCTACCCAGGCAAGTCAGGTGTGGCAGGAAGCACACTGCAGGAGCAGACTGTGGAATTCTCTGCCACAGGATGTGGGGAGGGCCACCAGCTTGGATGGCTTCAGAAGGGGCCTGGACAAATTCACGGAGGGCCAGGTCTAGTGATGGCTACTAGTCTGGTGGCTGTGGGCCACCTCCAGCCTCAGAGGCAAGATGCCTCTCAATCCCAGTTGCAGGGGAGCCACAGCAGGAGAGGGGGCCTGCACCTACCTCTTGCCTGTGGGCATCTGGGGGGCCACTGGGGGAAACAGGAGGCTGGACTGGATGGGCCTCCTTGGGCTGGATCCAGCAGGGCTGTTCTTCGGTGCTTCTGACCCAAGCCGAAGCCACGAGAAGCCAGATGCCAGAAGCCAAAGATCAGTCCAGCAGGACCCGGCAAGGTCAGAGTCAGAAGCCAAGGAGTCCGGAAGCAGGGGACAGGAACAAGGCCAGCCAGAGGCACAGCCCCACTCAAGCGAGGACTGTCCTTGCTCTCCAAGGGCTCGGCTCTGGCGCTGGATCCGGTGGGGCTGGGTCACTTCTGGTGCCTCTGCCTACCCACCAAGTCTGAGGACAAGGGTGGGGGAGTGTTGAGAGGGCCGGAAGGTCTGGGGGAGCCTGGTGTTGGAGGCAGAGGCCTCGCGAAGGTCTCCTCCTCCTCCTCCTCCTCCTCCTCCTCCTCCTCCTCCTCGCCTGGCATTGTGAGGTCAGGTTCCGGGCCCTTGCCTGCCTCCTCCCCAGAATCCTCCGAGTCCAGTCCAGGGACCACGAGGTCAGGCTCAGGGTTCATGACAGAGGGGACCCCGGAGGACCTTCTGCGTGCAAAGCAGGCGGTTGAGAGCTGGTCTGGTGGCAGCCAGCATGACTGGTCCCCCTAGCTAAGCAGGGTCTGCCCTGGTTGTGTATGAATGGGAGACTAGAAGTGTGAGCACTGGAAGAGATTCCCCTTTTTAGGGGATGGAGCCGTCCTGGGAAGAGCATCTTAGATTCCAAGTCCCCTCCCTGGCAGCATCTCCAAGAGAGGGCTGAGAGAGACTCCTGCCGGCAACCTTGGAGAAGCCGCTGCCCGTCTGTGAAGACAATACTGAGCTAGATGGACCAAGGGTCTGACTCAGTATGTGGCAGCTTCCTCTGTTCCTAGGTTCCTATGACCCCTTCGCTCTCGGAGAGGCTGTTGGCCCATGAAATAGTGGACGGCTCAAAGGACAGAGAGACTTGCTCAAGGCCCCTTCAAGGAGCCCTCCCCGGCAAGGAGGGGTTGTGGCCCCGGCCCGGGGAGCTCTGGGCCCTCGGCCTCCCCTTCGTGAAGGGGCTTCTCAGGGTCCTCAGGGGTCTGCTGCTGCCTTTTGCTTTGTGCCCGGCTGCCCTGAGCCGCCTGCGATGGAATCCACAGGCTAGGAATCCTTTCCAGGGCTCTCTCCATGCATGCCAATTATCTCATTGATGCTAATTGTGGTGCTCCAACCTAAAGGCAATGAATGCACAAACAGGCCGTGTTCGGATCCTCCGCATGTCAGGGTGATTGGAATAATTCCGACCCCCCCCCCCCCCGCGGGTGCAAATAAATCCACCCAGTTTTTTAGCGAGCACAAAAAGGGTGAGCCGCTGGACCCCGGGAGTCTCCTCCGTGCATCAGAGCTGCAGGGCCGGCTCCAGCAGGGCTGCCCTTCCCAGCTGGTGCCTCTTCCAGCTCCCCCAGCCGAGCTCCGGATCCAGTTCTCCTCCGGCCACTCCCCGCATCCTCGTGGCAGCGGCCAGGGCCCACGGGGCGCATCTGCTCTCTTGCCCCCGCAAGAGCTGAGCAACTAGGTCCTCTCGCTGGCAGTCGCGGCCCCTGCCTCCAACTGTTCTTGCCGCCTCGGGCTCAGTAAGGGCTCTCCGGGGCGGCTGCTGCTGCTGCTACGAAGCATGGGGAGCCGAGGGGTGGGGCGGGTGATGAGACGGCCCCACAGAAAAGCCCGGGGCTCGGCCTGGCAGGTCAGGAGCTGCTGCGGGCCTGGGAGGGTCCAGAGCAGACTGATGGGCACAAGACGCCCGGCGGGGGGGGCACCTCTTGGGGGCCCCAGCTGACCCACAGGCCCCTGCTCTGCCCAGTAGTGACCCCAGAGCACCTGCCAGGATCCCACCTCACCCCCTTCTGGAAGGGAGCCTCGCAAGTGAGGAAGCTCCCTTCCACCGAGTCAGACCCTTCTGGCACTGACTGGCAGCAGCTCTCACGATTCATGCTGGTTGTACTGCAAGCCGAAGAGTGCTGAGCTCTGGCTGGGTTGTGTCCTGAGAGCGAGGCCTGTCCCTCCCACGGAGGAAGGAAGCCAAGTGCAGCTTAGCAGAGGAATTCAGCCGGCCATCTCACCGCGCCTCCTAATCCGGGGAGATCCTCTCTAGAGTTCTGAGATCTGTCCACTCCAATCGACTAGGAAATCCTCACACTTCAGTGGCCGGCCTAGAGAGATCCTGGCGAGATGCCGAGAGGCCCACAGCGGGGCGTGGGGTGGGGGGGATCACAGGGCCTCCAGAATCCTTGCCAGCGTCAAACTGGCCTCTCTCTGCCTGCAAAGCCAAGGGGCGGTGAAAGGCCCCCAACCCACAAAACCCAACCCGGAAAGTTCATACCAGGGAAGCATCACGGCACACCAAAGACAAAACAACAGTAATGTTGACAAGTTGGAACAGAGCTGGCTTCTTCCAATAAGCTGCATTTTGAATCTAAAGAGACAATAGGAACGTTCAGAATTTCTATTTTATGCCCTGTACTAATGTATATATTTTAAATACATGTCAGAATCCCTCACTGGAGGCAAATACAATATTTATGGGAAGCAAGCAAGAGACTTCAAAACCGCTCTGGGGACGTTAAGCAGCCGGTATATTCACAGGTTCAGAATGACTCAGGCACACAGAGTGACAAAAATATACCTCCCTCCCCGCCCCAGAATTGTTTGCTAATATCCTTTGTCCGGTGCAAGAGCATCTTCCAGAGAGCGGGGTGGGGGGGGGCGGTCTGCCCTTGACTTTTTCGTTTGGCCCTGTACAAGGGGGCGGGGAGTCAACTTGCACCCTAACAGAAGAAGAGGGGGCCCCACACATGGAACTGAGAATGTGAATGTAATAGAGAGCGCCTTCTTCTTCTGCATGACCCCCAGGGCACATGGAGGTCCTCTGAGGAGGCCCGTCTCTATTTACCACCGGTACGTCTGGTGGCAACTCGGAGCTGGGCCTTCTCTGCAGCTGCTCCTGGCCTCTGGGACGCACTCCTGGCCAATACCCACAGTTGAGACTCGCTGTCGGCCTTTAAGAGAGCCCTGAAAACGTACTTGTTCGGCCTGGCCTTCCAAGGTTTCAAAATTGTTTTTCAGTATTGTTGATCGGTTTCAAATGGCTCTGGACTGTTTCGGGTTTGTTTTTATATTGTTTTAACTTGTTTGTTTTAAATGGTGTTTGTTGTTGTATTTTGCTTGTTGTGTACCGCCCAGAGCCTTTGGATGGGGTGGCCTCTGCATGTCATACATACATATTAATAATTATTATTGTTTGTATGACTGCTACCATTAATCACAACAACTCCCTTTTAGCCTCAGCTGGGGATGATAATACAACTGACCTCATAGGGTGGTGGAGAGGATTACAGCAAGATCATAGATCTGACGTGTGTGTTCTCACACTCACAAAAGCACTCTGCAAAGTGTTGTTAGGAACCTCTTTCTAAATTGGAGAGGGTTGGCCCTTCTGACAACGGATCTCAAGAGTGAAACCCACTAATAGCCTGCTCTTCCGTGGGACACTGTGGGGAAAGAGCCCCAGCCCGCCTGCAGAAGCTGCAGGCGAAGAGGACAAGCCCCACTGTGGAGGGTCTGCTTGTTCGATTTGCAGCCTGTTCTTTCCGGCAGGCTCAGAGTGGCTCGCGGCAGTTTTGGAATGCAATCTTTAAAAACCAAAATTAGAAGTGGGGCTTTTTATTTTGGGGGCGGGGGCGGGGGGCACATTAGCTGTGGAGCCATCCTGGTCTACACAGACATCCTGGAAGGAGGCATGTCACTGTGGAGTCCGTTGGTTTTGCAGCCTGCCGGCGCTGGGTGGGGCAGGATCCTGGCCTTCCCAGCAGGCATGCCTCGAGGTGCTGCCCCCCGGCCACCCTCCCCATCAGCCCCCCCGTCTGCTCTCAGAGAGGAATGCAAGGCCAGTGAAGGCACAGTGAAGGGGGCAGTTTGTATCGATTCAATCAAGAGCAAAAACCGACAGCCATTCTCTGCTGCTTCCGGCTAGACGGTCCACCTCTCAGCGCAACATCCTTGGCCTGCAGACAGCCCTGGGTCCAAACCCTGGCATCTCCAGTGAAGACGACCTCAGACACCAGGGCTGGGAAAGGTCTCGGGAGGCCCTTCTGCAGCCCTTGGGCGGGAGGCATGCGCAGCAGAGAGTCCCACCCCCACCTCCCGAGACCCAAATATCCTGGCAGCAGCTTGAAAGGTTTATGGCACATTCACCATTAATGAGGATTAATGGTTTGTTACGGCATTTCAAAATATTTATTTGTAAAATTTATTGCAGCTGTATGGGTATGCTAGGGATGTACTGCATAAATTATGGAAGGGGTGTGTGTGTGCGCGCGCGCCCGCCATTTGCTTGGTCTCATGAGCACTCACAGCAACATGGGAAGCTGTCTTCTATTATTAATTATAGTTGTTGTTGTTGTTTACATTTATAAACCGCCCCATCCAGAGGCTCTGGGTGGTGTACAACTAGTTTAAAAAACATAAAAACAAACATCATTTTAAAACAATATAAAAACCATTTTAACACAATGTAAAACCAATTAAAATACTGGAAAATTATTTAAAAACCTTGGCAGGCCAGGCCAAACCAGTCAGTCTTCCAGGCTCTCTTGAAGGTCGCCAGCGAGCCTCCACAGCATCTATCCCAGAGGCCAGAAGCAGCCACCAGGTAACGGGAGAGGGGCTCTCCAGATGACCCCGAGGTGCCATGGGGGACATACAGAACCCCCTTCTACGGAGTCAGAGGCTCGGCCCCTCCAGCTCAGGACATGGCGACCCAGACTGGCAGCAGCGGCTTCTCCCAGGCGGTGGCAGGAGTCTCTCTCAGCCCTGCTATCTTGGAGATGCTGCTGCTGCCAGCCAGGGAGGGGACCATCTCTGCATTCCCGCAGGCAGGGGCTCCTTCTTCCCAGAGCAGCCCCATCCGGAGGCGTTCTGACCCCCGGACTTCTGGGCCGAAGTCCAGGCCTCCCCAGTCCCTGGGGACCTCCAAATCCTCTTCTTTCTGTCCCAGGTGAGGTGGTTGCCCAGCCAAGCATGATGGGGCTTAAGGTGCAGGGGTTGAGGGGGGGCCTCCCCAGGCGTTGCGGCCCGGGCTGCCAAAGGGCCTAGATGCACCACCTCTGGCCCCCTCATCCCCTCGGGGGAATCTCTTACTGTGCTCCCGTCCAAATGCAAACACGGGCCCCCAGCTCCTGAGGGCCCTCCAGCCAGTTCCATCCCTCCCTATTGCCTTCATTATCTCCCTCACTCAGGGGAGCTGCCCGAGAGGAGGAGGAGGAGGAAGACGGCCCCCTCTCTCCTGGCGACGCCCCGGGAAAGCGCTGGGAGAAGCCGAAGAAGAGGCCAGGGGCGGGGGGGGGGGGGCCTCCAGCTCGCCAAAGCCTTGCAGCCTGGGAAGAAGCCCCCAGGCCGGCCGGGGCGGCCTGAGTGGGGCAGATCCAGCCGGCTCCCACCGCGCCGCCCGCCAGGCCAGCGCCTCCTCTCCGGCAGGGGCCCTCCCCACATCCCGCCGGGGGCGCTGCGCTCAGCAATGCCCTCCCGGCGGCTCGGCTCGCCCGCGGTCTCGGTGATGCAAGGGCAAGCGGGCGTTGCGGCAGCCGCCGCCGGCTGCGAGTGCAGGTGGGTCGGTGGGTGGGGGGGGGGGGGAGGCAGGAGGCCCTGGGGGAGCACGAGCAGCAGCAGCACCGCAGCAGCAGCCGCGTGCCCGTGTCCTCCTGGAGGGGCGGCGGCGGCGGCGGCGGCCTCCGGGGAGCCGAGCAGGGCGGAAAGGAGCCCTGGAAGCCGCCGCGGAGAGGAGGAGAGCGGGTGGCCCGGGCCGGGGCGGGGCGGGCGGAGAGCGCGCCGCTGCTGCGCGCAAGGAGCCGGAGAGGGTCGGCCGCCGCGGGCGGGGAGCGGGGGGGGGCAGAGGAGCCCCACGCCGGCAGCGGCTCTCCGGCCAGCCCTACAGGTGTGCGGCCCGCCTGCCTCTTGCTGCCCGGCCGGGCTTTGCTTTCCTCCCTCTGCCCTCCTCCTGCTGGCAAAGAGAGACAAGCGGAGCTGAAACCCGGGAGAGCCGCGGCCGCTCCGCGCGGAGAAGGCCGAGCTGGAAGGGCCAGGCGGGCCGGGCCGGGCCAGGCGGGGGGCTGCTGCTGCTGCGGCTGCGGCGGCTCCGTGCTCTGGGGAGCTCCCCGAGGTGGGGGGGGGGGCTGGGCGCGGCGTCTCACCTTCCTGGGCTGCTCGTGCGGACGAGGAGGAGGAGGAGGAGGAGGAGGCTCTCCGTGGGCGTGGGGCGGGGAGGGAGTCCGCGCCCAGGCTGCGCGTCAGGACAGGGGCTCGCTCGCCCGCAGCAGCAGCAGGGCCAGGCTGGAGGGGCGCGCCCAGAACGCCGCCGTCTCCCTCCCGGGACTTCTCGGGTTTCCCTACATGAAACATAGCGCAGACTTGGAGCCTTGCAGAAGCGCGGGGGGGGGGGGGCGGGGTGAGTGGGCGGCGCCCTCTCCTCCTCCTCCGACTGGCAGGTCTCCCCTCCCGCCCAGCTGCTTCCCATCCTCGGAGGGAAAGAGACAGCGACCCGCCAGCACCAGCGCACGGAGACTGCAGTGCTGTGGTCACAAGAGACCAGCCTCCCAGGGCTGGGGCAGGGAAGGGGGCTGGCTGCTCCCCCTCCACCAGGGCCCCCCCACGCCCTTAGTCTGGAATGCACTAATTGCCTTGAATCCATAGGAAGGCTTCCCAGTCTTCTCCTCTCCTCTCCCCGCCCCCCCTTCATCAGAGGAATTCAAAGGCCCTGCCTGTGACTCAATTAGCCAGGCCTCACAACAACCCTGCGAGGCAGGAGTGCAGCCAGGCCAGTGGGCAGAGAGAGGACCCAGCAGCCTGGCCGCCTTCCTGCACCTTTTGCTCTCACCCACCCAGGCCACCTCCTAGCCACCCCACCCCCAAGCCACCGGCTTAGCTGGCTGCTGCCTTTTTCACCGATGATGGTGGTGGTGGTGGTGGTGGAAAGGGGGCACCCTCCAGCCTGCCCCACATGCACTCCCCCCCCACACTTCTGGTGCTCCCCACCCCGCTCCTTGGCAACCCGCAGACATCCGGAACCTCGGCTCTTCTCCACCAGGGCAGCCAGCGTGAGGTAGTTTCCGTAAGTGGTTTTATTACTGGTTAGAAGATTTTTACAAATTCTGATAGCTGAACAGACTTTTCACTTTTTAAAATTCTAAAACATCAGAACAACCAATGGAGGGCGTTGGGGGCTAATGCAAAGTAACAAACTCTTATTCACATTTTCTCTTCTTCTCTTAAACTCTGTTTCCTTTTCCTTTTCTTGTCCTTTGCCCTGGTCATAAATATACAGAGAGAAAAAAGGAGGAAGAAGGGGGAACATGTTCTCCAAAGGACGGGATCACCGTATATAAGGCACATGGCAGTCTTTGAGAAAGGACAGAAGCTCGAGCCGACTTAAATTAATTGCTGTTTCCCTTGCCCAGTCCGCCAAACTGTACATGGACACAAATGTTGTGTGGTAGGTTTCGCTCTTCCCAGTGACTCCTCAGCCCGCCAGAACGAAGCGTCCCCGCCTGCTTCCCAGAAAGACCCTACACTGTGGCTAGTCCCGCTGTGAAAAGCCTCTAGTAAAAAATACACTTGGAATTAAACTAAGGACCGTTTCTTTTGTAAAGAAATTGTCTGGAGAAAGAGTCATCAGAAAAGATTCGTCAGCGTCGTCTGTGAAGGACTCCGGGATTCGTGGACCTCCAGGCCCCCCGGCACCGACGTCAAGACCGAAGTGACCGATGGCATACTGGGGTTGGTCAAGTCCGTGAGGGTCGTGGGGGTGCTGGACGGGCTCATGGAGGCGTTGGAGATCTCCGAAGCGGGGCCCGAGGGCGTGCCGGCTTGCAGCGTCGAGTCGGAGGCCTTGTCCACCCCCGTGTTCTCCTGCCGCAGAAGGTTCCGCCTGAATTTGGCCCGGGCGTTTTGGAACCACACCTGGAGGCCAGGAGGAGAGAGAGAGAGAATGTGTTAGTCTGGTCTGCCTGAAGCATCCCTGGCCAAGAGGGACATGGGTCCTCAGAGCCCCGCTGGGAAGCCAGATGCTCAGCCAGAGCCAGGAGAAACCCCTGCTTGCCCCCCCCCCGCCCGCCACAAGGGATCTTGGGGCCCACCTCACAGGGTCCTCATTGCATGGGACATTCGCAGGAGGAGGGCTTGAGACCCCCAAGGCGCTTATAAATCCTCACCAATCACAAACTGCTCAGCTGAACAAAGACCACTAGGCTCCCTGCCTGAGGCCTTCAGGCAGGTCTTTGTTCAGGGGGTTTGCAGGGCCAAGGCAACACCTCCATTGGCCAGGAAGCTCATGTGCATGACAAATGTCTCATCATGGCTGCAGTCACATCACTAGTGGGGGGGGGAGGGTCCAAGGTGACTGAAGCCTCTTTTCCCCTCCCCATTGAGTGCTTTAAGCACAGAACTGCTCTGTGTGTGTGTGAGAGAGAGAGAAAATAATGATGGGGCACAAGTTGGAAGAAAGGTAAATAAAACTCCCAAGAACGTAAGACGTAAGAACACCGGCGAGGACAGGGGAAATGAATCCAGAGAAGAGAGACATTAGAAGTTTCCAGTGAGCCCCCCCACAGAGAGAGGCACACAATTGTTCCCAAGAGCGATGCCACCTTCTCTCCAAGAGGCAAGTGGGGGAACCGAGGCAGGCACAGCAAGGGAATATGGCTCCTTTCCTGGGAGGGAGGAACGGAAGGGGTCCAGAGGGGCAGACAGCCGGAGCCAGCAGAAGCAGAGAAGAGGGGCTGGTGAAGACGGACGTGCACTTGAGGGGAAACCCACAGCTTTGCATCGGTGGCACCTTGGAAGTTCAGGGCTCTGGAATCCAGGCCGAAGGCTGCTCTCTAAGTCAGGCACGTGCACGGGCTGCGTCCAGGACTAGCGGGCGAAGCCTTCAGGCGAAGCCAGCCCTGACCCCCCAGGCCAGCCCATGAAAGTTGCCCCCCCTCTCCTCCCAGAGAACCCCGGAGTCCTGGCCCCAGAAGGCCCTCCCCCCTGCACCAGCTCAGAGCTGACCAACTTGTCTTCTCCTCTCATGCCTGAGAAACACAGAATGGCAAGAAGCCCCTTGTGGCCAGGGCTTCTGGGAGCTCTCTGCAGGTTGACTGGGAAAGAGGACCCTTGGCGGGCAGCCCAGGCCGGCCTCCCGCGCAGGGAGCTGCGTTTCTCAGGGGGAGGAGGAGCCTCTGGCTTGCTCCAGGCCGTGCTGTGGGGTGCCACCCATGCAGATGGCCGGAAGATGGTATGCACCAGTGAGCTGACAGGGGCCCCGTCGCCTTCCAGAGAGCCCTAGAAATCTGCAAAGAATCTGATTCTGCCGGATCAGAGCAGCATTCAAGGGTGCTGTCTATCTTCATTCAAAGAGCAGCAGTTTCACCTCTGAGGCGCTCCCGAACTTGGGAGTAGTTGCTGTCTGGACCCACTGACTTGTAGGGATGTAGGAGGAAGCTGCCGCCTATTGAGGCAGGCCCTTGGTCCCTCTGGCTCAGTATGGTCTACACTGACTGGCAGTGACTCCTCCATGGATTCAGGCTTAGGGTCTTTCCCAGCCCTACCCGGGATTGAACCTGGGTCCTCCTGCAGGCAAAGCTGATTCTCTGCCCCATCATCCCTTTGACTTTGCGAGTTATCAATCTCTGGTCTCCGCCCAAAGTGGCAAGTCCATTACTGCTAAACGTAGCCAGAACCAACCCGCAAAGTGCATTTCCCTCATGGCTGCATTTCCAAGGGTGAGCCGCCTGCATAGTCTAACCACCCTTGAGTTGGGTGTGGGAAACGTGAGGTCAGAAGAAGCTCAGAGCAGCCCCGCCGGATCAGGCCCAAGGAGGCCCGTCAAGTCCAGCCGCCTGCCCCACACAGTGGCCCACCAGATTCCCCTGGGGGGCCCCCGCAGGCAAGAGGTCTGGGTATGCCCTCTCTCCTGCGGTTACAGCCCTGCAGCTGGGATTCAGAGGCCAAGAGGCATCTCTCTGCCGTAGACCGATTCGCTCTGGATGTCACAGAGCAAAAAGGAAGCCCTGAATGCTTGTTCCTGGGACTTCCCCTCCCCAGCCCAAAACAGAATTCCAGAGGAGCTGAGCAGAATTCGGAAGTGCTTGCAAAAGGAAAAGGAAAAAGAATCAACCGGGAACCTTTTGTCACATGTGGTGGACACGCACTAAAGCGCAGACATTTTGGAAGTTAATTCACCCTAAGATGCAAGACGTGTCAAAAACAGAATTTCATTTTTTACCAGAGATTTTTATGTTAAATGTTAACAAACCTCATATACCTGCAGAATATACGGAGCTGTCTTTATCCATGATAACTGCTGCTAGAATGCTTTATGCTTCTTAGTGGAAAACGCACTCATTACTGATGCCAGTGGAGTGGCATCTTAAACTTTGGGAATACGCCTCAATGGCTAGAATTGCTTCCTATATTCAAAATAAATCAGAAGGTACATTTAGCTTGACTTGGGAACCTTTTATACATTACAATTTGTCACAGGGTCGGATACCTCATCCGAGATTCGGATTGTCTCTGCTATTGAATCCCTGAATGACTCCTTTACAATTTCAGCATTGCTTAACTTTGATACTTAATTATTCAGTTGGATGTTTTGTTTGGACATTTTTAATTAGTGGGGGTTGAAAGTTCTAACTGGACTGTGAGTGGTTAGGATAAGATGTAGATACGATAGAGAGTTGACTCCTGGGTTGATGTTTAAAACATATATGAGATAGGAACAGAGGAAGCTGCCATATGCTGAGTCAGACCATTGGTCTATCTAGCTCAGTATTGTCTTCACAGACTGGCAGCGGCTTCTCCAAGGTTGCAGGCAGGAATCTCTCTCAGCTCTAGCTTGGAGATGCTGCCAGGGAGGGAACTTGGAACCTAGATGCTCTTCCCAGAGCGACTCCAACCTCTTCCAGTGCTCACATGTAGTCTCCCATTCAAATGCAAACAGGGTGGACCCTGCTTAGCTAAGGGGACAATTCGTGCTTGCTACCACAAGACCAGCTCTCCTCTCCGAAGGATTTGAAAGATTTTATGTACTACATTTGTGTACTCTTCTTTTTTCTGCATTCTTTTTTATTGATATATTAATAAAAATTATTTAAAATAAAATAAAAGCTTGATTCAGTTTGACCAGAGACCATGGTGGGGGGAAAGCAAGGAGTGTGTGCCAAGGGTGACTCCTGTATATCGGCTCAACATGACTGTCTGTCTCCAGCATAAGAAACTGCCACACAATCATCAGCAAAATGCTGCACAATCACTTTCTGAACCACAAGCAAATATTTCCCCGTGAACACGATGTACTAAAAATACCCAAGAAAAATTCCTCTCCGGTCCAACATTTAGGGGAATCTTTAATGGTCATAAACTCCAAAGCAGGATCTCACACGCACATTTGAAACCAGCACACGCAGCCTGTGAGTGCGTAACATGCCTGCCTGACGACATGCATCTCCCGGTAGGGCTGGGAGAGACAGCGGCTTGGGTCCTTGGAGAGCTGCTGCCAGTCTGTGCAGGCAATGCTGAGTTCAACGGACCAAGGGCCTGACTCCGTAACAGGCAGCCGCCTGTGTTCCTATATCAGGAGCCCTGCTCTCGCTCCATCTCTCCCTTCCTCCAGACTCCTTCCGCACCCCCCAGCTGGGGCCAAAAGGACTCTAACTTGCTCCACTGCTGGGGATGGGGTGAGAATATGAGGGGAGGGGAAGCCTGGGCAGGCAGCAGCAGCTGGTGCCTCCTCTGCACCTCAGGAAGTGGCATGCGGGGGTGGAAAAGGAGAGCAGGCTGCTGGGTCCCAACGGGCTCCTTCGGCTCAACCACTGCAGAACCTCCTCCTTCCCTTTCAGCCGCTCCCTGTCTGGAGTTGTCAGGGCTTCGCTTTGTGACGAGTCCTGCCTGCCTGCCAGCTCAGGCCAGGACCCCGGGCCGGCAGAACAAGACCAAAGAAGCCAAGCAGGGCAGAACCCGCCCAGCCGGGTTTGCAAAAGTTCTCTGCAGAATCCAGCCCACGAACCCCGGAACTGACTGGTAACAGAATGTTCTCCCATGCAGTTAACAGAACGGGGAGAATAACCCTCGGAAATCTCCCCTCCCATTCTTAATCATGCCGGGGGGGGGGGGGGAACGTTCTTCCCTAAGACCAGAATCACAGTTAGTTTTACCATCTCACCACAGCCAAAGCAGGCGGCGCTCTGGGCCCAGCCAGCCAAGACTCCTCTCCGGGCTCTCGCCCCCTCCTCTTCCATCATTGCCAGCAGAACTCTCCCCCCCCCACCAGACAAATCCAGGAAGGGGCTCAGCCCCCCCCACGCCCCACTGCACAAGAATGCCGCCTTCTTCTGTGCCCCAATAGCAGCACCCCCCTGTGGCTAGGTGGCATCTGGACACCCCCCCCACACTGCATATGTGCCTTACTCCTGGCGGGGGGGGGGTGGCATTGCCGACACTCTGAGGGGTCACCAAGCCCTCCCTCCTGGTGACTGGAACCATCCTTGCTGCAGGAAGGAAGAGCACCTGAATGCCCAGGGTTGCCAACTTCCTCCACTTCCCTGCTGCTGTGCTTTTAACAGCAGCCTGACACAGGGGCATTTAGCAACTGCAGCTTGCTCTTCCACTTCTCCACCAGCCAGGCAAGACGTCGCCTCCCGCATTTCTCAGTTTCAGAGGCCTGCATTTAAAAGCCGGCTGCCCTGACTTGCAGAGCTCACCCAGTGACTGCCTCTTGCTACGCGGATCATGTCCGCCACAACTGGAGACAACCTCTTCCCAGCCTTCCAGGAAACACATCTCCTGCCTCAAGGTCCATCCAAGATGTGGGTCGAGGACAGAAGAAGAGCCCTGCTGGATCAGGCCTGTTTCCCACAATGCCCGGCCAGATGCCTCTGGGGAGCCCACCAGGAGGAGAGGAAAGCTGGCCCTCTCTCCGTCCGTGGCTCCCCTTCCCCTGGGATTTGGCTAAATATGATACGTTGGACAGGGTGTGTGTGTGGGGGGGGGGGACACTCGCCGGGATCTGGTGGGGGATTAAATTGAGCCCTGGGTCTGCAACGGCTGAAAGCCACGGCACCTCTGCCAGGCATGGACCAAATCCTTCTCAACCCTGCTCAGCCTTGCAGCCGGCCACGGCCACGATCCAGTGGTTGTGCTGTTCAAGAATTATCCTGTGATCACACCACTTGTCCCCCGAAGAAAATATATCTCAGGGCTTGCTTCAGCCGTGAGCCTGGAGTGGTATTAGCCGGGGTCATTCGCAGGCCTCTGGGGGCTCTCTGTGGTGCGGCGTGGACTCTCCTGGGGAGAACAAAGTGGCTCTTGTTTGAAGGCGCTCATCATGTGGGCGGGGGGGGGGGGCATCACTCCCTGGCAGGGCCCCGGCTGTACCTCTGGCAGCATCTCCAGGGACAGGGTTGTGTCACGGGAGGTAGGCTGAGAAATGCCCCAGAAAGCCACCGCCGGTTGGTACTATCAACAATGCCCAGCCAGCTGAGCCAACGTCTAAGGCACAGCACAAGGCCGTTATTTATTTATTTGACATATTTGCATCCTGCCCGGAATGCGAATCTCTGGGCGGTTTTCAAACAAAACAAAACAACAAAACCAACAAATAAAAAGGTTACAACATGACAACCGTTTAAAATTTTAAAAGGTGAAAACTATTAAAAACACAATTAAAACAATATCTCATGAAGAGCCTAGGTGAACAAATGTGTCTTGACTGCCTTTTTAAAAGTTGTCAGAGAGGGGGAGGCTCTGATTTCAGCAGGGAGCGTCTTCCAAAGCCTCGGAGCAGCAATGGAGGAGGCCCATCTCCAAGTAGCTACCAGAGGAGCTGGTGGCAACTCCAGACGGACCTCTCCAGATGATCTCAATGGGCGGCAGGACTCATAGGCAAGAAGCCGTTCTCTTAAACGCCCAGGGCCCAAGCTGTTTAGGGCTTTATAGGTTATAACCAAAACCTTGTATTTTGCCCGGAAACATATCAGCAGCCAGTGTAGTTCCTTCAACACAGGAGTAAGATGGTCTCTCCGAGACGACCCAGAGACCAGCCTGGCTGCTGCATTCTGGACCAACTGCAGTTTCCGGACGCCATACAAGGGCAGCCCCACATAGAGCGCATGGCAGTAATCAAGTCTATGTATATGTTCAGCCCAGGACAAAGGGGCCAAATGAAGGACCCCCAGTCGTGCCCAAGTTCGTGGACAACCTTTCAGCCCACGCCAGCCGCCTATTCATGCTTCAGTTGTGTAAACAGAACGGATCCAGAAGGACATTCAAGGGCTGCTGTCTTAGGATGAGGAACCGAAGGGGTCTGGAGGCAAGAAGGGTCAGGCCCCTCCCCTTCAGCAGCTGCAGCTTGTCACAGAGAAAAGCTGCCCCTCGGGAAACCTGACCCCCTCCGTAACCTTCAAGGAGACACCACTAGCTGGGTCTGGGCCCCCCTGAACCAGGGTGATGCCAACTTTTTTCCTAAAATAACAAAGCCCATGGACCAGGCAATCCAGATGTTGACTACTGCGATTTACTGGAGAAATGATGCAAATTGTCCTCAGCTATTTTAATGTAATAACTCAGTTCTCGTCAGTTATTTCATTTCTTCTTCAGGGTTGTAGAAATGTATTTCCCCACCATTTCTGATTTTGCTAGTGACTGAGAGAGGGGAGAAGCCCATCACAGGCCGGCAGGCCGGCCAAGCCTGATCCCCGCCACTCTTCTGGCCTCAGAGATCCCAGCAGGCCTGGCCCACAAACATTCAGGCCTCTCTCTGCAGCCATGAGGGACAGAAACTTGATTTAAAATACATCACTGATGAGAGCTGCGGTTTCCGGGCAGCTGGATTCTGCCGCCAGAACCACATTCGGCGCCTCCTCCGTGTCCCCGTGGACACAGAGCAGGCAGGCAAGCCTTGCTCTCCGGGGATGCTGTCGACAGGCCTGGCGTGTTTCTTCTCGACGTTCTTTCCCGGCCAGTGACCGGATCCAGCCCAGCGGCGGAGCGGCAGCATCTTCCACCACCTTCCGGCCACCTCACCCCGGGCCCAGTTTCCGCCCACTCCGGCCCGCCTCCTCCTCCAGGCTCTCCTGGAGAGCTGCCACCACGTCCTCCACATGGCACTCCTGGCTAGTCCCTCGCAGGGTCCTCCAGAACGTGAGGCCTGAGCTGGCCCCAAGGAGGCCGAGGAGCAGGGCCCCAGTTCGGCTGCCTCTGGCTCCCTGGAGGGGCTCCGTCCTGCACAGCCGGCCAGGCATCGCCCGGCGGGGTCCGGCCTTGGCAGCCTCTGAGCTGCAGCTGCAGGGACATTTTGCACAAAGGCGGAGTTCGGTCGACGTGTCCACCCTCCAGCCTGCCGCTGCCGCCGACTCTGGGCGTCCGGCTCCATGCAAGGAAGCTTACCTGCCGGGCCGTCCGTGCACAGCCAGGGGAGCAGCAGCCCTGGGCAGGAGCAAGCCAGCAAGAAAACAGGCCCAAGTGGCACCCAGCTGGGCCCTCCGTGTCCAGGCAGGACCCGGCCTAAGGAGTCCGCTCGGCCAGCTCCTTTGACCCAGAGAGGCAGGAGCCGTGCATGCAAGCCGCCATGCTGCCAGGAGCAGCGGAATGGAAAACTCCACACGGGCTCAGAGGGGAAAGCAGACCTCTGCTCTCGCCAAGAAGGGTTTCATCACACAGGCCGCGGGACTCTTCTGGAGAGCCAGAGATCTCACAGACACACCACCTTCTCTCGCCTAGATGTCCTCCTCCTGCCTAAGTGGCCGAGGAGGGTGGTACTCAGTGCCCCCTTCTGGCCAAGAAAGTCTCTGGGCTCACAGAGCCCTGTGTGGACTCCAAGCTGGCATAGCCCAGCTGCTCCCTGCAAGAGCTATACCACCACCACCATCACCCCGTTTGCACAGCCCACTTTTCAAGCGCCTTGTGGTCAACCACCTGATCCTTCAGAAGTGAGAAGTCCTGGGGCTCAAGCCAGCCTGCATGTTACCTCCTCAGCCTTTCCTCCACCACGTAGGGGCTGGGGGGGGGGGAGGAGGAGGGGAAAGGCCCCAGCCGCGATCCTGGCAGTCACTCCAGTTCAAAGTGCTGCTGCGAGGGAGAGGAGGCATGGCTTGTGCAGATGGGCCAAAGGGTTGGCTCAGCACACGCTGACTTCACCTCTTCATGCTGCCAAGCAAAGCTGGGATGGGGGGCGGGGGGGGTCTCAACTTTTGCACTGGTGAGATGGTGTTAAGTAATCCAGAATAAGGTTGCAACCTTGGGCTGGCAGCCCCAGCTGCTGTCCAAAGCACCGCTGCGCCTCAGGCGGGGCCTGCTGTGGCTTTCCAGCATCAGCTCATATCAATTCCCATGAGTGCAGCAACAGACCCTCCATGTTCAGAGTGCATCCATGCATTATCCACACACACATGGAGCGAGGAGGCAGAGCTGCTCCAGAGTCTACAAATGAACACACACACACACACACGTGCCCTGTTCAGGTCCCCACCTCTGCTTCCCCCCAGGGGACAGAAGAACACAGTGAGTCCCAAGGGCGCCGTGTTCCATTCTGACTGATGCATCACACTTCAGGCACCTTTACAGCATTGCAAGGCGCTCTGTCTGTGTGTTGCCAGGAATCCAACCACAACACTGGCAAAACCCAGAGGGCACAGCCAGAAGCTGGCAAAGTGTCCCGAGTGCCCCTCGGCAGCCTGCAGGCACAGCGATGCCCCCAGAAGAGGCCTCCTGCCTGCAGCCTGCATCACCCCCCTCCCCAGGCACAAGCTGGCTCACCTGCTCAAGACACACACACACACAGCCCGGCCTGCCTGGGGAATCTTCCGCTGCCTTGACAAGCGCCACGGCAAGCCTCAGAAGCAGCAACAGTCACTATGGCACCCGGCAGGGGGGGCGGAGAAGGAGCACCAACAACAGCAGCCTCCTCCCTGGGGGGCCCCCTGGCCAGATCCATTGCCTTCCAACGCCCTTGCATGTCAGGAAGCCAGGCCAGGCTCCAGGCGCACACCAGCGCAGGGTCAAAGGCCACCCCTTGGCCCCCCAAGAGGCCCCCCGTCTCTCCTCAGCTGGCCTGGAGTGCCAAAGGGGCAGCCGGGAGGAGAAGCCAAGCAGGAGGGGGCCACCTGAGCCGCAAGAGCAGGAGCCCCCCCCCCGAGGTCGCCCCTTCCTTACCTGGAGAACCCGCTTGGTCAAGCCCGTCTTCTGCGCCAGCTGTTTCAAGTCCTTGGCATCCGGGTTGTGGTTAATAGCAAAGTAAGACTTCATTGTCCGCAACTGGTGATGTTTGAAGGATGTCCTCATCCGCTTGGTCTTCTGGTTGCTGGGGTATTGCTGGTCTCGGTCCAGGTGGTCGCCGTCGTTCTCGTTACAGCTCAAAGCTGGCGGCGACAGGGAGGAAGAGAGCATGTCAGTACAACTGCGTGCAGCAGCGGAAACAAGGCACTGGGGCACGCATTGTCTTGCCCTCCTGCTCCCGCACGGCTGGCTCTTTCTTTCCGTACAATGACTGCCCTGCTGCGGGAGAGCCCTCTCCTGCACCTTGGCTTCTTGAGGGGCACGGGGGGGGGGGGCTTCTGAGCGGCCATCCCCCCCACTCCACCCCGCACCTGGCCTGGCCTGCCTTTGCCTGCTCGTCCCCCTCCCACGTTTCCAGACACTAAGAGGAGAGCAAAGCCGTCTGCAGCTCCACATTCACACACACAGAGTCCGCTCCAGCCAGCCTGGGGAAGCTCATTCACAATCTGCATTATTCCTTCCATCCAACTCGGCTGCACAGAATACAGCACACACACACACACACACACACACACACACAATTAAACAAACACTGTTCAGACTGATGGGGGGAGAGACAGCATATTCTGCCTCTGTCTTGACTGGAAGTGTGGGACAGATCCAAGGATGTCTGAGCACCGGCACCCAACTCCAAACCAGAAATTTAAAGTTACTCTGCGTATCTGCATTTCATTAAAAAGGGGGGGGGAATCAAACTCCCTGGAAGGAAGCAGTTTGGCAAGCTCCTTTTTTCCATGTGTTTACGGCAGATAATTTAGATCCAGACTCCCTCATATGGCTTTAAAAATTCACAAAGGAAAGGCAAAAAAAGAGGAAAGATTCACGAAGGAAACGAAAGGAAAAATTCACAGAGGCAAAGCAATCTGACAACAGTCAACAAAACGAAACTACACTTTGCACGCCAAGCAAAATATATGCACAGATTTGTGTGTGTGTTTAATTATATGCACCTACAGTCATCCACACACAGAAAATTCCTCCTAAAATAACACACACAAAATCCCTCTTAAAATAAAATAATCAAGGGGAAACCCACAAGGAATTTTAAAAAAACAGTATGCCTCATTCCAGTGCTCCATTTTCCAAATGTATATGCTGAAGAGAAGGGAAATCCCCATAAGCCTCATGTTAGGCCAAAACAACTACCTCCCCCCACCAACAAAAATCAGATAAATATCCATTGTAGGAGCGTTAAAATGTCAATTATTGATCCAGCTGTCTCAGCACATCTGCACAGGCTTTTAAAACTGTCCGTCATCACGGATCCCATCTCCTTCTGATGGGCATCTGCCGCTCTCTGCCCTCCCTTCTTTCAAATTATTTATCCCTCTGGAAATCTGCTGAGCAAATAAGGATTTGCAGCCAGTCCAAGGCTGCTATGGATTTCCCAGCCTCAGTTTCCCTCACATGTTGCAGGCTCTTCTGTCTTTAGCACCCAAATAGTGAGTGATAAACACCACAGAGAGACATTGCAGGGGACACACAGACAGGGACCGCTTTGCAGGCACTGGAAGTGCAGGGTGTTTTCTAAGGGCCAAAGGCACAGCAGGCATCTTCTCCCTAAGAAAGGGCATAAAAATTGCCACACCGGCTCAGAACAAAGATCCCGCTTGCCATCAGCATCTGGTAGACAAAGATACACTGCCCTGTAAAAGGAGGCTCCATTCCTCACTGCCCTCCCTGAAAGCTGCTGGCAGATCTGTCCCCCACACTGGCTCTCCAGCACAGTGTGTCCTACAAAGAACAAGTGATATAAATTATGTAAAATGATCAGGAATTAGGAAGCGGGCTGTATGGGCACCCAAATATCTAGTTCTGAGTCATTCAGTATTCTTAGCTTGCCTCTTCAACGGTCCAGCCAGTCAGTTGGCCAGTCCAATATTTTATTGTCACTGTCAAAGATCCCATGAGAAGACCTGGCCGGCATCTGACTTAGTTCAACAGCCTTTGAACACAGGAAGCTGCCTTATACGAGTCAGCCCCTCGGCCCATCCATTCCAGTATCGTCTACCCGGGCTGGCAGCAGCTCTCCAAGGTTGCGGGCAGACGTCTCTCCCAGCCTTACCAGGAGATGCTGCCAGGGAGGGAACAGGGGCCCTTCTGCGTGCCAAGCAGGGGCTCTAGCCCTGAGCCACAGCTCCTGCCCCAAACCTCTCCCCTCCCTTTAAAGGCCAATGTGTAGCACCTCAACACCATTGGGGGGGGCACAGAAATCACCCTCAGCCAATTACAAAAAGCAGCTTTACTGGGAACAGCCTATATTCTATATTCTATAACAACAACAACAACATTGACAATAAAATCCAGCCATCCCAGGTCCTTGGGAAGGACTCGATGTCTGGATAAAACAAACCAGTCAATAACACCTGCCTGACTGTGTAAACAAGAGATAATAATAATAGCTATACGCTGCTGTTGCTTTGCTTTAATGTATTCTTTATTATTCGTAATTGTAGTAGGCTGGCCTTGGTTCTCCAGAATAAAAGCCAAACTGAATTCACATTTATAGAAACGATTTACTAAAATTTATATGTCGTTATATATCTATTTTGTAAGTTAATTGTTCCACCATAAGCATTGACTAGATTATTTCTGAATGAGTAGAAGCGTACACACACGCAACATAATAAAGTGAATGTTTTGATTAACATTTTGACTGGTCAAATACCCAACTTAATTTCATTGTCCCACCATAAGGGTTAACCCATTTGTTTTTGGAAGTAGCAGAAAGATCCAGCCTGATGTCTGTCTGTCTGTCTCTCTCTCTCACACACGCACACTTTGATTAACATTTGACTGATCAGATTCCCAACGTAATTTCATTGTCCCACCATAAGGACCTGTGTAGCTTGAAACTTTGCTGAATGCAACCACTTGACCTCTCCCCACCCATAAAGCCAGAGGGGCCAGGGAAACAGCCCTTGATCCAGGAGGGGAGCCCTGGATAAATGTGCCCGGACTCTCCCGCAGTCTCCCCTGGGGACCTCTGGGCCACCCACTGCAGCTGATGGGGCGTGTCAGGAGGGGGAACAACCTGTCCCCACCACCCTTCGGACTCCCAGTCCTGTCAGCTGAAAGAAAAGGGCAAGAATTTCTCCACAGCTCTCAGCTCTCAAGCGGCACCGACAAGAGGTCCATCAGTCATCACTGGGGAAGAGGGAGAAAAGGTGGGGTGGGGGGAAGGGGGGGGAGAGAGAGAGCAGCTTCCTTCTGAGCCGGCTGCCATATTTTACAAGTATTGAGAAGACCCAAGGCAAGGCGAGGGGAGGGGTTAGCTGCAGAGTCTTGCTTTCAATTCAGGGGAAGGGGCTTCCGCCGTCCTCCAGTCCCCCTGAGAGAGTTAAATCTCCCCCCTCGCTTTTGGGCGGGAGTCAGGAGGCTCCAGAGAAGCATGTCCTGTGCCAGGGCATAGGGCTTGTTGGAGATGGCCAGGCACAATAACATCGGGGTGGGGGGGAGACAACTCAACCCCCCCTCCCACCTTTGACCTCTGAACCGCTCTGAGGTTGCTGCTTCTCTCAATAGCCTCCTCCCGGAAGAAGAAGATGATGAAGGCCTGCTTGATGAAGAAGGAAGGGGGGCAGCCCCCCCCAATGGGCAGCTGGTGGCTCTAGAGCAGGGTCAGGCCACCTGGGTGCTCCAGCTGTTGCTGAACTTCAACTCATCACCCCCATCCACAATTTACTGCAGCTGGGATGATGGGACTTGTAGTTCAGCCACAGCTAGAAAGCCTTCAGAGCCTAAACTGCAGGCTGAAGACATTGGTAGAGTTGGAGACATGACACAGAATGTTCACAAACATTACACAGGGCCATTGTGCCTCCTCTGTGGGCAGTGAACAGAGGAGAACCTCAGTTAAGGCAGCAAAGGGGGAGCCAGGCACACAGGGAGGGCTGCAATATTTACTTGATGGCTCTCTTTGACTAATCGATGGGGAGGCTTTAAATTGACTAAAAGGATGCTCTCAGTCAGTTTGTTTGTTGATGTATTTATTTTATTCAATGTATATACCACCCTTTCTAAAGTGGGTTAGGGCAGTCTACATTAAAATTAAAAACACATAATAAAAAGATTAAAATCAGAGAGCATTTAAACCAGATGAAAAATCATTCAGACTAAATTTCAAATTCTATTTCATTGGACAGCAGGTTTTACATCTAATATTTCAAATACTTAATAATTTTGTATTTGTAATACAAGTGCTTTTTAAAATTATGGTATTATCTCAGTCGTTAGTCACTTTAAGTGGCACAAGGGGGAAATGTTTGACTAACAAGCAGAAGGTTGCCCATTCGAGAGGCACACTTTACCTTTTACCTCAGCCTAGCTCAGAAGAGGCATCCTCCTGTCTGCCCAAGAAGAGAGGATACCTCTTCTCTAATCCTAAAAGTATAATCCCTTCTATCTGAAGTTCATGCTATTGTTTTTAATTTTCTAATGAAGCATTTTATATTAAGCGTTAACTTGCAAAGGATTTCCTGTTTTGATACTGATTTAAAATATTGGGGTGGTTTTTAAAAAAATAAAAAGAAATAGAGGGGATGAGTCTTCTAAGACAACGAGGCCTTCCATGGAACAGATGAACCTCCTCTCCAAAACCAGGAAGATACAGTCAGCTTGCTCCAGAACAGTGGTGGTTTTTTTATCCACATACAAATGGCATCAAGAGATTAATCAACCCCAACTCATAAATCAGTTGGTTAGGATGTTCTTAAAAATAAATGGGTGGATTAAAGCTTCTTGTTCTGAGGCCGGGGAATCATGGGTCAGGGGGCCACGGAAGCCACGGAGGCAGGCTGGAAGGAGAGCTTGACTGAACCCAGAAGTGGGTGAACAGGAGCTGCTCCCTCGCATCTGGGCATGTTTCTTCCGGGGGGGGGCGGAGAGAGGGAGAGAGAGAGAGAGAGAGAGAGAGAGACTGCTGTCTTAAACCAGGCCCTTTCACAAACGCCCACATGGATTATCTCCTAGAATCACCTCATCCCCACAGAATCCACCCAATCAATCATTTGCTCAGCGTTTAATTGTCTAGAAAACACAAGCCATCACGGACAGAAAAGGACCCCCTGCTGCCAAGCAGACTCTCGTGGGGTCCTCAGACCACCACCAACCCCCTTCAGGATGGCTGCGGCGGGGAGATGTGGGTCGTGGCACAAAGAGGGCTGGACCCGTGGCAGAGTTCTTGTCTGCCGCCTTGAGGGACCCGTGGTGGCCTGTGTGCCTGCCCAGGCGAAGGAACCACCACTACCACCATCGAGTGACCCCAGAGTCAGCGAGCAGCACCTCGTGCCTGGATGACCCACGGGCCCCCCGCCCCCACCCCAGGGCCTGTTGTGTGCTCACTGCCCGCAGCACCACAGCCCAGAGCGGCTGGCCTAAACTTGTCTCCTTTCTCTGCAAAACAGTTCCCTGGCCAGCAGAGCCAAAGCATGAATGCTGCCTTTGTCTAACCCAACACCCTTTGAATGGGTCCCCAATGGGCGCTTGCCCTGCGGGAGTGGGGGGTGGGGGAGCCGGTCTGAGCCAGTTTGGGAGAGGGGATTTCCCAAGGGAAAAAGAGGGCAGAAGAGCCCCCACCCGCACCCCACCCCGAGGACCAGAAAGGCGAGGCTTGGAAGCAGGAGCTCAGGAGGGACCTCGGAGAAAAGAAAAGTTGGCCTTCCGCTGGGACAGGTAGCTGGCCGCCAGGAAAGGGAGGACCCCCCCCCCCCCGCAGCCCGCCGCCACACAAAGAAAGGGCTGCCCACCATGTTGAAGGCTGAGCAGTCCAGTGTAGTCGGGAAATTTGCCAGGGTAGGTGTGCACGGGGTTCTGGCACCCACCCTGGTCAACAGCAATGCATGTGCTCTTTGACCGAAAAGGGCGCGAGGTGCTTCAAGGACGGGAGGGAGCTGCGGCAAACTGGCCCGCTTGACAGGGTTCCTTTGGAGGGGGCGCGCGGTGAAGGCGAAGTTGTGCCAAGGAGTCGGTGTCGACCACAGAGCAGGCCATGGCCTCCTCGCCTTTCAGCACCTTCCGAGATCTCGCAGCGGCCTCCGCGCCTCTGTCTCCCTGGTCTTGCTCCTCCAGAGGCTTGCGGGCTTTCTCCAGAGTCTGAGGTCTGGGAGAGCCAAGGCTGGGGGGCGGGGGGGGGCTCCCGGACAGAGCGCCCCCTTTCCACTGGTTCACAAGCCATGTGCCATCAGAGGCTGGGAACCGGGGTGCAGGCAAGAGAGAGGAGCGACACTTCACTTGCTTTACTTCCCCCCCAGGGGAGAGGAAAGGCATTTTGTGGGGAGAAAATATCTTCTGGGGACTCATGGAAGAGATGGGCTGTTTGGTTGTGGGGCGGTGGGGGGGGGAGTTGAGTCAAATGAGGAGGGAGGGAATTCTTAGGCACATCAGCCCCGCTGGCGGGCAGAGGGCAAACACCACCACCACCAGCAGCAGCAGCAGCTGGGACTGTTTGGAAAAACTGAGCTAGGGACTTCGGCAGCAGAGGCGTGGGGGGGGGCTCGCTTCTCCAGGCACACCAGTTGTCTCTCTGGCCCCCAGGGGCCTCCCCCCCCCGCAGACCAGCCAACGGGCCACCCTTCGCCCCTTGCTGAGCTGGCATCTCGCCCCCACCCCCGCAAAGGCAGCGTCATCGTAGGAGCCACACCAGCTAGCCTGCTTCACCAGTACCGCCCCCCCCGCCCCACAGCAAGGCCGAGGCGAGGGCTGGCAAGTGGAAGGAGAGAGATCCGGCTAGCTTGGACGACTTTAACCGAGGCTGAGTAAGGGGCAGATGTGTGGGGGTCAGGCGGGTCCATCGAGAACTGCTAGCCATCTTACTATTTACGAAGATACAGAAAAAGAACCCTATGAATCAAACGAAACGAAATGAAACGGGAGGGGGGAAACACCACCACCAAAATATATTCAACAAACCCTCCATGCAGCGAGGCAGTCTACCTCTGAGCTCTACCACTTCCCGTCGTGGGTGGGGGGCAGGGAGAGGGGGCACCCAGTCCGTTCGGAATCAGGCGTGCATCCACGCACGAGGGGGCCCGGCAGAAAGGGAAGGGGCCGGTGAGAGGCGCAGGTGGGATCGGGAGCCGGGCATCGCCCTCCTGTCCTCAAGGAAAGGCCGGCGCAGGATCGGGGCCGCGCGACCGGCGGCGTCGGCGGCAGTCGGCTCTTCCTCTCCGCCCCGACGGCAAAGTTCCCCGTCGGAGCCGAAGCTGCCGCTAAAGCGGGCTAACAGAGGAGCGAGGCCTTTGCCTGAGCGGAGACAGACAGGAGCCCCCCCCCCCGTTTGCAAAGGAGAGAAAAGAGCGGGCTCCGACCCGAGAAGGGGGAGAGAGGAGACGCCCCCTCCCGCCAGGGTAGGCATCCCAGAGGCGGGAGGGGCTGCTGGAGGCTCAGGCGGCCTCTCTTGCAAAAATGTGGGGGGGGGTCTGAGAGTATGTCCCCCCCCCCAATTTCAATTTCACATCTAGTTTCCATAACGGAGAATTTGGTCTCTGACTCCCCCCACACACACACACAGAGCAGGTGCACCCTCTGCTGCCAAAGGGGCGAGGGCTGAGCTGGGGTGTGTGTGTGGGGGGGGGTCGTCTTCTATGCTTTTCGCCCTTCCTGAAGCTCCCTTAGCGGGGAGGGGCCTCCTCGAAACGGCTTCGCAGATCAAACCCCATTTTTCGGGGCGGTGGGGTGCGCTTTCTTGCCGTTACTGCCTAAGACGTGTCCGGCAGCCACGGATGGAGGCCCCCCCCCGAAAGCAGCCCCCTCCCTCCCCGCTTCCAACCAGAGGAAGGCGGAATTGCGGGCACACCAGAGCCCCCCTCCTTGGGAAGCCGGGGGGCGGGGAGGGGGAGTGAGTCCTGCGTTTGAAGTTCCGTCTCCCCCCATGGCCGCTTTCCACTTGTCAGACTCCATCGCGTCTCCAGCCCCGCCGCCGAGCGACCCACCTCCGGGCCGCCCGACCTCGCACCGCTCCACAACGGCGGGACATTTTAACTTCTAAACGCGCTGGCCGCGGAGGGGTGGCGGGGGGGGGGCTTTTCTTCTCCCCCTCCTGACGTTCTGGGGGCTGAAATGCGACGGGTGGCCGGGAGACGGGGCTTGTCCCTTTGGCGCCATTCACGACGCAGCGGAGGGGCTCCCTTGCCAGGAGGAGACTCAGCGGTCCTCTTCGGGGACCCCCGCTTTCGCAGGCGGCTGGGTCCTTCTCTCCTTGCCAGTGAGGGCTTCTCTTTCCCTCCCTCGCCGGCAGTCGAAGTCGGCCAGACGCCTCTCCCCGCAAAGCGCTCAAAAACGGCCTCCAGCCGCCGGGAGGGCGGACGGAGCGAGCGAAAGGACGGCCGTCGAGGCTGAACGGCTCCGGGCCTCCTTTCTCGGGGAAGCTGCGGAGTCAGCCCTCCTCCCAAAGTGGCGGAGCTCGCCCCCAAACCCCGCCCGGATATTCGTCCCACAAGAGGCGAGGCGAGGCGAGGCAGCGGGCTCGGAGAAGGCAGGGCGGCCCGTCCCCGGCGCTCCGAATGCGCAGCAGCAGCAGCAATGCTTCCCGCTGCTCGTTCGGTGCAGCCCCCTTCCTCCCAGAGGCGCCCGTATCCCTGGACTTCGGGGCCCAAGTCCGAGGCCTCCACAGCCCCTGGGGCCCACAAAGCCTCTTTAGTCTGTGCCGGCTGGTGGGGTTGCCCGGCCGAACATGAGGACGCTTAATTTGCAGGGCAGCGGGGGCCTCCAAAGCCTTAGGGCCAGGCTCCAAAACGACCTCGGTGCATGTCTGCTTCCTTCCCCGCTTCTCCGGAGCCTAGCGCCCATTCCCTTCGCTGGGCGTCCGTCCGCTGACCCTGGGAAGCCGCGCACTCATCCCCGGGGGCCTCTACTCCACTCCCCGGGTTTCAGCACCTCCCTGCTGCTGCCAGGTCCCGCTCGGCGCCAACCGCATACAAGTCGAAATACGCTCCTCAGTGGCCCAGTCCGGCCGCTGCGCCACATCCACGAGGTCTGGTCTGCCCAGCCCCGCGCAAGCCCCCCGCCACACCCGCCGCCGGGCTCTCCATGCCAGCCTCACGGGAGGGAGCTCACGGGATCCACAACTAGAAGGGGCAGCCGAGGACGGCGAGAGAAGGCGCCTGAGAAACCTAGGCCTAAGCCGGTGGCACGCAGAAAGCCGAGACGCCCAACTCCTGAGAGTCTCCAAAAGCCCTTCCAAGCGCGCGCGAGCACCCCCCAGGAAGGAGCGCAGACGAGACGCTCCGCAGGGGACCCCGACGCCTCTCCCAGCCAGCCCGCGGCCTGGATCGCGCCCCCTGCGCCCGTCGCCGGTACCCGCCGCGGCCCTCACCTGCGTTGTAGGCCGCCAGGTCGGCGCCGGGCCCCGGGCTCTTCCTCTTCCTGGGCCGGCCCTTCTGCACGGTGCCCACGCCGTTGTAGTAAGGCAGTCCCAGTGCGGCCGAGGCGCCCAGCGCGGCGGGGCCGCCTTTGCCGGCCGCCCCCTCGGCGTGGTTGAAGTGCAGCTGGTACTCGCCCTGCAGGAGTGCCTCGAAGTGCAGCCGGCAGTAGACCAGGCTGTCCTTCATGCCGAAGTGGTCGCCCGTGGTCAGCATCTTGGCGCACGTGGAGCAGGTGAAGCAGTTCAGGTGGTAGACCAGGTCCCGCGCCCGCATCACCATCTCCGAGGCCGAGATGCCCAGGTGGCAGCGGGCGCAGCGCTGGACGGAGAACCGCCTGCGGGCCCAGAAGGAGAGAGGCTCGGTCAGCCGGCGGGCGGGCAGGGCAGCGGCAAACACGCCACACAGACTGGTCTCCGCCTCGAGGAGGTTACAGTGGCCCGAGGCGCCTCCCTGACACCCAGCAGAGGAGCGCAAGCCCGGGGCTGGTCGGCTCACGCAGCACGCACCCCCCTGAGCGCCTTCGTTTCATTGGGGGGGGGGACCCTTGGGGCGGAGTGGGGAATTCCTTGCGCTGCTTTGTGGCAAGTTAGGCGCGTCCCCAGCTGGAGGGGTCAGCCGCAGCGCGCTGGATTCCACGCAGACTCCCGACCCCTCTGGACTGCACCCAATGTGTGTGGAGGGGGTGGAGGACCAATCAGCAGCCCGGCAGGCAGCAATCCGCTGGGCCGAGGCCTTGCTCTTGTGTTGTTGGGTATGCTGTGCAAAGTCAGCGCCCGGGGCATCTGGGAGCTGTCCGAGGACTTCAGCCCAGCCGGCAAGCGAGCCAAGGTCCACCTGGACGCGGGAGGTGGCCCTGCCCGGGTTGGGTCGTGCATCTCGCTGGGGGCGCAACTGAAACGGTGCCGGGAAAGCTCGCCTGGGGGCTGGGGATGTCCCGCTCCCTGCCTCTGGATCCTCTACAGGCCTGGCCGTGGGGATGCGCCCTCTCCACAGTCTGGGGGAGGAGGCCCTCTCCCTCCCTCTCTCCCTTCCCCGGGCTCCCTCGAGGGCATCCATCCGCCCTTACCTGTAGTAGTCTTCCTTGCAGTAGATGCTGCCGTCCTTGCTGAAGCAGGTCAGCTCCGACTCCAGGTTGAGCTTACATTCGCAGCACTTGAGGCAGCGCATGTGCCACTGCTTGTCCACCGCCAGGAGGTAGTAGCGGTCCGAAATCTTCCCGCCGCAGCCTGCGCACAGGGCGGCACGCTCGCTGCTGATGGACGGCATGGCGTGCTGTGGAGGCGAGGCAGAGAAGCGCGCCCGTCGGTTAGAGAGAGAGAGCGCCGCTCAGAGAGCCTCCTCAGGCCCGCCCCAGCCCTCCCGAGGGGCGCCAGGGCCAAGGCGCCTTCCTCCTCCCCCTCCCGCCCCCAGTCCCGGGCAGCAGGGGCGCTGGAGCGGCCAGAAAAGCCCCCGAGGGACCAGCAGGCGCGAGCGCGTTGGGACGCCTGGCCCGGGCACCGGGAAGGACCGTGTGTATGTGTGTGCGTGTGTGTGTGCACTCGCCAGGCAGGCCAGTCACTTGTGAGGGGGGGGGAGTGCCCTCAGAACGGGCCAGTCCCTACAGCTAAGGTCAAAAGGACTCCCCGTCCCGTCCTCCGGCCGAGATTCAGGCCCCGAACCCCAGAGGGCCAAGAGAACACCCAGTGGGAGGACCCGGCTCTCTGCCCCCCGCAGCCGGGGAAAGCGAGGCGAGAGCCGGCGAGGGCAGGGCGCGCGGAGGGTTCTGCCGAAAACGAAAGCGGGGATCTGTTGCCTCCTCGAGTGCTGTCGAGGCCGAAATCCCCGCCTTGGCTGCCTGTTTCTTCTTGCTCGGGATGCAGGAGGCGCTCGGAAACCCGACGTGCCGCTCGGGGCCTTCTTTGTCTTTCCTACTTTTTACAGGGAGGCGGGGGGGGGTCGAGATCTGTTGGGGGAGTCAGACAAAAGCGCCCCCTTCTCGGCCCGCCCGGCGCTCGGCCGGTTCCAGCCCTTGGGTGATTCCCCGCCCGAAGGGCCGAGCAGGGCGACTCTGTGCTGGTTTACTCGGAAGGAAGCCCCGCCTGGGGAGGGGGAGGAAGAGAAAAAGGCCGCAGTCCGAGGCGCACTTACCTGGGAGTAAGCTGCCTTTCACGCAGTGGGACTTTCTTCCGAGTAAACTTGCACGGGGGTGCGCTGGGACACTGACGGAAGCGCCTCGGCGTCAGCCCGAGCATTTCGGAGGGGCCCTGTCTGATGCCTGCCCTGTTTCCTTGCCTTCAGAGAAGACCCCCTCCCTGCAGGGAAGATTGGTCCCAATACCCGAAGGTGTTGGGCGCGGGAACGGCGAGCCCCCGGTCCCCGATTACACGCACACAGGCACAGCATGCAGAAGCGCCTGGGAACAAATGTTATCTCCCCGCCAACGACGTGGGTTCGACTGAGCCCCGAAATCGGTGCGTAAAACTAGAGGAGAAAAGCCGGGCGACTTGGGAGAAAATCCGCTCCTACTGCTGGGGTTCCGGAGGCCCACATTGCCTCTCCCCAAACGTGGGGGGCTGCAGGGGACTCGGAGGTTTAGTCATTTAATTTCGAATTTATGTTCTTCGTGGATCCCGAAACAAACCAAAATTTTAAATGAACAGAAATAAACAAATAAATTGTTAAAAATTGAGATAGAAGAGAAAAATAAAAATCAGGTTGCAAAGACAAATATATATTGAAGAGAACATATATATTATCTTCCTTGCCAAGTGCCAGAAAATTTTAAAGTAAAAACGGGAAACGAGGAAGAGAAGGTTTGCTCTCCGTTTTTTTCCTTCATGGTTTCGGTGCCGTTTCGAATTATAGCCCCAAATAAATAGCCAATAAAATAAAATTTTAAAATGTCGTTTTGCAAATGGCTCTAAATATATTTATTTTGAGCCACGGCTAGAAACGCCAAGCCGAGGGGAGCCTCTTCGGCTAACGAGAAAACAGGGCTCCTTCGGAGTGGGCCGACCGGGCGACGGCTCCGGAACGAAATCCCGGGTTTGGGGGCCAAGAGAGCCCGAAGCAGACCCGAAGGCCGAATCTCCATCACCGGGAGGCCAAAGTCGGAGGAAGGAGCGACTTCGCGGAGTTCGCTGGGCTTCTCTGGGATATTTTCACGAAAAATTCTCCGCTTCGGAATACAAAATGGAGCGCCCTTCAAAACAAACCGCCTGTACGAAGTGAGATTTGGGGTGGGGTGGGACACATTGTTTCCCTTGTTAAGCCTGACTAAAACTTGTGCATTTTTCGATTTTAATTTAAGGGGGAAGGAAACCTAACGAAATAAAGGCCGTTGAGATCGATGTATTTGTTTACTTCTTCGCCGGGAAGGACTGAAAGGCCGGGATCTCATCCGCCCAGAGACAGAAGTCGGGAAAGAGAACCAGAGAGAGAGAGAGAGAGAGAGATTCCCCTCCCTTCCTTGTCCTCCCCAGTCAGTGGAAGTCCCTTTGGGTTCCAGCGCCGCCTGCCACCCCCACTTCCCCTCCCCCTCCAAAAATTGTTATTACAGGGAGGCATAATTTGATTAGGCATTATTCGCTGGCCGCCGAGGCCGGCCCCCCCCCCGCTTCAATCCTGGGCTCCGCCGCCCGCCAGCCCCGAGCCTATTTCCTGGGGCTCCCTTCGTGGCGGGGGTCCCCTTCCTCTTATTCGGGGGTGACTCCCTGGCGCCCAGAGACAAGGCTGGGGTCCGGGGGGCGCCCCTCCGCCCCGCCCTTCTGGCCAACCGCGGATCCGGCCCCTGCCGCCCTACCGTCTCCGTCTCGCCGCGGTCGATGGCCGAGCTGATGGCGGGCGCGTCGCCCTTGGCTCGCCGGTCCATCTCGTCGATGACGCCGTGCATCTCCGAGCCGGCCAGGCTGTGGAAGAGCATGGCCGGGCTGCGGGAGGCGGAGGCCGGCCTGGAGGCCCCGCCGCGACGCTCCTGCGGGTCCCGCCGCTACTGCTCTGGCCGCCGCCGCCGCCGTTCTGGTTACGCGCGGCGCGGCGCCATCCCTCCAGCGCGCCCGCCCCGTCTCGCCGCCGCCGCCTCCTCCTCGGTGGCCGGGCCTGGCCGGGTTCTCGGGGGCTGCCGAGTGGGGCGCCTCAAAGCATCGCTGCGGCGCCCGCTGCCTGCCCGCCCGGCGGGGCTCATGGACGGCGCGGCAGGGCCTGGAGCCGCGCACGGCTGAGTTCCGGAGACCGACTGGCCTACGGGCGAGGCTGGCCGGCGGACTGCCCGCTTCCGCGGCCTGAGCGCCCCTCACTCACTCTCCAGGCGGCAGGCGCGGCCGCTGCGCCCGGCCGCTCCGGGACCGCACGGAGGGAGGGAGGGAGGGACCGAGGGACGAAGAGGGACGAGGAGAAGGAGGCGAGGCGGCGGCGGCGGCGGCGCTGGAGGAGGAGGGGAGGCGGGCCGGGCGGGCGACCGGGAGGAGGAGCCGCGATCCGGGCAGGAGCCGCCGTAGTCCCAACCCAGCGCAAGGCTCCGCGCCTTTTCTAGCGCCGCTCTGACATCACGTCGGGTGCGGCGCGGATTGGCTGCTCTGCTCGCGGCCAGGCCCGCCACCATGTGCTCGCCAGCGGCCACCGCGGCCCGGAGCCGGCAGAGCTGCCCACCGATGCCGGCCTGGCCTGCCGGCGGAGGCACAGGAAGGGCCGCCGCCTCGTCGGGAGCTCAGGTCTCCAGGAGCCGTCGCCCTGAGGCCACCCGACGGCCTCTCCGAAAGACTCCGGGGACCAGGCGAGCGCCAAGCGAGCAGAGATCTCCCCAGGTTCTGCCTCGCCCAGCGGCCGTGTGTGTGTGTGCCTGTGCGGGGGTTCACCCCTTTTCATCCCCCTCTCCAAACAGAAAGGCAAGAAGAGGCCCGGTTTAGAGTCGCCAGGCAACGCCCTGGTGCCCACGAGATGGACGGGCGTGCTGGGCGCCAGTGAGTACTTGCACGCCTCCCTTTCAGCACCAGGGAACCTAACCTGTCCCTCCCCGCTTTCCAGCCTCCCCTCGCCACGGAGAATGTGGCTTTCCCTGTTTGAGCAGCTCCAGGTAGAAAACCATGCTGCCAGTTTATAGTTGAAAAGGGGGGAGGCCAAGCCCACAAGAGTAAATTGCCTGGTGTGTTTGGGTGAGGGCTGGGGGTGGGAGATGCAAGCTGAGGAAGAGCTCCTGGGAACAAGTCAAGGGGTTGGGCGAAACGTCTGAATTCCCGAAGAAGAATGGAGCATTGGTTTCTGTAAAGCGGCAGATCAGTCCTATTTGCATGGGTCAAGTCCGTAACCGCGAAGTCAGTGAGCGTCCTACAGTTCCTTGTCCCAGTTGGGAGGTGGAGATCCCCTAGAACTCTCCTTTTTCTCCCTCCCTCCTACAGGTATAAAAATCTGATTGTCTTATTCTGAGCAAGAAAGACGCAGAGGCAGAGGAGGGGGAGACGTGTAGAGGAGGCCCTGGACCTAGAGAGAATCCTGGCTCCCAGTTCTCGATCCATCTTGGATTTCCATGTCTTGGGATGGGATCCCTGCCCGGCCTGTTCTGTTTCCAAACTCAGTTATGAGGCTATAAGATTCCGGGACTGCTCTTCCCATGGGCCTCTTCCTTGTGGATTGGGCCCTTTTCCACAGTGCCCAACCAGCAGTCAAACCGGTGTCACCTCGAGTCTGGCAAGGGACTGGCCATAGTTGGAGTCGCCACCAGGAAAGGAAAGGAGGCAGGATCCTCCAGGGTCAGTGGAGAGAGGCGGTCTGGAGGAGGCCACAGGCCCTCCTCAGAGGAACCCCATTGCATGGCCAGGCCTGGTGTGGAAACCCACGTGGGCACCGGAAAGGAAGCAAACTGCTCCCTTCACATACAGGCACACCCCACACCTGGGCCTCAGTCTCTGTGGGGCTGGGAGGCAAAGCGAGACCGCCCCTCCCCTCAGAGTGCACTTTGCCATTTGTGCGCCCCCCCCCCAAAAAAACAGTTTTGCCTCTGTTCTATAGCCTGCGGGAGGGTTCATCCAGGATGCCCCCTTTCTCCAGGTCCAGGGTTAGGAGGTTGCTGCTTGAATCAAATTGCTCATTTTATTATTATTATCTCTTGTTTACACAGTCAGACAGGTGTTATTGACTGGTTTGTTTTATCCAGACATCGAGTCCTTCCCAAGGACCTGGGATGCCCGAATTTTATTATCAATGTTGTTGATATCAATGATATCAATGCTGTTGTTGTTGTTGTTGTTGTTGTTGTTATTTCTTCGAACAGGTCCACCGCCTTGTGCAGAAAGGCGGTTCCCAAGGACAGGACAGACAAAAACCAAGGAATACTTCTCCCCACTCTCTCTGGGGTGAGATCCTGCCGCTGCGGCTTTGCCCTGCGAGCGAAGAGCGAAGAGAGGCAGCCTCAGGGAGGGTCGCCGGGGGCTCCTCCTTCAGGAGCTCCTGGGGGGGAGGCGACAGGTGAGAGCCCCTCCCCGCCGGTCTGGGCAGGCCATCTGCCGCCCGCCAGCCGCCAACCGGCGGGCCGGCTCCGAACAAAGGCGGCTCTGGGGGCTAATTGCGGGTTTCAGGTGGTGGCCCGTCTGTCTGCCTGGGCTGATGCTGCCGCCGCCGCCGCCGCCGCCGAAGGGAATCGGGGCGGGGGCGGCGAAGACACCCCGCACCCAGCCAGCCAGCAGGAGCAGAGGCCAAGGGCAGCCACTCCGAATTCGAAGCACCGAAATGCGGCTCCTCAGGCAGCAGCAAGGCGCTGGCGAGGCAGCAGAAGGGGCGCCCCTCCCTCCTCAGCCAGGCCCGCGGAAGGAGGCGGCAGGGCTCGGGCCGCAGACCCATCCACGCGAGGCAGAGAGAAGGGCTGGGAGGCGCCCAGAGGCCCTGGAGCCGGGCGCGGCTTGCGCTATCCACCTGCCTCCTTCCAGGCAGTTCCCCCATCCGACCCTGTCTCTTCCCGTGGTGATGGGCCCTGGTGGGCGGTTTGGTTTGGGTTTGCTTTTAGATGTTCTCCCACAGTGGGGGCTCTCCGTGGGAGGTAGGAAACCGGATCGGGCCCTTGGCCACTGTCTAGAGGTAGCCAGACGCTGTCCAGTGTGCCATCCGATGATGATTCATGATGATGATGACGATAATAATAATAATATTGATGATAAAATTCAGCCATCCCAGGTCCTTGGGAAGGGCTCGATGTCTGGATAAAACAAACCAGTCAATAACACCTGCCTGACTGTGTAAACAAGAAACAACAACAACAACAACAACCCACAGCATGTAAGGAGAAGAGAGAAAAAGAGGGGATCTTTTGCGGGGAGCCCTCATCAAAGTCTCCATTTAATGTCTCTGTTTATCTGTCCATTTCTTTTCCGCTCCTCCTCCGAGGACCCCAGTTCGGTTTGTCTTATGCTGCTTCCTTTCTGCAAAGTGCAGAGTGTACTGTTTATTTTTCTTCCCACTGGGGTGAAATCTAGCTGGGGGCCGGGAAGGGACGGCCACTTCCCGCCGCTCTCAACCCACTTCCAGCAAGATGAGGAGAGGATCCCTCTCTTTTGACACGTGTGTCAACATATCCTAAAATTTGTCTGGATTCCAGTTTCCTGGTCGGAGGTTTGGTTTTTGCTTTGGGTGCCGCGTGTCTTAGGTTCGGACACTACCCGCTGCCTGCCGCGCAAGACAGACTCCCCCTCCAGGGTCTGTAAGGCCTGGTGGTTGCACTGGCTCTCTCAGCCTAGCCTGGCCTACCCCACAGGATTGTTGTGGGAATAAAATAGAGAGATTTGTTGACAAACGGTATATAACTAGTTCTCCTAGGTGTAGTCAGAGGAACCAAGGGCACCTTGGAGATGACAATGTAGCAACAGGAGTAAAATAAGAGGGAAGTAATACGGGAGTAAAAACAAAACCAAAACCAAAACAGGAATAAATTAAACAAGATATAATAAATATAATCAAACACCATAACACCCGTCCAATTATGCACTGTGGACACAATTCATTTTTCTCATGCGCACAAAACCCCCACTCACACAACCTGACCCACGCGTGTGAGCAAAAAGGCCCGCGTGGAGAATGGCCCAAGCTCAGCCGGAGAGGCCTGCTTCTCTGGGTTCCATCGGCCCGAAACCCTGGAGAGTCCCTGCCAGCCAGTCCTGGCCTAGCGAGCTCAAGGGCCCGACTCAGGTCAGGAGAAGGCCGCCGCTTCTTGGGTTTGGTTCTGAATTACGCCGCGAAATCCGTTTGGAAAGGTCTCTCCCACCTGCCACCGGCGTACCCTGGGCGGAGCGAGATTTCCAACGCGGTGTTCTTAATGAATTACAAAGACGGCACTAAATGCACCTCTGTGTGTGTGTGTGTGTGTGTGTGTGTGTGTGTGTGTGTGTGTCGTTCGGCAGAGGAATGCTTTAAAGGGCCACGTGGCTGGATCCGGGTTCCAGAAGTGCTGCAGCCGAAGCCCTCCCACCTCTCTGGGGCTGGAACTAGGATCTCCGTTCGGGGCCTCCCCGCTGCACCCCGGGAGGTGCTGCCTTGCCCGGCCCCAGCAGCGGAAATCCCGGCCGGCGGAAGAGCAGAAGCCGGAGGAGGCGGCGGCGGAGGCACCCAGCTAAGGAGACATTTTACGTTGATTTGAAAAACTGTCACTCACTGCTCCAGCAGATCAGATCGTCTTCCTGCCCCACCAAATTAGGTAATTATATGCCTGCCTGATAAGCCAGAGAGGCGCAGGAGAAGGAGCAGCCGCGCAGCCGCTCAGGAGAGGGCTTGGGCGCGAGGAGCGCAGAGCAGAAGAAGGCGCAAATGCGAGAGAATGGGAGGGAAGCCCCGAAAGCGAGGATGGGCAACCGAGAGGGAGGGAGACTGGGGCCCTTTCCTCTGCCCGGATGATCCCCAGCAGGGAGAGAAAAGGGGCTTTTCTCAGCCCCACCCCAACCCTCTCTCTCTCTCTCTCCACATGATCCTCTCTGGGGCCCTGTTAAATGCGCTGAACTTAAAACAGAACAAGACACGTGAAAAATGAGATTTGAGCTTGCAATGTCAGAAGCGTAAAAAGGTTGGAAGGCTTTTTAGCAAGGGGTATTAATATTGTATCAAATGCAATTGGGGGAAAGGGCGAAAGACAAGGAAAGAAGGAAGCCGAAGAGCAGCGGGGCCGGCAAGGTTCTGAGTCTGCGGAGCCTCGTCCGGAGGGGAGCGGCTCGCCGGCCTGGCTTCGCCCTTGGCCGAAGCGGCTGCTTTGCACAAGAGAAGACCAGGAGAGGGGCTGGGGGGCTGCGGCAGGAAGGCGGAGAGGAGCCCCGGTCTCTGCCCGGAGCAGCCTTCCAGCAAGGAAAGGAGCCCGGGACCAGAACAGCCTCCCTGCGCCTCTGGAGACAGGCCGGGCGGGGACATGCAGGCCGCTGGAGAGAGGCGGTGGGTCCCGTTCGGATGCAGCTGCTGGGGGAGATGGGCGCTCAGTCAGGGGCGTCCCGCGGGCCTGCCGCCTTCGGAGCCCGCTCCCAGGATGAGGAGGGGGGGCGTCCGGCCTGGAGGGAGGCGCCTCCGCACCTGGCTTGGCGGGTGACCATGTCCAAGGCGAAGACCGCCCGCGGCCTCTGTCCAGGGGACTGACCCCGGCTGCGCTCCGGCGTGCCCGGCCTCCTCCTCCCCGCCCGCGGCGCTGCTTGTGCGCTCGCCCCAGCCCTGGCCTGGCTTTCTGCTCGGAGCCGCTCCTGTGGTCGACTCCGCGGAGACGCGCAAGGAAGGCGCCAGGCCCAGGGACCCCAAGGCAGTGTGTGTGTGTGTGGGGGGGGGGGCGCCTTCGAAGCAAGGGAGCATCCCAGCCTCGCTCCTCCTTTCTGCGGGAAGGCCTCCTCGTGCGCGCAAGCCCCGCCACCGCCAAGAAGGAGAGGCCCACGACAGAGGCTCGCTCGCCCTCCCCCCGCCCCCTCCCCAGGCAGAATTCCTTTCCTGCTGACACCCTTCGTGACTTTGTGGGGGGGGGCTGCGCGTGGGCACCCACGCGCCCGACCAACCCACACCCCAGAGAGGTCAGGAGGGGAATCCCCTCTCGCGCTTCCACGCGGCTGTATCCCAACCCGAGCTCTTGCCTTCGTCTCCTGCGTCTCTTTCCACCATCCCCAGAGCATTTGCTGGATCCCTCGCTAAGGCCGACCTGCTGAGTGGGCTTCTTGTCTCCCTCTCCTTTTCTCTGGACTTGTTCTAGCTGCTGCCAGGTCAGAAAAGCGACGGATCCAACTGTGGCCCTTCGATCTGAGAAGAGTTTCTCGTGGCCAACCTACGCAGCATCCTTCCTTGGGAGTAAACACTTCCACGCAACTGAGAGGGGCTGAAGGGGAGGCGCTGCGGATTGGGGCCGCCGGGGCTCTCCCTTCCCTCCTCGTTTAATTCATACCATGCCTTTTGCAGTTGCTCTCTCTCTTTCCCTCTCTCTCTCTCTCAGACACACAGGCACGTGCGCACTCAGGGGGCCAAGTTTCCTGGCCACTGAATATATATCCCCGCGATCCCTGGAGCCCCGCACTCTCCGGCCTCTCTCTCCGCTTCTTCCCGGCCTCCTCCCCTCCTGCCCGGCTCCACAGGACGCCTCTCCACCCGCTCAGCCCGGCCAGGGGACGAGGACGACGGGGGAGCAGCCACAGGGGAACCCGCTGCGCCCCAGCCCTGGCCAGACGCGACTCGCGGGTCTGGCCTTTTCCAGGCCCCAATCCTGAAGGCTGCCGGAATCTCTCGGGCCTCGAAAGGAAGGCCAAGGGCCGGCCAGGCCGAGGAAGCGGCAAAAGCCCTTCGGGGCGCATCCTAGGCGGACGGTGGGCGGAAGGCAAAGCGCAGGAGGCGAGAGAAAGCGCCGCGGCGGGAAGAGGAGGGAAGGCGGCGACGCGGAGGTGCCAGGCCGGCGCTTGCAGCAGCCCCGGGGCCTCTGGGCTCAAAGCCCAGCCTGCCAAGGGAGGCGAGGCGGTGCTGTGCCCCTGGAGGCTCGCTGGGGAGAGGCTGCCTTGGAAGCAAAGAAGCTGCCGGCTCGGGCCGGCCCTTCACATCCACCGGCAGGCGGCTTTCCAGACGCGCTTCTCTCGACCTCTGCAGCGATGCCGCCTCTTCAGAGGCCCCCTTGGGTTGATGGGGGAAAGAGCCCCCTCCCACCCGCAGAGCTGTCCTCGGCCCCCCTTCTGCTGTCCAGTTCGCCCCGTCCAAAGGCACCGCTCGGCACGGAAGAAGCCAGCGCCTTCCCTCCAGTCCTGCTTCTGCCTCGCGCGCGCCTCAGTCCCTCTAAGGCCCCCGCAGCAGCAGCAGCAGCAGCTCCAATACAGGCGCCGCGACTTCCTGGGAGCGCACGGCGGGGCAGGGGCCCCTCGTCCCGGCTTGGAGGAGCCCCGATTCTCCCGAGAGAGCCGGGCTCCTCTCCACACACTGACCCACAGGGGCCCTTTCCCCCAGCACCGGTGCCATGTGAAGGGCTTCGGCCTCCACCTGCCGCGGCCCCGACCTCTTTCAAACGCCGAAGAAGGGTGGGCGACAGAGGCCTTCTCCCCCCCCATACTCCCCCCCCCAGCAGGATAAATGCGAAGCCGCCTCGCCGGACACCGACATCTTTGCGCAAGTCCCAAGCGGAGGACACGGGCGGCTTTTCTCCCTTTCTCCCCTGCAAGCTGACCCCCTGCCCTCCGTTCCTAATTTCCCAAGAGGAAATCCCAAGGCCGGACGCTGCTGACGTGCCTGGCTGGCTCTCCCCTCGCACAGCCTCGGCTGCCAATGCCCGCGCCCCCTCCCGTTGCCACCGGCGGGCCTCTGGCACCTCCCCCCACCCCGCTCCAGAATCAACCCGCCGCTTCGCAGCTCCATCCACGCCCGTCCACCGCCGCAGCTCTGCCCTGCCGCAGCTCCCTCCTCACTTTGTTTTATCACTGGGAGGCTTGTGGGGAGGGGGGAACTCCGTGCCACTGGGCACAAATACCGAAGCCCCCACCCGTCTGCTCTGGAGGATGGAAACGAAGGAACAGAAGAGACAGCAGGGCCTGCAATGCCCCCCCCCCAATTAGCCCCCATCCTTGAGGAGGCAAGAAGACCCGGATGTGGCCTGCTTTGGGGTAGGGGTGGGGGCAGAAAGGCCGGAAAAGCCGCACGTGGAGAAAGGGAGGACTCTTGCCTCCCAACAAGGTCCCCTCCCTCCCTCCCTCCCTCCCTCGTTTGCATTTCTGTTATTTCCTTCCCTCCTTCCTTCCTTGCACATCTATCTATCTGTCTATCCATCCATCCATCCATTCAAATTTCCTTCCTTCCGAGCAGATCCACTTTACTAAACAAAAGTCTAAAATCGAAAACAAAACACAACGAAAACCCGCCCATCTTTTCACCCTCGCCCACTCCGCGCGGCCTGCGAGCTGTTGGCCTGTCTGTCCCGGCTGAGAGGCTCTTCCGCCGACCCTCGCCTTCCGCTCCCCCCCGAAAACTGCCCGCGCTGCATCAGAGGGGGACGGGCTCCATCCAGCCCAGGCTCTGGTCTGGTCTCGAGCAGCGGCCAGCCAGGCACCCCACGGAAAGCGCCCGCCCCCCCCCGGAGGGCCAGACGGCAACCCGCCCCCCTCCCCACACGCGGGCCTGCTGCTGCAAGGGGAGGGGCCCTGCCCTGCCTCCTCCCCGCGCTCCCGGCTGCCTGAGGAAAAGGGACGCCTCGTCGGAAGTCCCTCGAAGGAGCCGCAGCATCCCTTGAGCAGTGGGGGGGGGGGGCCTAGGGGATTCCCCCAACAAAACCTCATTGCGCCGAGCTCAAAGACAAAAGGGGGGGCGGCTGCTCGGCGCTTCAGCAGGCAAAGTCTCCCCCAACAGCAAAACAGAAACCCACCCCCACCCCCGGAATTGCGGGGCTCAGCGCGGCGAGCCTTCTCTGGAGATGGTCAAACACTGGAGTGGGCGCGCACAGCGAGTCGCAAGAAAGGTCGGAAAGTTAAGCAAAGGTTTGCCTCCCCCCCCCCACCAGAAGGGGCGTTTGCCAGCCTCGCGGGGGATGCCCCACCTTCTGGCGGCTATTCCCGAGGGGGGGATGGCAGAGTTGCCCCCACCCTCACATCACCTGCTGGCATCCTGACACCTCCCGCCCGGTCCTGCTAAGCGCCGAAGGCGGAGAGCGGGGCAGGCACCCGCGTCTCCACCACGCCAAAGTCCCGAGCCAGCGGCCCAGAGGCCGCCGTGCACGCGATTCTGACCCGGGACCAGCCGCGGCGGGGCCGCTTGAAAGCCACCCCCCACCCCAGCACCCCGCCAGCAAGAGCCAGCGATCCGGATTAAACCCAGGCGTGGAAACCGGACCGGCGCGCCCATCCAAGCCGGGAAAGGAGAGAAAGAGGGAGGAGGAGGAAGAAGGCGGCGAAGGAGAAAGCAAGCAGGAGCCCGAGGAAGAAGAAGTCGGCCCCGAGGAGGCCGAGGAGCGCCGGGAGGGGACGGACCTACCGGCGACGGGGAGGAGAGGGCGGAGGCCGGGCGCGGCGCAGTTCCAGGCGCGGCGCCTACTACGGAGCGGTTCCCGGGCCGGCGAGCAGCTCGCGTCCAGGGGGAGCCACGGCGACGACGGCGGGAGGGCGCGTGGGGGCCCCTCTGGGCAGGCGGCGGGAGCCGGACCCCCCAGGCCCAGCCAGCCTCCGCCTCTGCATCAGCAGCTCTGCTCCCTCCCTCCCGGGCTTGCGCGCACCTGGCCGCCTCCTTACCTGCCGCCTCCTCCTCCTGCCTGGGAATCCGGAGCGGCAGACCCAAATCCAAATCCGGCGCCGCCGAGACGGGGAAGTCGCGACCGCCCCCGACGGCACAAGGGAAGGACGGCCGCGCGGGCGGGGTGGGGGGCGGTGCGTGTGCGCGCAGCTCCTCCGTGCGCCCGGAGCGCGCCCCTGGAAGGCCGGGGGTTGCCGCCCGCGGCCAGCCGCTCCCAGATCCCAGCCTGGGCCTTGACCCTCCAGAGCGCGGCCCCGAGTCTGCAGCTGGTGGGAACGTGCCTCCCTCTCTCCGCCCTCCTCCATCTCCCCACCCCGCAGCGGGCAGTGCAAGCTATGAGGGTTAGGTAGGAGACGATGGTTGTGGCGGGGGCGTGACATCTCTCTCTCTCTCTCTCAGCCCCCCCCCCCTTCACTGAGGACTGCTGACACTGATCTCCAAAAGGGAGAAACGCTTCCCGGGAGAAAAGCCCACTCTCAGGACAATCCCAGGCTGTTTACTCAGCAGTCAAGTCCACGGTTGTTCCATGGGACTTCTCCCAGCAGCGAAGGGCCATTTCCGGACGGCCACCTCCGCATGCGGAACTCTTGGTCACAGGATGCTGGGTCTGGCTTAGAGCGCTTCCCAGGAAGGAATGGCCCGGTGTGTTCAGCGAGGAGAGGGAGTTCCTCGCCCCCAGGGCTACATGGAGCCTCCAAGCACCGGGAAGACCGCGAGCGCGCCTCTGGCTATTCGTGGAGGAGGGTTCTTGTATCCGCCCCGTTTGGCACTCCAGGGGGAGCTGTCCAAAACTGCTACAATGCACACACCAGAAAGCAACCAGAACGATGAAAACAACTGGGGCGGGGGCGGGGGGGGGGGCGGGGACCCTAGAACGAACCACGAACCGCTTCTACGCAGCCCTAAAAGTCAAATAAGACAAGTGTTGAAATGAAAGAAGTTCGCCCCGTGTGAGTGTCATGGCCGAGGGGAGACTCGAACCCAGATCTCCCTAGGCCAACACACTGCTGGCAGTGTTGACAGGGACGCCGAAAGACTGGCTCTCTCGCTGCTGCCCGTATTTGATTCGGCACTTCAAGCCCTTCGCGCTTCACGGGGACTCTTCCGATTGTGCCCTTTCTGATCCGTCCAGGGAGAAAGGAAAGCAGTGGACGGGGGGGGGGGCTCGTTTTTGGGCGCTCTTGTTTAATCTCAGAAGCGAGGGTGGTGCCCTTGGTGGCCTTAGGGAAGCCCCTTCCTCTCCGCCCCGGTCCTCCCTCGGCCACATGGAGCGGAGGAGCCACCTTGCAAGGACCGGACGCGTGAAGCGCTTTGCGCACTCGAAGCGCTGTACAAATGCTGAAGGTGGCTGATGATGCAGGTTCCCCTTTGGAAAAGGACAAGTCACCTGCCCTGAAGCCCCTAGGGGGGGGGCGAAGGGGGGCTAAGATGAATACAGTAGAGAGAGGCAGGCATAAGTAAGGGTGCGTGTGCGGGGGAGAGAGAGAGGAGGAAAGGCCTCTTGGGCAAATCGGTTACACACGGAGTGTCGGGAGGTGAAAGGGGGCACCCCACTGATGTGCAAGAGACGCATGAGTGGGGTTTGTGCCAGGGCAGCTACTGGCAGGCTGTGTCCTCAAAATCCTAACCCAAACGCCCGTATATGCTCCTGATTTGATTGGCGGGGGCGTGGGAGAAGAGAAGAGAACAACCCAGAAGCAACTCAGCCCAAGTTTGGGGGGCAGATCAGGGGTTCCTTCCTGACCGTGGGTCCCTGCCCCAGCTGTTCTTGGCCTACAGCTCCCGTCATCCGAAGGCCATTGGGGGCGGGGGCGTGGCGCGGGGTGATGGGGAATGTTGTCCAACCACATCTAGGGACCCGGCGTCGGTTTTACGTCCTGCAGAACTGGCTTGGAACCGGAGTGGCTTCCTGTGCGGTTTCCCCCTTGTGATTTTCAGGGGTGTTTTTGGAAGGCGCTTCCCCTGTAAATCTTTGGCTTTCCAAAACAAGTCGATCCCTTACAGAGAGAGAAGATCTACTAAAGGCTGCAGTGGTGGAAAAGTGGAGCCTCCAAATCCAGGAGCAGCAGGATGCATCCCGTGATCGCCAGACATCAGAGGCTGGGCCCCGCCCTTCTTGCTTCTCTGGTGGGGTTCCCCGGCCGGTGCTGGGAAAGGGATGCAGGTCCCAGATGGCTCCTTCTTCTCAGGACGGACCCCCACCCACCCCGCTTCACACAGACACCTACGGGACAGTGGGCTCTCCTCTGAGGCTGGGATGCTGCGGAGGGGTCCCGCTCCGCCCCTCCTTTCGGAGAGCGGGGGACTGGTCTGCATTTGTGGGGTGAGCAGATCCAGGAGCGAGCGGGGCTTGGGTTGGGTGAGTCTCTTCCGTGGCATTCTCGTGGCAGTGCCGTTTGAGCGGAACAGCGCGGGCGAGGAGAGAGGAGGCGCTTGCCTTCCTCTCCTCCTCCTCTCCCTCCTCCTCCTCCCTGCCTTCCTTTCCCGCCCCTCCCTCGCCCCCACCCCCGCCACGCGCTCTTGGGCAGCAGCAGCAGCAGCAGCCCCCCCCAACCAGGAAGGAGACCCCCTCCCCTCCCGCATCGCAATGAGCCCGCGGTCTCCTCCTCCTCCTCCTCCTGCGGACGGGGCGCGCGTGCGTGCGCGTGTTTTCTCCATCCATCTCCAGCGCGCTCCTCTTAACTGTGATTTATTTGTTAAACCAAGTGCCATAATCCGTCACTGATTCATCTTAATTTCAACAAAATTAAAGTCGCCGCTGTTCTACTACCCCTAATTGCGCGGGCAATGAAACAAACGGGGATGTTAATCAAAATAAATTGAAGATAAACAATAAAATCATTAAATCTTTGCTGCAGTAAGTGTAACTAATCAGTTTTGACTGGAAGCAACCGAACACAAATAATGAATCTGTCAGCGAAGACGCGCTCATTAAATGAAGCCGCGCTCACTGGGGTCCGGCAGGCCGCCTGCGCCAGGGAGCCCCTCGCCACCCCCCCACCCCCCACCCCCCACGGGGAACATCGCCTGCGCCGGACAACACGGCAAGAGGTGCACTGGTGCGGCCAGGGCCGACAGAACAGAAGGTGGCCAAGCATCAGCCGCCTCCTGGGGCTCAGGACAGAATGGGGGGGGGGCTGGCTATGATGCAGGGGGGCCTTGAGGTCATCCAGCACTCCCCCAGCTTTCAGAGAACTAGGCATACTTTTGCTCAGAGGTGCCTCAGCTCCTCTCCCGGGTGAGGCAGGAACCAGTTGTGACCCTGCAGGCAGCAGCAGACTGGTGCCTGGGGCTCGAGGGCGCTGTCCAGCTTGCTGTGCCAGCCTGCTGGGGGGAGGAGTGGGGGAGCTTCTGGTCACTCAGTCAGCCGACCCTCCCAGGGCGAATCCCCGCCCTCCAGGCCTATGAAGTCTGGCCTCAGTGCTCGCTCTCCGGCCTGAACATCTCAGCGGAGGGGTGGAGTTGCTGGGTGGGAAGAGCCTGGCCCCTTCGCTCAGTTCCCAAAGGGCTCTTCTCCTTGAGCCCTGCGCCCATCTTAGGCCCCTGCCCTGGGCTGACTGATGGATCCCGTCTGTTTTTATGCCGCCTTTCATGCAGCATCTCCAGACAGTTTGCCCAAGTTACAGTACAATGACATTCCATCAAAGCTGCATTTCAAACCTTGAAACCAATCCAACAGGAAAACCACACAATGGTCCCGGGTTCAACCCCTGGCAGCAGGTTGGGCTGGGAAGGAAGGACCCCTGAGCCCTGGAGTGGAGTGAAGACTGGCAGCAGCACTGGCCATACAGAGCGAGCGAGAGCAATGGGCCGACTGATCTGTTCCTCTCTCTGCCTTGGCCAGTTCAGACCCTGCCCCTGTTTCCAGCCCCCGCCCGGGGGACCAGCAGCCGGCTTCCCTGCCAGCCTAGAGCTGCCCACCACCAGCGGCTGAGGCTGTTCTATGTCCGAGCTGGCAGCGGAGTCTGGGAGGACCCAGCTCTCCCAAGGACAAGGCTGCCCAGCTGGTGAGAGTTCAGAGCAGAGAGGAGGCTTGTGCCAGCAGCAACTTCACGGCTGTCCAGCTTCTTCGCCTCTTGAGATATTATCCTCAGTCATGTGGGTCAGCGTGTGCCTCTCCCCATGCCCCTTTCTGAGGGGTGGGCCTGAGAGGAGAGGAGAGCTGGTCTGGTGGCAGCAAGCAGGACTGGTCCCCTTAGCTCAGCAGGGTCTGCCCTGGTTGCAAATGAATGGGAGACTTGATGTGTGAGCACTGTCAGAGATTCCCCTTAGGGGATGATGGGGCCTCTCTGGGAAGAGCATCTAGGCTCCAAGTTCCCTCCCTGGCAGCATCTCCAGGTAGGTCTGGGTGAGACTCCTGCCTGAAACCTTGGAGAGCTGCTGCCAGTCAGTGTAGACAATCCTGAGCTAGATGGACCAAGGGTCGGACTCAGTCAGCATGATGAGATGTGCATAAAGCGAGCTGGTTTCTGTAGCTGAAGTTAGATGTGATGTCAAAGCTTATTCGCTTACACTTGTAGCCTGGGTACAACTGCAGCGTCTGCCAGGGGCTGAATCTACCCTCCTTCCAAACACGAGAGGCAGTAGGCAGTGTCCGGACTCCTCGAGACTAGGTCTCGCTGAAATTAAGGAGCCTGGAGGGGTTCAAGAAGACCGATGATAGTTGTGCTTCCTGCTGGTGATGTCCATGGCTTTGCCCCAGTTTGGAGGGAGCTGGAGCTGCAGGCCGCCCAGGATGAGAGGCCGCTGAACACGGTGGCTTCCAACGGTGTGCGAAGCTTTTCGTTTTTGTCTTAATTTGTTTTATGTTGTTGTTAACCGCCCAGCACCAGAAGTTTGGGGCAGTCTACAAACTTGATTGTTAAAAAACAAAAACAACCCCCGCCCCACAAAAACAACAACAACAACATTTCAAGTTTTGCATCATGTGTTTTCATTTAAAGGAGTTTCTAATGCAAACAGGCTTATTGCAAAATAACTGCTTATGTTTAGTTTATTATTAAACAATTAGTTTTCTGTGGCATCTGTGCCAAACAGAAATAAAGCTTTATTATTTCTTTTTTAATTGTCCTTTTGGTTAGGAATATATGTGTGTGTGTGTACCTAAATATATTTATTTCTATATCAATATCCTTAATATCTAAATATCTTTAAATATTACATAGATGTATTTATAAATAAATACAAGACTTAGAGCTTAGCACTTCAACACCTTTAGCGTTTTCCTGTCCAGCAGCAATGCAGCCTCTAAACAGAACAAGTCCAGATAGGACTCTGCCCCCCTCCCCCCCCCGCCACATCACTGCCATGTTCATCCCTGGATTTGCACTCTGTTTAGATCAAGGCAGACCTGTCAGCAAGGCCAAGCTGGCCAGAGAGAAATGTCTCAAGACGATCTGGACTTGGTCAGCAGGAATGCTAGACCCCCAACCTGCCTGCATGCCCTGCCTGACCCACAGTGACTGGGTCCGCTCCTGCAAGCAGGTTCGCTGCTGTGCCATCCAGGATCTGAAGAGGGTCCCTCGGCAGCTGGCTTTTCCAGCAGGGATTGTGGCCCACCTTCCATCACACAGAGCCCAAGGTCTTTCCCAGCCCTACTGAGGGATGCCGGGGCTGCAGCGAGGGCTTTCTGCAGGCAAAGCTCTGCAGCACGGGGACAAGCTTGTGGTCCCCGTCTGGAGCAGGATCCCAGTTACAACCCAAGGTGACTCTGCTCAAGAGAAGCCAAATGGGTGTCTCTACATTCTTGTATCCATGCCAAGAAGGAGCTCTCTTCCTCTTCCCTCTCTTAAAGTGTCCATCTTGGAGTTGCACACACACACACAACACACACACACCCCATATACCCATGACAGCCACACCAGGCTGCTTACTAGAGGAAGACAGTTCTGCTTCCTTTCATTTAGGGTTCCAGAGAACAACCTTCTGTGATTCTGCTGCTTCCATGCTGAGCTGAAGGTTTTTAATTTCCTCGCTTCCCACTTTAGGGCCCTTTTTAACTAGCTTCCTCAGTGTTTTTCCCCCCTTCCCTTGGTATTATCCGTCTCCTGAGGATGTTGAACGTAATTATATTGTGGTCAGTTTAACATAGTGGGTCTGTTTGAATTAGTGCACAAACCAACTCCCGGGCATTTCTGAAACCTAAGTTGAAAGGGAAACTCTTGCTCCGGAATGGGGCGCCCTGAAAAAGCAGCCGTTTTTAAGGGGTCAATAAATCACGTCCTTGCCATTTGCAGGCATGGAAATAGACACTCTTGTTTGAAGTGGTCCAGTTGTGAAGGCCTTCCATGCTAGTTCTTTCTCTAGGGAGGGTCATTTGCCAAAGATGCTTTGAGATACTCCCTTCGAAATCCCAGGTTCCTGCAGGATAACACCTTTTGGAAAGGACCTTTGGGTCACTGCATCACCTCACTGCCAGCAGCAAGAATCCTGTCCATCCAATTCTATTCCCTTCCTCCTCTCTTGCCTCTCTTGCCTTGCATTTCTTTCTTTCTTTCTTTCTTTCTTTCTTTCTTTCTTTCTTTCTTTCTTTCTACCGCCTAATATAGCAATCTCTAGGCAGTGCACAGAAATGTAGATAAGTCGAGGCCTGGAAAACAACTGAGGAGGGGGACACCCTACGTGTTTTTTGGGGGGTGTTTTTATTCCTGGGGAAATTTGTTTTTCCCCAGGCCTTCACAATCTCTAGTTGTATTTTCAATTGTAAGCTCCTAGTTGGGGCAAAGGCCTGTCCCTTCAATTGCACGAAATGAATAAGAACACCAGGCTCCCTTCGGCTGTGGCCCTTGGCTCCCACTTCCTTGCAGCTGGGCTCACTTCCACGGACAGAGGCTGGCCTGGTGAGTACTGGTGAACACCCAGGTCAGTTTGTGCAGGGAAGCGTCGGCAGTGTGGTCTGTCTCTGCAGGGACTGCTGAGAGGCCGGATCCCTGGATCAGGGACAAAAGGGGTCTTCTCAGATCATGGCATGACAGAAAAGGCACCCGGTTATTTTGGGATCCTCCTCAACAGCAGAAGTCGTGACTTTTTTCTTAAAACGTATATTTAAAAAAAGTCATAGACAGTATTTATGGCAACAGCCATCAGTTCTTACAGCTGCCAGCAACGCAATGCAGAAACAAAAGGTAAGTGAGGCAGTATACAGATGTTTGGGTGTCTTGACAGGAGCCTACGTGCATCCTCTCTATATTTGGCCCCTTTGTATTAAGTGGCGCAGCAGGGCTGTGCTTGACTAACAAGCAGAAGGTTGCCGGTTCGAATCTCCTCCGGTACACCTCTATCGGGCAGCAGCAATCTAGGAAGATGCTGAAAGGCATCATCTCATACTGTGCGGGAGAAGGCAATGGTCAACCCCTCCTGTATGCTACCAAAGACAACCACAGGGCTCTGTGGGCGCCACTTTACCTTCTGTACGGAGTAAGCCCATCTGTCTTAAATCAGTCCCAAACAAGCTTCAAGGCAGCGAATGGGTTGGGCAGCAGGAACTCTGCCTATGCCAAATAAAGAAGAGCAAGAGGACTATTGCACCGCTACTCTGGGCTTGCTTTGGTGGGAGCCCCCCTGATCCAGCCTGTTCCGGAAGGTCCACGGCTCGGAGGGGAAGCTCTTGTGTGGCCTGCCGCCTTAGCAGGCCTCTCCCAGATTCCATCCCTGGCAGCATCTCCAGGTAGGGCCGGGAAAGGACTTTTCCTGCCGGAAGAAGCCTTGGAGGGCTGCTGCCAGTCAGAGGACAAGACTCTCCTCCGTGATTCCTTTCTGCTGGACTAGGTGCCTAGGAAGCGCCCCCCCCCCCCATGCTCTGTGGGGGAAGATTACAGACCTTGGCCACTTCACAGGCTCACAGACAGAAATCTCCCGCAGTCCTCTTCCAGCGGGAGGGAGGGGGGCCCATGTCTGGCCACCACGGTTTAGCTCTGCAACAGCCCAACCCACCGCCAGCAAGGGCCCACTGATGGCCCCTTCCTTCCCTGCAGAGAGGGGCGGCCACCTTCTGGGCTGGAACCATTTCTGGCCAGTGCCAACACCCCCTGCCTGCGAGCGAGCGAAAGGCTCTGGGCCAGAGAACAATCCCTACCTCTGAGATGGGCTGGGGGGCACAGCAGCAGAGTCTGAACTTCGCAGACATCAGACACGCAAGTGCCTTTGGCTGGGAAATGCAGCCGCGCCGCCACCGCCGAAGTGCTGCTGCTGCGTAAAGGTCTTGCTTAATTGTGCTCAGGTTGGAAACACTCTCATTAGGAGGCTTGTGGGGGAGGTGTTGCTAAGCAATGCCATGTGGAGGCTGGCCAGGAGTCCCTGGGACCCAGAGACAAGCCGCTGTGCTGGGCCCAGGGCAGCCCCGGAAAGGAGGGAGACGTTGCCCAAGTTGTGACTGGGAGGCGGAAACAGCTGCATGGCGGCTGGGAAAGGCAGAAGGCACCGCGAAGGGGAGGCCGCCCTGCCAGCCAGCAGAGAGGGCAGGCCAGGGCTGGTCTGTCCTGCAGGGCTGCTTCAGAGCCAAGGAGAGCCCTCCTCGGTGGAGCAGACCACCTCAGGCCCACCTCATCCCGCATCCCAACAGGGGCCGGCCAGATGCTTCCCGGAAGCTTACGAGCCAAGCACGAGGCCAGCTCCCCTTCCCTCTCTGACACTTGCTCCTCACCGCAGCTGGTGTGCAGAGGTAGACTGCAGCTGAAAGTGGAGGTCCCACCCCGGCTTCCTGCTAACAGAGATTCCCAGAGGTTGTGGACTACAACTCCCATCATCCCCAAGCACAGGCTATTGCAGCTGGGGATGCTGGGAGTGGTAGTCCACAACATCTGGGACTCCCCCCTGTGAGAGGGAACACGGGTCCCACCCAGCTCATGGCTCCTTCTCCACTTCCAACAAGACATCTAATCCTCTTTCAGAGCTTGATTCCAGACCTTTCGGGACAGAGGAAATGGCCTTCTACCAAGTCAGGCCAGGGGCCCATTTGCTCAGTTCTGTCTACCCTAACGGGCAGCGACTCGCCAAGGTTTCGGGCAGGGGTCTTTCCCAGCCTTGCCTGGGGCAGATGCAGCCAGGGACTGGAGCTGGGACCTCCTGACGCTCCTTCCGGGAGCCGCAGCCCCATCCCCTCCGGAGCACATCAGACACCACTCACGCGGAGCCACCCATCCAAATGTAAATCAGTGCAGACCCTGCTTAGCCAAGGGGACAATTCGTGCTTGCTCCCACAAGACCGGCTCTCATTGTGCAGAAGAAGAGATCTTGCTTTCACCCATCCTGGATTTCCTGTCCATCAGTTTCAGTGGCAAGACGAGATCCATTTCTCTCTCTCTCTCTCTCTCTCTCTTTCCACTTTCTCCACCTGGGATTTCACACACCCCTGTCATGTCCTTTCCCCACAGAGGAGCCACTTTTTTCCTAAACAAAAAAAGCCACAAGAAATGTCCACCTCCTGTCAAAGGGGTGATCCAGCCCCCTGGTCATTTTGGCGGTGTGTTTTCAACCCTTCGCAGCGATAGACTCAACCAATTGATCCACTTTATTACGGTCAAAGACCAGCATCGGTAATCATACAGTCAAAGAGAGACTGGAAGGTGCTACAGCACAGACCCTGGCCAGAGCCACGGCAAGGCCACCCTTCTAACGGCCAGAGGCAGGACGGCCGCTGCTGCTGCTGGAGGCCCACAATATATGAGCCAGGAGGAATGAATTAACAGAACGATGACAAGGATTGCCGGGACCTGAAGATACCCCGCAGCCAGGAAGTGGTCAGCTGACTTGGCCTGACAGTGCGTGGCTGCACAGAACGCAGACTCAGGCAGAGACAACGAGGTGGGCGGAGAGGAGACCTGCTCTGGTGGTAGCCAGCATTTGAATGGGAGACCTGAAGTGTGAGCACTGCAAGAGATTCCCCTCATTAGGGGATGGAGCCGCTCTGGGAAGAGCAGAAGGTTCCAAGTTCCCTCCCTGGCAGCATCTCTAAGATAGGGCTGAGAGAGACTCCTGCCTGCCGCCTTGGAGAAGCCGCTGCCAGTCTGTGAGGACAATCCTGAGCTAGAGGGACCAAGGGGCTGACTCAGGATATGGCATCTTCCTATGTTCCTACGTCTCTTCAAATTCTCACACCCATACTCTCATCATAAAACCGTTTTTTGGTTGTACACCTGAACTCTGTTTCTGATTTTAATTAAGGAATAAAGAGTGTGATTCAGCTGTTGTAAGTTTAGGGATCAGTCCTGCTTCTGAGGGTCCCGGCTTGATGGATGGTGCAATCTGAATTCTTTTGCAAGTGACCACGGCAGTTCTTGGGGCAAGGGCTGCTTGCTTCACGTGGGCCTGTGTAGCCAAAGCTTTCCAGTGGCAAACCGTCCCGGGCGGCTTTGGTTTGATTTATTTGGGATCAGCTCCCCAGGCTGATTTGGGAAAGCTGAGCATTGCCACCATATTTTTAAGCAAATGATGATGCAAACTACACCACGGAAAGAAATATAGCCGGCAGAAGAGGCATGTATTCCTTCCCGGAGAAGTTAGTCAACATTTAGAGTGCAGGCGAGATAGTCGAGGGGAAGCTCTCCGCGGTCCCGGTCTGCGTATAAATCACGGGCCCTTGTTAATCATAAAGGCTCCTGCAGAAAGGCAGAAGTGGTCTGCGGAGAGGCAGAAGCCCTTGGATATGCTCTCCCATATTTAAATCTTCCTCCTCTATAAAGCGGAGGGTTCATTCCAGGTCAATCATCATGTGCTCTTTTCTTTCAAGGACGAGTCTCCAGCTTGGCTTAAGGGGTTTTTATGGGCCTGAGTTATAGCTATTGGTGTAATCATAGGCCTGAGAAATAAGAATAGTTATTTCTTATTCCTTTGTGAACAGGGCACAAAAAGGTCACGCAGTGTACGGTGCTTCAGATGCTTCCCAGGAAATATATTATATCACTTACGCAGAGGCTTGTTAGCTCAGGGAGGAGGCAGCCTGCATAATGCAGCCCTACCACCGAGCGGAGCGGGAGGGGGCCTGGCGGGGGGGGGGGGGAGGCCCGTGCACAGAGAGTCCTCTCCTGTTGACAAGAGCGTCAAATGGAGCAGGGGCTGTGGGGAGCTGTAGACTGCCATGGGGAGGGAGGAGAGAGAGGAGAGGCTTTGGGTTAGCCCGCTGGGTCTGGACAACGCACCCTGGAGGTGGATCTGAGAAGAAGGATGGCGAAAGGCAGGCAGGGAGAGAAAGAAAAAGGACCAGCAAAGGAAGGAAAGAGGGAGAAAGGTGAGGGAGAGAGATCGCCAAAGCAAACCGCTCCTCAGGAGAGCCCTGCTTCGCTTGCAGAAGGTCCTAGGTCCTAGGAACAGAGGAAGCTGCCATCTACTGAGTCAGACCATTGGTCTATCTAGCTCAGTATTCTTTGCCTAGACTGGCAGCGGCTTCTCCAAGGCTGCAGGCGGGCGTCTCTCTCAGCCTTATCTTGGAGATACTGCCAGGGAGGGAACTTGGAACCTAGATGCTCTTCCCAGAGTGGCTCCATCCCCCAAGTGGAATATCTTATAGTGCTCACACATCTAGTCTCCCATTCAAATGCAACCAGGGCAGACCCTGCTTAGCTAAGGGGACCAGTCATGCTGGCTACCACAAGACCAGATCTCCTCCCTGGTGGCAGCATCTCCATAAAGAGCTGAGGAAGACCCGATATCTGCTGCCAGTCAGTGCAGAAAAGCCTGAGCTAGCTGGACCAAGGGTCGGATTCAGTACCAGGCAGCTCCATCCATTAGGAACATATCGGTTGGATAATCTTGGCTAGTTGGTGCAGGCTGGTTCTCCACGTGGCTGTTCCCCCTTCCTCCTAACTAGGAAGGAGGGCTAGACTGGATGGCCTTCCCAGCTCCCCGTCCCTCTAGGAGATTACGGACACTTCCAGCTGAAAGACTAGCCCCAAAGACCCAAGGATCAGCTCTGCCTTCCCTTTTAGCAGCTGAGATGTAACCCAGACATTTTCACCTGTAATAGCACTTACATTTATATACCGCTCTATAGCCGAAGCTCTCTAAGCGGTTTACAATTATTTAGCATATTGCCCCCAACATTCTGGGTACTCATTTTACCGACCTCGGAAGGATGGAAGGCTGAGTCAACCTTGTAACTCAGAGTAAGGATGCACTTGGGAGAAGCTAGCATTGTGGAGACGAATCTGTCATGATTTCCTCTCAGTGTACTTTTCTGTGGATGCTGGTGCCTCGGGCATTCACCCAAATCCCCACCTCCCGGCCGGCTGGCCACTGATACCAAATCCATCCCTGGCCTCTCTGGATGGTCTCGCAGGGCTTCTGCCTCTGCTTAATCCTGGCATTCTTCTCTTCTGCTGGAAGGTCCCCAGTGCCTCCTTTTGTCTGGTGCTCAAAAGCTGCTCAGCTCAGTGGAGAGACCAACCTCCGGCTAATTGGCTTCTCCACTTTCCAGGCTCTTAAGAACCCTGCCCAGAGGACAGGGCGCTTGTGCGGCTACAGAAAGCCCTGCCCTGCCTGTGCCAAAGGGTGCCATCGTCTCAGCTGTATGCTGCAAAAAAAACACAAACCAAAACAAAGCAGGACTCCGACAGTTATCTCGCCCACACTGGTAAGGCAGGCCGCGGGTTACTCAGCAGGCAGAAATGTCTGCAGCCTGGTGAACATCTCCAGTGCGATGGATGCACAAGAAGCAAGTGATACTCAGCCTACTGAAGGGCCAATGATGATTCAGAGGTTGCCTTTCATTGAAATCCAGGGCTTAATTGGAACTGTGCTCAGCCCCCCTTAACTGGGTCTGGTGCTTAGCCCTCGCAATTGACAGAGCGCCCCCCACCCCGCCAGAGAAGGGATCCAGGTAAGCATGGATTTCCAAGAATTGATTCGACACGCACACAGACATTCTTCAGAGATTTCGGCCGCCCTTTCCACCCAAGGTTGGCTCCGCAAGGAAGCTAAGAAGCACAAATCACTATGAAAAATGCACACACATTCAAATCATTGCATCTGAAACCAGGTCCACCCAAACACACACCTGGGCTGAATGTAGTGACCACTTAATAGTGACCAGGATTTGAATCCTAGTTCAAGAAGTGGAACCGAAAAACAGAAAGCACACGGAGCCGTTTGCAATATGAGGCAAGAAGCGATCTTTCGTGCATTCATCTTTTGTAATTTTCTGTGCATTTCAGGCAAGGATCCGTGCAGCTAGTTACTAGATCTGCACACCCAGGGGAGGGGAGGCTCGTGTTTCTTGACCAGCGGCTGCCCCCATGGCACATCTGAACTCCTTATAGAAAGCAAGGATTTTGGGAAAAGAAAAAAGAAAAAAAGCTGTTTGTGTGACCATACATGGTGGGAATGGGCTGCTCAGAGATACAGGCGACATGAGTAAGAAAAACAACCCCGCCAAGGGCTATGAGTAAGGCTGCCCTCGCAGACTGAAGCAATTCCTACCAGAGAGTGTGCCCATTTCCAATCCCACTCGCCCCCCCCCCCCAATAACGTAAATCAGGGTGGCCACCTTGAGGCTCTCCAGCTGGTTTTTTTTTTAATTTTAATTTTATTTAACAGATTTGCATATTGCCCCAAAATAACATTCTTTGACTACAACTCCCATGATCCGCCTTCTCAAACTTTATTGCTGTGGGGGGTGCTGGGAGTTGTAGTCCAACCTCAGGAGGGCCACCCCAGGCATGGTTAAAAACAAAGCAACCCCACACAGAGATCTGGCTCAGCCTTAAGGAGGAGCTCATTAGCCCTGTTAAAATAAACCCGCTTCTCTTTCAGGAGCACATAGGCATGTGCAGAGTGTCTTTGGAGGGAACCCCCCCCCAACATGCCTTAATTGTTTATTTCGGGGGAAAGAGAAGCTCCGCCCATTAAGGAGGAAGCAGCAAGACAAACACAGAGACCTCAGGGCAGGCTTGGGCCCCCTCCCCAGCTGTTTCTGGACTACAACTCCCATATTCCCCAGTGGCCAATAGCCAGGGATGATGGGAGTTGTAGGCCACCAGCTGCAGAAGGGCCGAAGACTGGAGCAGCCCTGCTCGGCTTCCTCCTCCTCCTCCTTAATCTGGGGGGCTTCTCTTTCTCCGAAATAAACCATGAAGGCATATGGGGTGGGGTTGGTGTTCCCCTCCAAGGACACTCTGGACACGCTCAGGGGCGCTCTGGGCGGGCGGGGGCGGGGCAACGGGGCGAGGGCAGGGGCGTTGCTATGGCGACGGCCGCCCGTCAGGAGGAGGGGCCGGAAGCGCGCCTCGGGGAGGAGAGAGCGGCTTCCGGTTTTCCGGGCTGCGGCGGGACTCCATTTCCCGGCGTGCCGCCGCGCGCCCTTCCGGCCCGCCGCTGTCCCTCAGGCCGTCCGTCGCGCTGCCCGAGTCTGCCTGGCGCCTGCCCGCCGCGAGAGCGAGACCGGAAGGCAGCCGGAGCCGGAGGGAGCCCCCACCCCGCCTGCCCCCGCGGGCCCATCCATGCGGCCCCCTCGAAGACCATGGGGTCCCGCATCAAGTGAGTCAGGGAGGGAGGCAGGGAGGGAGGGGGAGGCGGCCCTGCCCACCCCCAGCTCCAGCGAAGAGCATGTGGGGGGGGGGTCGTGGGGGGGGCGGCTGTGTGGAGCCAGAAGGGTGTGGCGCTGGCTGGGCGGGGGGAGGGGGGGCCTGGCTTCTGCACCCCTCAGAAGGAATTGCTCCCCGGGGGGTGGGGTGCGGGGGTGCCCTCTCCCTGCAGAGGCGCGGGGGGGGCGTGCCTGCGTGTGCCACCACCACCACCTCGGGCATACACGTGTCGACGTGTGTGTGTGTGCGCGCGTGCATGGGAGGCTAGACCTGCCTGCGCCTGTTTACAAACACGCCAGTCTGTGAATGAAGGTCCTCTAAACCTGGGGCTGCCTCTGGGAGGGGGCTCTGAGTTTTATGCACACTCCCCTCCCCCCCCACAGAAGGAATTGCTCTTGAGGGGCCATGGCGGGTGTGTGTGTGTGTCTTGTATGTGTGTGTGTGTTTACAAACACATCTGTGTGTGAAATAGTAATGAAGTAATCTCACTATGTGGGGTTTTCCTCTTAAGGAGATGTCTGACTTCTCCCCCCCCCCACACCTTCTTCAGAAGGCATTTTTCCAGAAGAGGAGGGGCTTTGCCTCCTGTATTGTCGGAGTGGGGAGATGCCATAGGAATAGATGACATTATGCACACACACACACACATCAGGCCATTGGTCTCTCTAGCTCTGCATCTCCTCCCCTCCCCACCCCACCCTTTGTGCCAAACAGGCCCTGCAGAGGCAGAAGCAGGACAGGGGAGCCAGCCCAGGAGCAGAGTTGTGCCCTCGGGCCAGGCTTCTCTCGCCTGCCAAGCATTTGCACCCTCTGAGCTCCGCCAGCCTCCTGTGGCACAGGCCAGAATGTGGGAGAACAGGTTTTTCCTCCGTGGGGTTTCCTCCCCACCATATTGTCCATGGTGTTTTGGTGTACTTAACATTCTGCTGTGGGGCGGGGGTGGGGGGGACCCAGGCTCTGAGGGCTTTGCTGCTCACCCTGGGATCTTGAAAGGCTTCCTTCAGCTGTGGGGAGGCGGGGAGGCAAACGCTCCGAATTCCAATCCTGGTTTCCCTGCACTTGAGAAATGGCGTCCGTGGAACTGGCAGACGGAATAGGTGGGTCCGGCTACGGCCTCTGGCATCCTTGGTCACAGAGGGGCTGAGCTCCCTTGGGCTGGGAGGGGAATGTGGAGGGTGGTGATGGTGGGGGGGCAGGGGGCTCCTCCTCTTTCCCGCCTTCTGCAAAGTTCTTCCTTGCACCTGGATGTGGTTGTAGCTGTTACTGAGTGAGCTGGAAGGGGTCTCCTTGGGACCATTTTCTCCACCCAGCTTGCAACTGTGACTGCCCTCAGGACTTGTGTGGTATGGCTGATGTCCTTCTGGGGTTAGCTGTTTGTTGGTGGGGTGGGGTGGGGGAGGACACCAGGAGAAAGGTAACCTTTTGTGGGGAGTATCATCTGGCTGGTGAACTTTATCTCTGTGAAGTTCCACCACTTCAACATACACGATGAAGAGAGCGGGCTGCTTTCTACTGCAAATGCTCTCCGGCTTCACAAAACAAATGCCACACTGGTGAGGGAATATGCCTCGAAGTGCAGGGAGGAAGTGGCTGATGATGTGTTCTGTTAAAAATGCTTTGATTCTCATGTCTCCCAGGAAGGTTGTGGTTAGTTTCAGTAACCACACGGAGAGGTGATTGTCTCACCTCCAGCCGCGTGGAACTTGGCTGGCTAAGAAGCATCACTTCACCTGCTCGAATCTCCTGCCAGATTCTCTCTCCAGCCACGGCCTCCTGGGTCTCTTGTGGTAGCTCTCGCAGGCCTCTCCAGGTGGGCTGTTCGTGGATGGAGATTCTTTCCCTGCTGCTGAGAGGGGTTCTAGAACAGGGCTGCTCCACTTCAGCCCTCCTGCAGATGTTGCCTACAACTCCCATCATCCCTGGCAATTGGCCACTGTGGCTGGGATTATGGGAGCGGCCAAAAAACAGCTGGGGGCCCTCAGTTGAGCAGGTCCTGCTCTGGAAGGGGAGGTGAAAACCAGCCAGAATTGCTGTTTGTGCTCTGCAAAGGGCCCAGCCTTTCCCTGTAGAATAATCCCTGCTGCAGTTGCTTTTAGCATTGTGTGGTGGGGGAGATGAAAAGTATTAATTGGACAACGGAGAGTTTGCATTTCTGTGTCAAGCTCACAAAACCCCTTTTCCTCCCCCTGACCCCCATACTCGGGCCTCTCACATTTTTTTAAGTGCCATGCTAAGGACTATGAAACTAAGTCTTGAGATTCACTGTCAATTTCACCATGGCGGGATACTGGTAGTTATACCTGGTTTTAAAGAGATTTGTGGGTTGACAACTTTGACTATTAAATGTTCGGAATGAAATTGACTGGAGAATATTTGTAAGTGCCTGCGGCTTGAATGGCCTGCATGGTAGTCTGTGCTTCCAAATGTTGTGTTTTGAAATGGCCTGTACAGTTGCTTCTGCAAGAGGGTTTTGTGTCTCATTGTGATTTCACTTGTGTTGGGTGTAGATGGTTTTCTGTAGGCTCCTTTAAGTTATATTGGAGTGCAGAAATTCCTCTGTGACTTCAGACCTCTGGCATGTTAACCAGGGTTGTGGGCTTGGCCGCTGAGAGCTCCCTTCTCTGCAGAGGTTATGACAGAAGCAATCATTTTAGTGGGGTACTGGCCAGTTGAAGAGCTTAAATCTGCAATGTAGGAAGCTGCTGTATACTGAGTCAGACCTTTGGTCCATCTAGCTTAGCATTGTCTACACTGACTGGCAGCAGCACTTCAAGGTTTCAGGCAGGAGTCTCTCCCAGCCCTACCTGGAGATGGCAGCCAGGGACTGAACTGGGGATATTCTGCATGCAGAGCAGAAGCTCAACCACTTGATGATGGCCTTGTCCCCGTGTTCCCTCTTACACATGTGCGCTCACACATTTTTTGATATCCACTCAGTTAAATGCAGGTTGAATCAGGAAGGACCCACTCTGAATGCAGGTGCACACACACTGCCTTGATACTGCCGCCCAGAACAAAACTCATTCCGCACAGAGATGAACAAAAATTAGAGTGAACATTGCCCCATCCCCTAACTATCTTGCAGTGCTCACATGTAGTCACCCATCCAAATGCAAACCAAGGCAGACCCATGGAGGAGAGGTCTATCAAGGGCTACTAGTCGGAGGGCTGTAGGCCACCTCCAGCCTCCAAGGCAGGATGCCTCTGAGTCCCAGTTGCAGGGGAGTCACAGCAGCAGGAGGGAGGGCAGGCCCCTTTCAACTCCTGCCCGTGGGCTCCCCAGAGGCGGCATCTGGTGGGGGCCACTGTGCGAAACAGGAGGCTGGACTAGATGGGCCTCCTTGGGCCGGATCCAGCAGGGCTGTTCTGATGTTCTTATATTCTTATGTTCTGCTTAGCAAACGGGACAATCCTCACTCGCTACCACAAGACCAGCTCTTCTCTCCAAATCTGAGGGAAGGATTTAGTTAGATGTGAGTGGAAGTCACTGAGTTTTAAAATCCTGTGTTCTGGTTAAGTCCTTGGTGCTGAATCACGAAAGGGGAAAAGGGAAGGATGTCTGTCCTTGGGCACTGGCTGGAAGTTTCACTTCAGAGGGTTGTCTTAGCAACTGGCATGAAGAGTGCCTGGGAACCTTTCTTGTGCAAGAGCTTGGGCACAGCTCTTGCACACACTTGTGAGTTGCCATGACATCCTGTGCAGTGTTTCCTCTAAGGCGTGCACACATGTGCGTGCACTCACGCGTTTTGGGATGCCTGCTCAGTTAATTTTAGATCCCGCTCAGGTTGAACCAGGAAGGCCCCACTCTGAATGCACCTGTGCGCACACACTGCCTTGATGCTGCCGCCCAGAACAAAACTCATTCCAGACACAGATGAGAAAAATGACAGAGAACACTGATCGTGTGCCAGGTGAAATGGTTCAATGGGTCGGCTTGCTAGCTCATGGCTCCACATCCCTGGTTCTTTGTTTTAATGGCTGCGTGAGAACAGCCCAGCTCTCGACTGGAGCGCATCAGCTCTGGTCTGGTCTGGTCAGCTCTGCTCTGGTTGCATTTTGTGCTTCAGCACTGGGGGCACATGTGGCTTCTTCCACGGTACCTGTGGGGGCAGCCGGGAGGGGCCTTTCAGCAGGACTGGAGCTGTTTATGGACTGCTGTGGAGAATTGATCAGGGGATTTCAGAACAAACCATTAGGTAGCAATGTGAGCTTTGAGGCTCAGTCTGAGCTGGTCTTGTGGCAAAGGTAAAGTTGTGCCATCAAGTTGGTGTTGACTCCGGGCAACCCCAGAGACCTGTGGTTGTCTTTGGTAGCATACAGGAGGGGTTGACCGTTGCCATCTCCTGCGCAGTATGACATAGTGCCTTTCAGCATCTTCCTAGATCGCTGCTGCCTGATAGAGGTGTTTCCCCATAGTCTGGGAAACATACCAGCGGGGATTTGAACCAGCAACCTCTGGCTTGCTAGGCAAGTATGAAATTGTCCCCTTTGCTAAGCGGGTTTGCATTTGAATGGGAGACTATGTGTGAGACCTGTAGAATATTCCCCTTAAGGGATGGGGCTGCTCTGGGAAGAGTAGAAGGTTCCAAGTTCCCTCCCTGGCAGCATCTCCGGGATAGGGCTGAGAGAGACTCCTGCCTGCAACCTTGGAGAAGCCGCTGCCAGTCTGTGCAGATAATCCTGCGCTGGATGGACTCAGTCAAAGGCACCGTGTCGAACGGTCCGTGCAAACCCCTAGTGCTGGAGTGGTGGCTAAAATGGGGTAAGTAAAGGCTGAATGATGGTTGTGTTGTCTGAAAAACGCTGGCGTCGGCTGCCCGTTGCCTTCCAGTATTGCATAACTTCTTGTCAGCTAATGATGGGGTGGGAGCAAAGGAGGAAGCGATACCACAGCCGTTGAACAACTGCTCTGTATGGCCTGGAAGTGAACAGAATGCTCTTGAGCAAGGAGCCCTGTGGATTCTTCACCCCTAGATCTGGCGGTAGTTTGGAAACAAGCATGCTGCTATCACAAGAGACCTCTTTCCCCCCGCTGCTGTCTTCAGGGCATGAAATTGCTGGGAGACTGGAAGCGGGAAAGTAGGGTATGTGCTGCTGAAAATAAGCACGCGTCCCTGACACCTTGGCCAAAGTATGTTGACTGAGAAGCATGCCTCACCGATATTTCAGTGTGGGGGGTCTTTAGTTGGAAATCGTGGCTTTGGGATTGTGCTCCAAAGTGAGACTGTTTGCCGCAAGGATGGGTTATAGAAACCACCAGAGATCCACAGAATCCACACCGCCTTCGTTTCCCCCACTTTCCCTCTTCAGAACATCTGCTAAGCCAAGAGAGGCTTGTGAGGAGAGTCCTTCAGCCTTAAGCAGCTCGACATTTCCCAAGCTGTCACTTTCTCTTTCAGGAGAAAGAAATTCAGAAGTTCCAAGCTCTGCAGCGCCTCTCTTATTTACATATCATATATTATTTTTAAAATCCCGCCATTCCTAGAATCCCGATGAGAAGGGGTCAGGACCCTCTAGCTCCAAGGCAGGGCTGTCTGCTCCCAGCTCCCCTGAAGAGTCCTCCGCATCAGGGAGGTGGGTGAATCCCTTGTAGGAAGATGCCTGCCGAGTCCGCAGCTGTCCAGGCTGGAGAGCTACGGGAATGTCATGGAATGCTCATGAACGTTCTACCTGTTCAAGGGGAGGGAGAAGTGGTGTTGGCTGTCAGGGCAGGAATTGCGAGGAAATTGGGGTGTTTGTATGTGTGCGGGAGAGGAGAAAAGGCCTAAAGAAAAGAGGAAGAGGCAGTAAGTGACAGAGGTTTGGGGAGGATATGGGTGATGGAGAATGAAGTAAACAGTATCTTGACAAACAGGGAAGAGAATTCACCAGCAGAGGCAAGAAAGGGCCCTGGATGGGCTCTGGGGCAGCTCAGAAGTGTCGTCTTGAAACGGAAGCAGAGAGGTATGGGGCAGTGAGGAAAGCAGCAGTGTCTGAATGTCACACATTCACCCCAAACCGTGTTGGCAAATCGTTGGCTGTGGGTCTTACGTTAGCTGTGGCTGGGGATGATGGGAGTTGTAGTCCAACAGCATCTGGGCACCCAAGGCTGGGGAGCCCGGCTGGAGACTGACCACAGCTGCAGCCCAGAATCCGGCGCTTGAGCGAGGGTCCTAGCCAAGCGTGCTGTGGAAGTAGAATGGACACTCTCGGACCGTGTGGCTTTAGGGGCCAAAGTGCATTGGAAAGTAAATGTTGCTGGAGTGAGCCTCAGCCTCTTGGCAAGCGACGGGCTGCAGCTCAGCTGTCCCTGTCTGCCCCCTGCGTGGCTGGACGGGTTGCGGAGGAGAGAAAGCGGCTTCTTTGAGGTCTCTGAGGTGGGACCCGGAGATGTGATCTGACTGGCTTTTAAAGAGGGGGAGTGGGAACTCTGTATGAGCCCAAGAGCATAAGGAGCTGCCAAATACAGAGTCGGACCACTGGTCCATCTCGCTCAGGATTGTCTGCACGGACCAGCTGCGGCTTCTCCAAGGTGGCAGGCAGGAGTCTCTCTCTCAGCCCTCTCTTGAAGATGCTGGGAATTGGGAACCTTCTTGTTCTCCCCAGAGCGGTCCTCAGGGGGAATATCCTGGGTGGTGCTCGCGCATGTGGTCTCCCATTCAAATGCAAACCATGGTGGACCCTGCTTTGCAAAGGGAAGCATTCATGCTGGCTACCAGCTCTCCTCCCCCTCTCATCTGCTTGGGCACTGTGGAGAGCAGGATGCTGGACTGGAGGGGACCCACTTGGGTCTGATCTGGGTGTGGGGTGGGGGAGATCCTCTTCTGTGCAGGGCTGGCGCCCCAAACTTTGGGTCTGGCTGTTCAGAAACTCTGAAGGTTTCATGTTGGTGGAATGAAAATGCTGCTGATCTCCCCCCCCACCCCGGCCATTTCTGGGAGGTCTCCCTCTCTCCCATCACTCCCATCTCCCAAACCTTCTTTGCTGAGTAACTGGAGTCTGTTTCCTTTTCCAGGCAGCAGCGGAGTGAAATTGACCTAATTTTTTCGCTCCAGCTGTCACCCAGGAAGGTTCTAAATAGCTTCTCAGCTGAAAGCGAGCATTTGCCTGCCTTGGCTGTGCCTGGGGAAGACTGCTGTGGTCGGATTCCTGTCTGGTTGGGGTCCAAAAATACCACCTCAAGGCAAAAGTCAGCCCAGGACGACAGGAAGCCAGAAAGATGCCATGGTGTGCTCCCCCCATGCCCCCCCCCGGTCAAGCTAGGGCAGGATACATTTCGGCTGCCCGGTTGCTTTGAGAGCCTAAAGGTGTCACACTCGTTCTCAAAACATTCCCCTCATCTCTCGGGTGTGTGCAGGAATGGTGCTCACAAGGCTGAAATGGGTTTCCCAGTCCTGCATCTGGTGGAACCTTCTGACGAGGGAGTTGTGTGCTTGGCCGATATCCATCCTTGCTGGCGCTTCACTCTTCTGCCAGGACCGGTCTTCAGTTTCTGCTCCATGATGTTTGGGAGAAATACCCAGCTGCAAATCCAGAGAGTTAGTTGAAAAGTGTGTGTGTGTGTGTGGGGGGGGGGGTCTCACTGACTTGACTCAAGGGTCCTGGGTGCATTTCTGGCAGCAGTCTGGGGAAGATCCCCCTCTGGGAAGGTGCATCTTTTCTGTACCAGCCCTGCAGTTTTGCTTATGGTAGTACCTGTCTCTGCTTTCCCTCAGACGGGGCGTCCCCTTCAGTGAAGTGTCCTAGGATTCTCCTCTCTGCACTACTTTCCAGACAGGAAGGGGTTGTTGACGGCTTTAACAGGGAATCTGCATTTCTCCTCCCTTTCTTCTTTCTTGACTCAGGATCTGTATCATGAGTGCGAAAGCTGTGTTGAAAGTAGAGTTACTGATTATATGGATGAGACTTTGCCATCTGTGGAGAGCCAACAGTGCCCGGGAAAGGTCAGTTCAAGGTATTGGTTGCAGCCGTGTTCGCACTCGGCCGTCGTCCCAGAGTTTGGACAAGAGCAACTTGGTTACTGGGCGTGCTGGGCGGAGTGTCCTGGCGTACCGAGCACTGGAGGCTCAGTTGAGCGTGTCTGTTTAAATGGGATGTGGATGTTCGGAGGAAATAAACAATGGCGTACTCTCTTTAGCGGCACCACGGTCCTTCCCTACAGAGGTGCAGATCTAGCTCAGAATGGTAGATTACCTGCTTCAGTGTAACATGTGTCCATGGTGGCTTAGACGGCAACCAAACGGCAAGATGAAAATGACAGCCATTTGAACATTTTCCAGTGCAAATTTGAGAGCGCGCCACAGTTTACCCGGGGTGAGAGAACTGCTTAAGACGGATGGAGGGGAGGCTCTTCTAGCAGTACTGCTGCTTTCTTCAGACTGGCTTTGACAGCTTTCTGCTCATGGCACTGGAATGTGACCGGTCTGGTGTGCTTCGCAGAATGTGAGAGTCGGAAGGGACCTCGGACGCCTTCCAGTCCAGGCCCTGCTCAGTGCAGGAATCTGCTCCAGCGTCCCTGACAGGTGACTCTCCAGCCTCTGTGTAGAAACCTCCATCAAAGGAGATCCCATCATTGCATGCTGTAGACTGGTCCCTCTCGTTGAAGAGCTCTTGCAGTCCAAAAAAATATTCCTATTGTCTAGCCTGAATCTGATTCCTTGTAATTTCAGTTGGTGGGTTCTGGTCCTGTTCTTAGGAACAACAGAGAGCACGTCCTCCATCTGCATGACAGCCCTTCAGATCCTTGAAGACTGCTACCCGCTGTCTCTGTCTCTGTCTCTGTCCCCTTGGTCTTTTCTTCTCCAGGCTAAGCATACTTGGATCCTTCAATTGTTCCCTGCAGGGCTTGGTTTCTAGTCCCCTCATCATCTTAGCTGTCCTCTTCTTCTGAACCTCTTCCAGTTTTTCAGCGCCCTCCTTAAAATGCAGAGCCCAGAACTGGACGCAGGATTCCATGCATGTCTGACCAGTTCATAATAGGGTGAAATTATTACATATCATGCTCAAGGCACTTTGCCTCTGTGTTAGCTTTTTAAAGGATTGCGTTGGCTTTTTTAGCAGCTGCGTCACATTGCTGGCTCATGTTCCACCTGTGGCGGCCCACTAAGCCACGTAGATCTTCTCCATCTGCACTGCTGCCAAGCCCAGGTCTCTCCCAACCTGTACTTGTGAGTGTCCCTTTTTAGAGAGATCCTTCATTTAAATCTGCTCAGCTATGGTTTCCAATAAGGGTCTCAGTGCTTCATGCAGAAGGCAGAAGTGTGCGTTCCAGATTTCTAACCTCAGTGGGAAGAATTTCATCTGGTTTTGTTTGTGTATGACTTTGCATAGCTAAGAGATTTGTCTTTGAAAGATGTGGAAAGACATTATCCTAAGGATGCTCTTTGCTGTTTCCCTCTGTGTGGGCTGCTTTCAATGTCGCTCGCCCAGCGAGGGTCTTGGAACAGTCTCTCCTCCTTCCCACCCTCTGTGCTTACCTCATCCGGCTCTGAGGATTTCTGTTCTTCAAGAGTTAGGCATCCCTGCACTTATATCCTTTCCCTAAGGAGCTCAGGGCGACGAGCATGGTTTTTATCCTGCCCCCCTTTTATATTCAGAACAATCCTGTAAGGTAGGCTAGTCTGAGATGGGAGAGTGATTGGCTTACGGTCAACCAGTGAGCTTCTTGGCTGAGTGGGACTTGAATTTGGCTCTCTCCCCATTCCTAGGAACATCAGAAGCTCCCTGTTACCGAGTCAGACACTTGGTCCAACTAGCTCAGGATTGTCTACACTGACTGGCAGCAGCTCTCCGAGGCTTCAGGCAGGGGACTTTCTCAGCCCTACCTGGAGATGCTGCCAGGGACTGAAACTGGGACCTCCTGCATGCAACTGAGCTGAGCTTAAAGGGAATATCCTGCAGTGCTCGCATGTCGTCGCCCATTGGAATGCAAACCAAGGTGGTTCCTGCTGAGCAAAGGGGGCAAGTGATGCTCGCTGCCCTAGCACCATCTCTCCTCCCTACGGCAAGGTTGCATCCATCGCCTTCAAGATAAGTTTGCAAAGGTGGCCAGGGAGAGGCACGTTGGGAGCTGCTGTGCCCTGAGGGAACCCGGGTGGGGGCGATGCTCTTCCGCGAAACTCTGACCACACTGCCGCCCAGGCTTGTTCTTACGCAGGGTTTTGCTTGTGAAAGCTCTGCGCAAGGTGCTTTTGGATCTTGATCCAACCCCCCCGAGATAAGGAAATCCATGTTTAACTTCCTGCTCTAGCCCAGCTGAGCGGTGGGACCAGAGTGGAGAGCCATGCTGGAAAGAGAGAGATGGAAGCTGGCTGGCCGCCCTGTGTAGCTGCTGCTGCGACCCACCGGACGCTTCCACAAAGAGCCTCGGACGCTGCGCCTCGAGCCCCAGAGCGGGCTGGCGTCTTGAGAGGGAGGCCCGGAAGTGGGCCCTTGTGGACTTGTGCCTGGGGGCCTCTCCTGGCGCCGGGCTGGCTGCCTGGGACCCCGTTGCACCTTCGGGCGGCTGAGAGGGAAGGGCTTCCTGGCAGCTGGGCAAGAGGGATGAGGGAGCGGACGCTGGGAACCCGCCCGGCAAGAGGACGGGGCCGGAGCTCAGGGGTGGAGCGTCTGCTTGGCAGGCAGGAGGCCCCGGGTCCAATCCCTGGCGGCATCTCCGGAGAGGGCTGGGAGAGACTCTTGCCTGGGCCCTCGGAGAGCTGCAGCCCGTCTGGGTAGACAGTGCTGAGCTCGATGGGCCAAGGCTCGGACTCGGTATAAAGGCTTCTCCGGATCTCCGTGTCTCTCTGGATGCGCAGCAGGGCTTGGCACGTCCTTTGCGGAGGGGTTGGCTTGCGGAGGATCCGACTCTGTTCCCTCTGGGCAGCCCTTTCGCTTCTGCAGGTCCCGTCTCCTTCCGGCCGCTCGGGGAACAAGCCGGGGTTTGTTTGCGGGGCGTGTTGGCCAAGTGAGGCTCCTGGGAATGCGGTTGAAGCACAGGCAGCCTTCTTGAGTGTTTGATTTAAAAAGGACTGGAAGGAACCAGCGTGCACCGTAAGGAAGGGAGTCTTTGTGTGAACCCCCCCGGCCGGATTCCCGTTCCATCGCCGAGGCTTTCCTCCTCAGCAATGTGCTGCCTGGTTTTTTTCACCTGTGTGTGGGATGAGTTTTGTTCTGGGCGGCAGGATCCAGGCAGTGCGCGCGCCCCATGTGCATCCAGAGTGGGGCCTTCCGGATTCATCCTGAGCGGGATCTAAAGTGAACTGAGCGGACATCCAGAAACCTGCGAGCGAGCGCATGTGCGCATGCCTCAGAGGAAACGCTGCTCCTCTCAGCCTTGCTGAGCCCCACCTCAGTGTTAAAAACCAGTGGCCAAGTCCTCTGCCAAGGAAATGTGAAATCTGCCCCAGAAGTAGCTGGGAAGTGCTCGCCATTCTCCCGCGCATAAAATGACAAGCCAGGAGTGTCTTGGAACGTTCAGAAGGATGGACTTCCTGGCTGGCCTTTGGCCTTTCCCTTCTGACAGTTCACACTGATTCCGACGCCCTTGGAGAGCTGCCATCTGAAAATGAAATGGACAGCCCCTCCCGACAGGGCTTTGCCTGGGCGTAGTCTTGCCCCACTGCGTTCAGTGGGGCTGGCCTGCCAGTGAAGTAGGTTTCAGAATTGCAGCCTCAGAGTTAACCCTTCCTCATGCTTTGCACTCTGCTATGAAGACAAGAGTTGTGGCCTCATAGGAGGTCTTTGGAGATGCTCAAGTGTCTCCCAGCGAGTATGCTTAGCGTTTATGGATTTAAGTGCCTGTTTGCCACCTTGGGCTCCTTGGACCACTTCATTTATGTATTTAAAAACATTTGTGAGCTGCTTTTCTGAAAACACATTCACACGAAGCGGTTCAGGCGAAACATAAAGCTGGGGGGCCAAATCATAAAGGCGAGAACCGTGCACTGAGCTTAAAAGAGCTGTTAGAGGTTAATGGTTTCAGCTAGAAGCCAGCGGAGACAGACGGGTCTTCCAGGATGGTTTAAAACTCATAAGAGTGTGTGTGTTTCTCTCTCTCTCTGTGGTGTGTGTTGTGTGTGTGTGGTCTGATGAATGAGGTTGGGTGTGGAGTTCAGTCAGGGTGGTGCCAGCACGGAGAAGACTCTGCCCTCCCTCCCTCTCTGCAAGGTGGATCTGTGGCCGCAGTGGCCCAGAGAGCCGAGCCCAGGATGGGGAGCGTAAGAGCGGGTACATGCTGGCAAAGACGAGCCCCTTGAATGAACCGGAGGAGGAAGCGGGCGTAGGGTGGGGGAGTCGAGGCTCTCCAGCACTGCCCCCTCTCACAGGGATTCCCAGATGTAGCTGACTGCAACTCCCAGAATCCCCAGCTGCGTTGGCGTTTGGGGATTATGGGGGTTGTAGTCCACAAGGTCTGGGCATCCCGGCGGGAGGCAACACTGCTCTCCGCCAGACTCGCCCGGCACCCGCTGAGGACGCCCCTTGCTGTCCTCTGAGCAGCCACACGGGCTCTCCAGCCATCCTGGCAGCATGTTTCAAGCACATGAAAGCACGCTCTTCCCTAAAACGAAAGCCGGGCCCGCAAACTGTGGGCCCATTTTAAAAACGACTCCAGGAGCTGTTGAAAGGCTGCCTTGGTCTAATTATAGCGGCTGTTAAAGAATGTGTTGCAATTATTAATCATCCACTCTGCTCAGGGGAGCCGGCGAGCCTCTTGTGGCCAGTGGACTGCGACTCCCGGCTTCTTGGGTGGGTGGGTGGGTGGGTGGGGGCTTTTCTGCCTCCTGGAGCTCCCAGGGTGTGTCCCGTCCTCTTAGGGCCAGCCGTGCAGGTCGAAGCCACTGCCCTGTCCTTGGGGTCCAGCTTCCTGGGCTGGTTCTCTTCCGCCCAGACTGATCCCCCCCTTTGGCTGCAGCACCCTTTTTACAGCCACGCTGGCTTCCTCTGTCCGAGAGGGACCTTGCAGCAGGGTGGATGAAGGGGATGCTGCTCCCTAGACCAGCTTGGCAGCTCCCCATGCCTGGCCAGGCCTTGGGAGGCCGGCTGTACCGGTCAAGGCTGAGAGGGCCTGCCTGGATGCAGCGGCTCCTCTGCTGGGACAAACGGGCAGAAGCCGACATGATCGGCTCCCTGGGATGTGTCGCCTTGCTCGGGTTGGCGCTGTTCCGAAAAGTCTTGCTCCCCTTTTAACGCTGGCTTTCTCTCTCTCTCTCTCTCTTTCAGGCAGAACCCGGACACCACATTCGAAGTCTACGTCGAAGTGACTTACCCGTCGGGCACAGGTACTGTCTGTGGATCCTGTTGACATCTCTTGCTGGAAACGCTGCTGAGAGTTTCCCAGGGTGGCCACGCCTGGCCTGTGGGAAGGGAGAAGAGTCCAGAGGCTGTGCTGGAGCTGGCCGCCTAGCCTCCTGCGGGGAGCCAGAGAGCGGCAATAAAATGCCTTCTGGTTCCTCTAGCTCAGGAGGGTCCCCCAGCCTGGCCGCGGCTTCTCCAGGGTTTCAGGCAGGAGGAGCTTGGGACCTTCTGCAGGCAGGCAGGCGGGCGGGCGCTCTTCCCCTCAGCTGTGGCCCCCTCTCCTCCGGGGAATATCTCCCCCTTCTCACATGTGGTCTCCGGAGGTGGTCTCTGGTTCTGCTGGGGGAAAGGGAAGCGGAGGCTTGTGGATAACTCCTACCTTCCGCCGGGGACAAGGAGGCCCGGCAGCTTGGAGAAGGCCCAGCATTGGTGCAGGGAGGGGGCTCAAGGGCGGGCAGCTGGGGGGCTCGCTGGCTTGGGGCGGAGTCCTGCTGTGCTCTTGGGCACCCCCCGGAGGGTTGGCTTGCCAGCCCCAGAGCCAGATGCCCTCCCCCTGAGCTGCTGGGCAGCAGAGGCACCTCTGCGGCAGCTGCTTTGGTTCTGCAGAAGGTTCCTGTGAGAGGGCAGCGGCCATCCGGGCCCCACTCTCCCAGGAAGGTGCTAATGTTATGCAGAAGAAGTGGTGGAAAGGATGCTGGGAAGGAGGACGCCCGCCATTTTTAACCTGCGGATTGGGAGGCTGGTGGCGGCTGAAGACTGACCCGTGCCCTCTTTGGTGAGGGGTGGACTGGAGGCAGGTGTGTGTGCGGCCATGTCCCCTGCCCGCCCCTCCTGAACGGCTGTGTTCATGTCCGTCTTTGGTTTGGCAGGTGTGTGCATAAGGGAAGGGAGGTTTTCTGCCTCTTGCATACCGTTTGTCATTGGAAAGAATGAAGTATGTAGACGCCTGCGAAGGTCCCTGGCAGCATTCTGGACCCGTGGATGGTTCTGAAGCTGGCTGTGCTGTGGGCACCATGCCTTCCTGGATATGATTTCCGGGAGCAGTCTGGTGTCTGGGTGTGGCGTGCAGCCTTCACAGAGGCTGGACTGTTGATTTCTAAGCTTGTATTTTAGGGACACTGAACTGCTTACATAAAGCAAAGGGATCAGTGAATCGGTTGAGAAAATGGTATATTAACAAAAGTGGGATTTGGGGCAGTCTTTAGGTGTGCATCGATAAAAGATTTCAGACACTAGGACCTGTTCTTTTAAATTTCCTGCAAGATTAAATTAAGGAGAGAGAAAAAACCCACCCACCCACCTTTGCCCTCAGCAGCTTTGATACGATAGCCCTGAACATCTTCTCAACTTACATTCTCATAATGTATAGAATCATTCTTATAGAGGGAGACAGAAAGTAACCTCATAAAAATGTCACACTCTGCACTAAGAATGAAACATCATAGCGACTGCTTCTTTCGCCTTCTTCTTTCCCCGCCTTCCAATTGCCTATTTTGTTTTCTTAAAGGAAGCCGCTGCATGTCAGGCGCCAGAAACGAGCCGTTCTCGGAATCCAGCGCTCTTTGAGACCGGTGCCAAAGGGCCTTCCTTGTTAGGAGGAGGAGTGAAGAGGATCTGGGTGCCACTCGGGTACTAATAGTATAGGGGGGAAAGTGCATTTGTTAGTCTAAAGTCATTGATCAAAATAGTCACCAAAGCCAGCACATTTGAAAGTAAAACGCTCACAAAAGTGGGGAGAAAAGAATCCCCCCTGTGTTGGAGGCCTTTGTGTGGCTTTTGTGTGCACCCGTGTGTGTGTATGCGTTCTTGCCACAGGAGACGTCGCAACAGTGTGTTGGATCCTCTGCTTTGCCACACAGTGTGCCAGAAGGCCCTTTTCTCCAAGGACCTTCCCTTTTTCATCTTTTTGTGAGAGCCACACAAAAATCTTGCTGTGTGTTGGAGGAAGAAGCGAAAATGGTTTTGTACAGCTGCCACCTGCCTTTCATTTCTCTCCTCTCTCCCCTTTTAAAAAAAGAAGAAGATTTGGTTGAACTTAGAAACCTCAACGTGTTCTGTCGCAGAAGGCTGAAGTGCTGAGCGCCATACAGTTTTTGACAAATGTTCCCGGGATTCATTCGGCTTGGGCTGCTTCCCTTTGCAGCAAAGTCTTGAAAGGCTGGGCTGCTGAGTCCCAGTGTGTGTGTGTGTGTGTGTTTCTTTGCTCTTCTCCCAAACACACCACCAGGTTGAAAAGGGAGAGGAATCTTCCCGGGGAAACTATTAACTCTGAGGGAGTTTATCATTGTTTGAGAGAATGGGCACATTTGCATTTGAACTGGCACTGCGGAGGAGTGTATTCCTGCTGGAAGCCGGCTGGGTAGTTGGTGGAACTAAGTACTTCCGACTTTTGTGTTCTGACCTCTCCGCAGTCACGTCTTTATTTTCTCAGCAGATCACAGGAGCTGGGCCTGGAAGTAATCCGAGTCCTGGGCTCAGCGGTAGGGTGCGCCTGGGCCTCAGAAACACTGGGCCACTTGCCATGCGATGCGTCCGCAGGCGGGGAGCGCGGGAGAACTTGGAAGCGGGACATGCACGGTGCCTGGGTGCTGAAGGCAAGAGGAGTCCCGCTGGGTCCCGCTCCCCCCCCCCCCCGGCACCTTGTATCTCACAGAGGCTGGGCAGGTCTCCGGGGAGCCCGCAGGCAGGACAGCCCCTGCCCCTCAACGGGTTTGCCTCTGACCTGGAGGCGCCACCTGGCCCCGGGGACTCAGAGCCACGGGTGGACCTCCCCCTTCTCCAAGTGTTGGTCGCATCTCCTCTTCAAGCCAGGGGCCATTGCCACATTTTTTTTGCGGCCATGAAAGTTGATCGGGACATGTTGAAGGGAGCCACCGCCAAGGCCCCACATTCCAGTCCTACGAATCCTCCCAGCCTGCAGCAGCCATTTTACAGGCAAGCGGAGGAGAGGACGTCGGGCTCGTCTGCCTCTGCGTTTTCTTTTTCTGTTGACAGAGCCGGTTGTGTTCCCTGAGAAACCCCCCAACCAGATGCGGAGCTGGAGGCTCAAGTGGCCCGAGAGGGTGAGGGAGGGTTCAGGGGCCCCCAGGTCTCCCATCTGCAGCGTGGGGGTCATATTGCCCTGCCTGACAGGTCGGGTGGCCACGGTCTGGCTTTCCAAATCCGGGCGCCTAATTTGCACATGATGTCAAGTGGCTTGAAAATGATTTTTGAGCAGAAGAGTGTCTGCACGTTTTGCTCCGTAACTCCGCTTCTACAAGGGCTAGAGTGTAGCTTTTCTTTCCTTTCTTTTTAAACATGAAAGCTGACATCTGGGCGAATCTGGGTGAGATGCTTAAATCCAGGTGAAACCCGAAATTTTGCATGCCACTCTCCTTACAGGAGCATCTAGAGGAGATGATTGGAATGCTCTGAGGTGCCTTCGCTCTGGTGACAGCTGCCTCCAGGAGCTCCCCTCGTGTTGCTGTTGACTCGGTGGCGGTAGAAGGACTCTCAGGGCTACTTTGGAGCCCGCTCTAGGAGTTGCTGTGGCGTGAGACCCCCGGCATTTGGAGGATGGAGGGTTCTCCGCATCTGGCCAGGAGAGGAGCCCTGTTAGGCTTGGGCATTGTCTCAGAAATCTCATAGAAGCCGGCGTTGCAGGGGGGCGGGTGGGGAGGCCTGCAGGTTAATTTTCTTGGCCATGGTGGTGGCATGTTGTGTGGGTGTCATCTCTGTGAGGGCAATGGCGAAATTCTGTGCGGCTTTCGTGCCGCTGACTGTTTAACCAGAAGGGGGACCTCTGTGCAGAACTCGCCTTGATCCCCAGGACTTTCTTTTTCTTTTTTACGAGGGGGAAAATCTCCTCCTTTTGTTGATTTTTAGATATTTTAAGAGAGCTTGACATCCTCATCAAGTTCACAGTGGGCTGGCTTTGTTTGCTTTCTGCTGAATGCGGGAGAAGGCTGCTCCCCCCACCCCATTGTGGGGTGAAGCCAGAACAGGCCTGGCGATGGCTGAGGTGGGTTTTTCTTTTTCTTTTTGTAAACCCACAATATGGTCATTGTCTGGTGCTGAATAATTGTGGCTGCTTTTTGTACCAGCAGAACGAAGGCTGCGGCTTTGAACAGATTCCTTCTTAGCGTGAAAAGAGGCTAATCCATGTAAATACAGGCCAGGAATAAAGCTTTACAGAGAAAAGGGGAAGGCGGCTAGGCAGGAGGTCAGAGGTCAGCAATTTAACCTTTAACCTAACAAATAAGAAGCATGAAAGTTCCTGAATTGGTTTACAAAGGCAGACTCCTGTGATCTGTCAGTTTTTCTTTTCAGGATGGAGACGGCCGCGAAATCTGACAGCCGAGCCTCCTTAGCAAAGCGTGTTGAAATTTCGCTGTTAAGCCTGCAACTTCTTAGCGGGGTGAAACTTACTTTTTAATGGTTTTAAGCAAGTTGTTCATGCTCCCTCACTCTTCCGTGTTTGGGGTGTGTGTGTGTGTGCGTCTTTGAGAGAGAGAGAGAGAGAGAGAGAGAGATGGGTTCCCATGCGTTTAGGGAGGGCTTGCACCACCCAATAGACTTAAGAGATGCCACTTCAGGGTCTTGGCGAGTATTTGGAAAGGCTGAAGCATTAAGGATCTGCTGATGAAGCACTTTCTGCCTTTGTCCCCCCTAACAGGCTCCTTTAAGATCTGGGAAATAAGTCTCTTCCAACAGGTTTTCCTTTTGAATAGGGCTTCTGGGCTGGGCTGCTTTGCTAAGAAGGGTTTAGTCTGAAGGTAGGGGCTTAAACTCTCGTCTGCTGCTCATTGACAAAATTTGCAAACAGTTTTTCTTGTTTGTGCTTATTTAATCACAACAGGTAATCTTGTTAATGAGTGTTAATTTTTGCTTTAAGCTTAATGCATCCGAAGTCAGCTGTTATATCTCACTATAGAGAATTCTGTGACTGGGGAAGAACTTTAATTAGAGAGTCATTGAGATTAAAAAGAAACAATGAACTAATGACTTTAAAGCAGACTCCCCATAGATTAATAAGGACCGTGATTAACATGTTTAACTTCACTCTGGGTACGGCCCGGAGTCTGTTGTTGATTCTTGCCTTGAGGTCCCTCCCGCACTTGGCCACGCAGCTGCTCGGGATGGCGGGGCATGGCAGGTGGGTTTATTTTTGGAGCAGACCCATCTCCATGCGGTGGCAGCGGCGTTGGCCGGGCTCTGGGTGAGGGGTCTTGTGTGGAGCCCATTTCCTCAGGGGGCCACTGCTTACGTGTCTGTGGCTTCCATGCGTGTGGGTGGGCCTTGCTGAGGTGGTGGGAAGCAGAGCTAAATAAGACCGAGCACAATCATCACGGCTCTCGGGGGGGGGGGGGTTGCCCTGATGCCCAAGGCAGAGGGGCCTCTCTCTGGGAGGGCTGGGCTCCAGGGCGTCTGCTGGGTGCTTGTTTCCCTCTGGACCTCAAGGGCATGGGTCTGATCCTCCCAAGCGGCCACCGTTCCCCTCAACTCTCAGCATGGGGTCTCTGGATGGGTTTGCCCCACAGTGTGCATACGCATCAGGCAGTGTGCATGCCTTGGCTCTGTCGCTCTCGCTGCCTCGGGCATCTTTCTGGAAATGTTGTAGAGAGTCCTTTTGTTGCATCAGCCGGTAATGGTGGACAGAGGTGGGGTGGGTTTAATGCATGTTCATTAAAAAGCTGAAAGGGCAATGGTGCCTTCCCAAAGTCTCTGGGATAGACTGACAGTGTAAACCAGGGCTGCTCAACTGAGGGCCCCCAGCTGTGTTTGAACTATAACACCCATGATCCCCAGCCACAGTGGCCAATAGCCAGGGACGATGGGAGTTGTAGGCCAACATCTGCAGGAGGGCTGAACAGTTAATCCTGTTGCGTCTCCAGCAGGATAGGAACTCGGGCCTTCTCTCCCTTCTGGAGAGTGGGATGGAGCCACCATCCCAGCAGGATCGGTCACCCTCCTGCCCCTAACCCTTTGGAAGGTTGCAAACCTTTGTCTCCTGAAGGTGTGTGTGATATCGCTGGTTCGTCTATGTTAAACTGTTCGTATTGGCACCTAATGGTGGAGCGGGGAAATGGCGACTAGCAAGCCAGCTCCCACTCCTGGCAAGGTCGTCGAGGGCGGGGTGTCAAAGGGCCTTTGTGGGTGCCTGTGTTGGGCAGCTCAGCCCAGAGACTCGCTGGTTGCAGCAACTTGCAGTTTTCGGAATGGCTCTAATATCTCTACGAAGGAGCGTTCAAGGGAGTCCTGCTGCCTGGACGTCTTTCTGGGTGGAGAAGGCTCTGAAGCAGCTTTCTCCTTGAAGTACAACCCACAGAATTTCAGCCCTGGAACTTGGGAAACTCCCCAGTATTTCGCACCCCTGAGTTAGGGGTGGGGTGGGGTGGGGTGGAGTGGAGTCTCTTAGGGGTGCAGCAGCTGCCTGATGCGTGGCTGGAGCAAGGGATGTGGCTGCAGTGCACCCGCCTCCGTCTCTGTCGGACTGGAAATGTCAACACTGCAGTGCTTGAGGCTTCACCCACAATCTGCACAGTCTCTCCTCCCCTCTTCCTCCAGCCCCACCACACCCCGTGAGTCTGATAACCTGCCAGAGGAGGACCCTGAAACCAAGTTTGCCACGTGCAGCAGCTCAGACGTCGAGATCATTCAGCGGCTGCCAATTAGGGAATCTTGCCCCCAAGTATTGTTTGAAGCGGAGCGTCTTCCTTTCATGCTTAATGGAGAGGGCTGAGAGTGCTGTGGAGTGCCCTGTGGGTAGTCCTTAGCTGGGCATTTGTGAGAACATGTGAAAATGGACTGGATTTCTTTTTTCCAGTGGTCTTCCCTTCATAACTAAAGCATTAACCAAGCAATTTACGGGATGGTTAAGAGCAACGTTGCGCGGAGAGAGAGATGCTCTTAGCGAGAGCTGGAGTCTGCTGATTGCCCAACTCAGAGGGCTGGTTCGCCGCCATTGAGCTAACTTACTGGAAACGGAGCTTCAGAAATGTGTGGAAAACCAAGGAGGTTTTCCTGTTGGGGTTACGGGCAAAAAGCAGCTTCCCTCCCCCTCAGACTTTGTTTTTGCTCGATGAAAGTTTTGTGGTCTTGGGTTCGCCACACAAAGCAATCTCTCTGATTTATGGGATGTGGTTGCTTTTACTGTGAAGCTGGCGGGTGACTTAATGGTACCTCGGTTGCAAACTGCGCAGTCCCAGATTCCGTGTGGGCCCCTTGTCGGTTCTCTAGGGCCTGGCCTTCTGAGGGCTCCTGTCATCTGCCCACAGCCCATGATGGCTGCTCCATTGCTGGCCCAGTGCTGGACGCTTGGAAGCTCCCACTTGTTGGCAAGGTGGTGGACTGGGGATGTGCACCAATTCGTGTGTGTGTTGGGCACGTTGACTCCAGTTTGCTCCCCAATAATCCCGGCCTTCTGCTGCCACGGTGATATTTGTGCCTGCCTGTTAAGTTGGAAGAGGACTCCACAAGACCCGTCCTCGGTTCTCCATCTAGAACAAATTAATACCTGCGAGATCCAACAGGGAAGAGTCGTAGCTGATGCTGTGAGTGCCGATTACCGCACGGAGTTGCGTCGGTCACCGCCTTGAGTGGGCTGTTTGTGTGCAGCAGCTGAATGGGAAGGAATTAAGGCAAACGTGGAGTATTAATTCATGTTTATCATCTCTGTTCCACTCTCTCTCTTTTACAATGCGAGCTCTTAGGCCTTTTGTACATAATTTGATACGACTGCGTGGCAGAAATTGATCTAGTTATTCAAAAGAGCTGTTTTGGTCTCTCACGCTGGGTCCTCCTGAGTTATGGACCTATCAAGCCGTGCGCTGGGGAGATCTCCTGAATGCAGTAATGGGCGACTGTAAATTTCACGGGGCGGCTTGACACGTTGCAATTTCTATTTCAATTTGTCAAGGCTGGTGGATGCTTACCCAGAGTCGCTGGAATCAAGGGAGGCTTATTAGGCCTGCCGGAGTTGGAGGGGAGAGGCTTCTGTGCTGGGCTCTGCCGAGGGGTAGAAGTGGGGAGAGTTGGCTGCCCTCAAGACCTCCCGGAAGCCCAGTTGGGAGGAACTTCCCGAGCAGGACGTGGCCGGCCTTCGGATCCGCGGAGCGCTCTCGCCTTGCTCCCAGGGAGCCCAGGCACCTCAACAAAGCACGACTATTCTGGCATTGGTGTAGCGCATGTGCTACCTGGTGCAGTAAGCTGGCAGGCGTTGGCCTTTGGAAGATATGAGAGAGAGAGAGAGAGAGAGAGTCCAGCTGTATGCACACACAAGGCAGCACAGTGATGGAAGAGGGATTACCTCTTGGCAGGCCATGCTCTCTTCAGTCACGCCGGCATGCGCTGCCCTGGGCCAACACAGTCCGGGGGACTTGCCGTGGTGCACGGCTTCCCTGGTGGGTCTTGTCTGCAGCCTCTGCGTTGGAAGCTTTGTTGCAGCCCAGCTGATGGCGGCGGATAATGGGGGATATCTGCTTTAGGTACGATGTCTGAATTTCCTGTGTCACGTTTTTACTGCTTCTTGGTTGACCTTTTATTATTTGTTGTATTTGTGACTGTGGTGGTTGTTGTTGGTGGTGGTGATTGCCGTACATCACTTAAGGTTTTCTTTCCCGATCACCAGGAAATTTAGGATCGGCAAAAGGAAGTACTTTTCCCACGCGATGCACGGGATGTGGTGACGGCCACTAACTCGGATGGCTCTGAGCAGGGCTTAGACAAATGAAGAGAAGTCAGGTCTATCAAAGGCTACTAGTCTGGATGGCGATAGGCCACCTCCAGGGAGCAGCCGCGGGAGAGGGGGCTCGCCTCCACCTCCTTCCCGTGGGCTCTCCCGGAGGCCTCTGGTGGGCCACTTCTGCAGTGTTCCCTCTCGCAGAGATTCCCAGATGTTGTTGACTACGACTCCCAGAATCCCCAGCAGCACTGGCTTTTGCCTGGGGGTTCTGGGAGAGGGAGCACTGCCCTTCTGATGCTGTGTCATGTTTCCAGATTTAAAAGTGGGACATCCATTTGCAAGGCGCCCCCCCCCCCCCCGGTGGCATGTTGCCCGTGCATCCTTGTGCTTGGGTATGTGCCCACAGATGCACGGCTGGTCAAGCATGCAAGCTACCACCAAGGTGGAGAAGTGAAGGCCCCCCTGCAGTAAGAGGTGTCTGCTCTCTGCCCCGGGCTGTGTGCAAGTCCCACGAGGAGCAGGGCGTCCTCTTTCTTCCCCAGGGTGCCTCCCCTGCCGCACCAGCAGCCCTTTCCTCTTGTGGACCAGCTGCATGGGGAAGCTCTCCTTGTCGGCTGAAAGGCGCTCTCTGGGGTGTGTGTGTGGGCTCTCCCCAAGGCCAACGCCTTCCTGGCCTGCTTGTGGGCTTTCCAGAGGTGTCGGGCTGGGAGGCCGGACGGACTGGAGGGGCCTTGGGTATGTCTGCATTCTTGCAGTCTTGATACGAGGCGTCTAGCAGAGCTCCTGAAAAATACAGCCAGGTGGATGCAGCTGCGAGAAACGAGACTGGGCTGAACTTGGGGGTCGAGATGGGGAGCCCTGCAGAGACGGATCGGGCCGTGTGCCCCCCCCCCCCGGTGCTCTGTCGTCCATCAACTCCCCAGGACCTTTCGCTGTTGGGATTCCCCCTCTCTTCGTTTCTTGGTGCCTGGAGTTAACCTTGGAGGCACAGTGGGCTTCCCTTCGACAAGGGGAGTGGAGAATTTCCATCCTCTAAAACAGCCCCATTTCTTGCTCTTGTTTATTTCAGACTTTTAAAAAAACCCAATGACCTCATTGCAGCTTCGCTGTAATTACCATGTTTAAACTTCTGTGCATTTTTTTTAGTTTAAACTGCCTTTGTTTCTTTTTAAAACCAAAAGGAAATTAATGAGAAGAGACAAAGAGACATCAAAGAGGCTTTCCCTCTGATTGCAGTGTTAGAACTCTTGCCTGGAAATAGGTTACATTTCTTCTGTTTTCAGTCGAATCCTCATTAACTTTACATTTTAATGATGTCCAGAGCAAATCATGCCATGATGGTGGATGGCTTAGAGGGACGCTGAAAGGACACCTCTTCAGCGTTGACTGCCTTTGCCTCAACATGATTATAAATAGTGACGGACTGGCTTGGGGGGGAAAGATGCCCCTCTGACATGCTGTAGGGGAGGAAGTCTGTGTAGAAGAGAGATATATTTTCTTGCCATTTAAGCCCCTCATCTTTGATCTTAATTGTAACATAACCATAACATTTTGTGAGGCTAAGCCTTCCTTTTTGTAGCTTTTTGCAATGACATTCTTTAAAAATGTGTACAGATTATCTCTTCCCCTCCGCCCATTTGCAAACTGAACTTTTAAATTAGAGCAGGGGTTCTTAAACTTTGGGTTCCCAGATGTTGTGGGACTCCAACTCCCATCATCCATGGCCTTTGGCTGCGGGAGGAGAGCTGGTCTTGTGGTAGCGAGCATGAATGGTCCCTTTGCTAAGCAGGGTCTGCCCTGGTTTGCTTTTGAATGGGAGACTACATGGGTGAGCTCTGTAGAATATTTTCCTCATGGAATGGGGCCGCTCTGGGAAGAGCACCTGCCTGCTTGCATGCAGACGGTCCCCGGTTCCCTCCCTGGCAGCATCTCCCAAGATAGGGCTGAGAGAGAGACTCCTGCCTGCAACCATGGAGAAGCCGCTGCCTGTCTGGGTAGACAATCCTGAGCTAGATAGACCAAAGGTATGACTCGGTAGAAGGCAGCTTCCTCTGTCCCTCTGGCCTCTGGGGCTCATGGGAGTCGTGGTCTAACAACATCTGGGGACCCCCAACATCTTGGGGGACCCAAGGACTCCAGAGGCAGGATTAAAAGCAACCCTTTCACCTAACTCTCATCCTTTAAAAAGTTTAAAAAGCCTCTTGTCTTCATGCTGAGGACAGTGTGTGCAGGTGTCTCCTCCTTGTGCTGTGAGAAGCCCCTCGGGGGGCTGAGAAGCATTGCATGCTTCAGTGGGGCACTGGGCCATCCCGACCCCTCTCTCCCCCTCCTGCCCACTTGGGGCTCCTGGCACCCTGGTCTTGGCCAGCGTGTTCCTTGATGACACGGCAAGTGACGTGGCCAGAGACGTGGCCGGGGCAGGCCACAGCCGCCGTGAGCGGCCAAGGGAGGCTGATGGGGCAAACTAGCCAATGGGCACCTTTTCCAAAGTGGGGATTCTCTTCTGTTTAGCAGCGGGGGAGCCACTGGCCCCTCCATCCCCAGCTCAGCATCCCTCCAGGGGCCGTTGCTGGGGTCCCTCTTCAGTTTCTTTTTTAGACTGTGGGCCCTTTGGCGATGGGGAGCCATTTTATTTATCTATATCTCTGGGGACTCTGGTTGAAAAGCGGCATGTACATATTTGTGCTTGCTTGCTTGCTTCCTGATGGAGGCACCAGGGGCACTGCTTGAGGGCAGGCAGACTCTGCAAGAGGACCGCGGGGGGGTGGGGGCGGGAGGGCCCCCCCCCCGTTGCAGGAGCCTGTCCGGGGTTGCTCTGGAGTCTGTGTGGGCCTGGTGGAGCTTCCGTCCTGCTGTCGCCTTCCCCGTCTAGGTGGGAGCACCTGGTTCGGACTCTGCTCCTGTTGGAATAGCTGGCCGGGGGGGGGGGCCTTGAGGAGAAGCCCCTTGCCCTCCTGTGGGGTGCCAGTGAAATGGCAGCCCTCCTCCTCCTCCTCTTCCTGGAGAGTGCTCTGCTCTCCGCCCGTCCTGGCTCTCTCTCCCACTTGTGTTCAGCTTCCTCCCTTATGCTGGTCGTCGTGTTGTTGTGGTGTTTGAGTTCAGTTCTGCCGCATGCTCCTTGCACATTCCGCTCTGCATTGTGCACTTCTTCTTCCAGGAGGCGCGTAGAATTCCACTCCGACAAAGCCATGTATGCAGAGGGACAGGACGGCAAGGTCTGCTTGAAAGGAACAAGACGCATGGAGCCTCTTTTGTGCTCTGGCATTCCTGGCACACAATTAGTGGCAGGAGAAACCGAGCCTGTCCTTTCTGCAGCCTTGCCTGCCCCAGTGCCCCCTGCTCTGCTTGTCTCCACCCAGGAGGGAGCATTCCTGGCGCTCCTGTGCCCGGGCTCCTTTTCGGACCTCTGCCGCTTGGCACATTCTCCTCCTCGTTCGTCAACATAATAGCGAGGCGTCTGCTTTGTTGTGCTGCCCCCCCCCCCCAATTTGCAAAGAAGTTATTCTTGAGAAATGGCTTACCAGAGATAGGAGCTATTTATGTCCTAAGCTATTGATTTTTAATTAATGTTGCCTGGGCTCATGCATGTTGGCAACATTGCTAACAGCTTGTGGCATTTTTTAAATTCATGTCTCCTTTTGGGGGTATTTTGACAGTGTCATTCAGATCTCGTGATAAAGTACCTCCGTCAGGTTAAATGTGTGAAAACACGGAGCAGGAAGACGAGAGGGACGCGCATCGGGGCTGCCTGGAAACCTTGATCTTGCGCCAGAGTATTTAAACAATTTGGTGTTTTGGTTTCCTAGCTCCAAACTGCTCCTCAAACCCCTTGCTAATTAATCCAGTTAATTCTTTGTAGACTAACTGGTGTAGGCAAGGCTTTTTCTGCTAGAGCTTCTTATCACTGAGAAGACCCACTTTGTTGGGGCAAACCTGAGAGGTCTCTTAAGAAGGCTGGAGGAGTCTTGGAATGAGTGCTTGCAGATGTGAATGCCATGTCCAAGCCTTTCATAAAGCCGTGCGTGTGTGCGCGTGCATGCAGTTCATTTTATAGGCTGCATATTGCAGATTTAAAGGTAATGAATCATCGCATAAAAATGTGGAAGTAGTTTCCCTATTAATGCTCACTCTTTCTTCAGCGGGAGCCAAACTTGCCATGGGTGCTTTTGGCGTTGAACTCGAAAACCCGTGCCCTGGATTTTAAGTCCTAACTGAGCCCAAAGAACGAGAGAGGGAGAGAGAGGGGGGAGGCAGCTGAGAGTGTGAGGGCCACCCTTTTATTACGTGGCTTAGTATTCTGGCAGTAATTTGACCCCAGGAAGCGTTGATAACGGGAGTCGTCCTGTAGCTCAGTGACAGAGTGCACCAGGCCCTCGGCATCTTCTGGTCCGGCTTCCAGATGAGTGTCCAGTCTCTGCCTTAAGCAGCTATGCCCAGGGACCGGCTGGTTCCTCTGAGTCAGGGTTGTCTGCCCTTTCTGGCACCAGCTCTCCAGGGTTCTCCGGGAAGGGCTGGAGAGGGAGCCTTTGGCAAAATAAGAGGGGAGGGCTCTGTAATCCCATATGGATGAAGAATTCTTGGTGAAGAAAAGTCAGCCCCTGAGCAGTCAGGGTGGCCAATGGTGTCAGCACTCAGCACTCCCGGGCGTGCTTCCTTACAGAGTTCCATAGGCGTAGAGGGAGGCCTGTACACCAAGGAGCTTGCAGGCTAGATGGCACCCCCCATCTGTATTTGGGCTGACGGAGGGAGCAGACATGAAGACAGCCATCCATGCTGGTGTGTGTGCTTTGGAACATAGGTTTGTGGAGTGCCTGCTTCAAAATCGGAACGTGCCCTGGACAGCAGGCAGGTTCTGTTCTAGAGGTCATAGCCGATATCTGGGTCATGGGGGCAAACACTATAAAATGGAAGGTCCGGTTGGCAAAGTCTCTCTGGACTTGGAGTGTGAAGCGCTCTGGGTAGCTGCGCTCACAAGCAACGTACTGGGGGCCTCCCCGTCCCAAGGTGGTCAGGAGCGAGACAAACCTGGCTTGATGGTGTGGATGTACGTCTGGCGTGATTCCGGCCAGAGGGCTCCTGAAATGCAGCAAAAGAGGGAAGGCCCCAATGAGGGCTGTTTTCCGAGGTGTGGACCCAAGTGCCTTGGCTCAGAATTGCCTCTTCCTCATCTGCATTCAATTCAGGGCCTCTCTTGGCTGGTGCTTCTTCTGAAGTGCCCCGTTCAAGCTGCTTCCTCGTTTCTTTTTTCCTTCCTTTCAAAATCTGTCAATGCGATTGGTTACGTGCAAGATGGCAAAGAAACCCGGCATGTGTCGGATGGTTATGTTGGCTGCGCAGGACTAGCAGTCTAAATGTGCCCTTAGCGAAGCTGTCGGATTCAATTACAGAAGCCCGCCACGAGCAGAACTGCGCCGCCGCTGCCGCCGCTCTGCGCCGTTTTTTCACACGTCCGCTACCTGGAGGTGAACGGCCCCTCTTGGATTTGATCAATGTCATTAAACATTGATTGTGAAGCAAGCGCACGCATCCAGGCAGGTGTTCGGTGGTCCTGCGGAGTTGGAAGACACTCTGCAACTTTTACCCAGCTCATCTTCGGAGAAGGAGCTCTACAAAGTGGTGAGATGGCCTGCTGGCAGGACGCCTGCGGTTCCTCCTCCCTCAAGGGCCTAAAACCCTCTCTTGTGCTTAAAGGGAGGCTCCCCCTCTTGGTGCTGAAGGTGGAATTTCGCGTCTTCTGCGGCCGCCGGGGCCCTTGGTTCCCAGAGGCAGGAGCAGGAAGGACACCGGGCGGCCTTGGCTCACCAGCGCAGAGGATGGTGCATCGCGGGGGCCTGTGTGAGAGAGCCACCGTCCCCCTGACCCAAGCAGTTGGCTGCCCTGGGAGTCTGGGGATGGGCCGAGCCTCTGAACTGAGTTCCAGCTTGTGGGGTGTAGGACTGTGGAGGAAAGGCGTCAGGGTAGGGAGCCCCTTCCCTGTTGCCTTTGGACCAGGACTGGCCCAGACGTCCGCTTGGGAGAGGAAAGCTGTTGCTGGCCAGTCATCGGGAGAACGAGAAGGGAGGAGGAGAAAGGAGGAGTTCTGTCCAAGGGCCTCGGCGTGGGTGAGCCCCAGGTATTGCTGCACGTCCGAACACTGGAAGCTGGGAAGAGCCCTCTGGGAGCAGGCCGGAGAGGGACATGCTGCAAGCCACACCCGGTGCTGGAGGGGTGGGTGGCGGGGAAGGCAGCATTTGCCTGGTGGTGGTGATGGGGGGATGCATCTCCTGTTGCCCCCTGTTGCAGGGGAAGTGAGGATACTCTTAAAGGATGCAAGGGGGTGTTGGCTCTCCTATCTGCTTGGGCTGAATTATTTTGGATGCGTTACGGCCAAGATCTCAAAGCAACGACTTGGTGCTTGGTACGCTACAGTCTCTCTGCTGCCATGAGACCCATAAACCATCTGTGTGCCTGCTTTTTGCTTGGATTGAATGCTCTCAAGATGCTTCCTTGAAAAGCCCAACAGAGCCCTCCATTTTTCCTCCTCCGTGGATGCTGCAGCTGCTGCCGCCTGTGCTGAGCTTTTCCTCGGAGAAGGCCTTCCTTGGCCAAGTTCAGAGCTGGCTTTGTTTAGCAATGAGCCTCGCATTTCCAGGAGAGGCCAAGAATAGCTGTGCAGCAACCTCCTTGAAAGTGCCCTGTGAACGAACCTCTGTCCCCAAACTGATAATGGCTTTGCCACTTCAAATTGATCGTTTTCTTTTTGGATAATCTTATTTTCAGTTGGGTAGCCAAGTTCTTCTTCTTTTAAACACGGAAGCATTTTTTCCTTACGTTGGGATATTGTGGCAGCGCTGGGCAAATTTCCATCCCAAATGCACAGGTGGAATTATTTCACCTGTTGGTTGGCTTCTTTCTCCAGCCGGTTTGTACTTTATTTTATTTCATTCAATCACACACTCATTTACATTTATATCCCACTCTTGACTAACAAGCAGAAGGTTGCTGGTTCGAATCCCCGCTTGTTATGTTCCCCAGACTATGGGAAACTCCTATATTGGGCAGCAGTGATCTAGGAAGATGCTGAAAGGCATCATCATCTCATACTGTGCAGGAGGAGGCAATGGTCAACCTCTCCTGTATTCTACCAAAGAAAACCACAGGGCTCTGAGGGTGCTCTGAGACGACACCGACTCGACGGCACACTTTAACTTTACTTTCCTCCATGGAGCCCAGAGTGGTGTACATGGTAATGCTTCATTTGCAGTTCAGGCCTCAAAGTTTGGCTTTCAACTTTTAGTGCTCACACAGCACTGAGCAGTGGCAAACCTGAGTGCCAGATTACTACTCCACTTCTGCAGGGACGCCACAAATGCCAGGAGCAAGACGAAGCAAGCTGGGATCCGTGTGGAGGGCAGGCTTTATCACTGGGGCTGAAAAGGAAGTTTTTGGTTCCTTGGAGCCAGTGCTGGGTTTCAGATGCCAGCCCTGTAGAGGGTAGCCATGATGGGGCCCAGGAGACGGGGCTTGGGGAGCCATGGAAACAGACGCGGTGGTGGAAGGCGGCGGGAGGAGGACGCCAAAGGTCCGGATGGGGAGTTGAGGGACGAGCTGTTGCGAAGGCAAGCACCAGAAGGCCAGCATCGTGTCCGGATGTGAATGGAATTGTCCACCTCCTCATAGCTCTGTTTGTGAGGCAGGGACCCGATGTGCAAAGGCCCCAGGCGCCATGGATTTCTGCAGAGATGTCCCTTTCGTTCCTCTCCGTTTTGTGACATTGGCTGCTTGTGTGAGGGTTGCATCTCCTGCTTGTGGCATTGCCAACTTGCCACCTTTTGGAGCAAAGGCCGATGCCCGAGTTCCCAAAGGGTTCCCTCCACAACTTATTTCTCTCTCTTGCAGGCACATACAACTCCCCCCCCCCCGCCCCGCCATATATCCAACTGCCTGGCTTGAGAATGTCCTGGATTTCCATCACATCCAACAGTTGTCTTTGTGCTTGAGAAACATGTTCCTGCCAGTTTTGCCTCTTTAGAGTTCATCCCCTTTTCCAGATCATTCATGAGTCTCTAAAGAACGCCACGCAGGGCCCAGTGCAGATCTGTGGGGCTCCCCACTGCTTCCCTCCCTCCACTGAGAAAACTGGGCATTTCTGCCTCCCCTTGGTTTCTGCACCTTTTCACCAGTGGCTGATCCATGGAAAGGCCCTCCTTGCTTGTCCTGAGAGCCCTTGCCAGGGACCTTCCCAGGGCCCTTTGGCAAATCCCAGCAGACCGGGCATCACCCTTCACCATATGCCTCTCAGAGGCTTGCTTTCTTTCCTCCTCCTGGCTTAACTACCTCAACTTGCCTGACATTTCGACAGGTACTGTTTCTCATTCTTCCGTATCAGGAATGCATTGAACAGAAATGTGGTCTTGAACACTTTAAAAAAAGAAAAAACCAACCCCAGCCCTAACCCCACCCAGAGCTGGAGCTGATGGGTGTGCAGCTGTGTGCAGAAACAGGATGATTAGTCCTCCTTGAGATGCAAGATCCAGCTTTATCACAAAGATTATGCCTTGCCCAGCTCCCTTCCATGTGCTGCTCCCATTTCACAACAACAACAGTAATAATAATAAAGACCCTCTCTTTTCTGTTAATGTGCTTCGAGGGAGAACCTCTTCATTAGGGGAAAGCTATGGCGAAGGCGTTGCCGCCCCGGCTGCTGAACCCGGACTAACAAGCTTGTCTTTATTCCTTCTAATAAACTGGCTCTCGGAAGAGCAGACATACTGACAGCATTTCCCATTCCATTTCTGAGCACCTTGGTGGGTGCCGTGATGGGCTTTGCCTCCTTGGCTTTTACGACTCCGTGAGTGGTTTGTGGGCCCCCCCCCCAATTCCAATTGAGAGAAGACTCATGTCCTGAAAACAGGCAGGCAGAGGGCAAGTTCAGTTTAAAAAGGCTTCCGCCTGAGGAGCTGCTGCAGAATTGCTGGACTGAGATGTGGGAGATTCCAGATTCGCTTCCGTTTGCTTCCCTCTTTCAGGTGCTGCTGCTCTTAAGAAATGGGTTTGGTGCTGTTGAGGAGCAAGTAGTCCAAACCTTTCCATTGTCTTTCAGGCTTGAATTCATTAGTACCGAAAATCTCTCTCTCTTCTTTTCCTCTGTTGAATGATGGCCTGGAAATGGGGAGGACTCCTCCCCTCCCTCCCCTCTCCCGTCTGAATTGGAACATCCTGGGATTTCGGCCTGCCCTTGTCAAGTGTACATGCACTCTAGCTATGCCATCCTGGTGGGTCTAGGTATTTTTCAGTATGTTCTTCTCCATCCCTATTCATAAGAAATAGCTGTGGCGATTTTCCAGAGCTAGTTTCTCCGCTATTAGCCATCCGTGCATTAGGTTTGAGGACGATGCTGCTCCTTTTGGCTTCAGGATTATTCTTTCTTTTAAGAAAACAAACCCCCAAAGCAAGCAACAGTGATGCTGTAAATGTTAGATTTATTTGAAGTGACATTTTAAAAGGTATTCTGGGATCAGGGATTAAGTGTTAAGGGGAGCTGCTGGAGCTTTTAGAACAATTAAAATTCCAGCTTTGGCTGGTCTTGCAACTTTTTGGCATTTATTCAGTGTCTTTCCCATTTTGATTAAGTTTTCATGATGCCTGAACTGAAACTCTTGAGCATGTTTGGGTGCTGAAAACAAACCATGGATGTCTGAAAACGTCTTTTTGCTGCTGGCTGAATTTGCTGATCACTTTTCCTGTTGCAGTTGAGGTTTGGTACATTTTTTGTTCAACTCCGCATTGTGGATTTTGGAAAACAGCCTTCAGTGTGATTTAAAAATAAATAAATAATGCATGCAATAGGGCTTTCTGTTTGGGCCGGTATCTTCTGTCTGCTGCACTTTGGATGCATTTCCCGTTCCGAATCATTAAAATATGCTGAAAATATTCTGGAAGTCTGCTGGTAATGTCCTCAAGTATGGGAGGGCTTTGCTGTGCCTTTCCCCAACTTTGTGCTACTGTAAGTAATAGGAACGGGAAAGAAGCAACCACAGTGGTTGACTGAGATGTGCCAGAGAAAACTCCAAGCCTGTCTCCAGCTCAGACCGGGGAAACCCGAATTCAAATCCTCATTCAGCCCTGAGACTTGCTGGGTGACTCTGGGCCAGTCACTTCTCTCTCAGCCTAACCTACTTCACAGGGTTGTTGTGAGGAGAAACCTAAGTATGTAGGACACCGCTCTGGGCTCCTTGGAGGAAGAGCGGGATATAAAATGTTAAATAAATAAATAAATAACAAAAATAAAGCGTGCCTTCGAGTGAGTGTCGACTCCTGGCACCCACAGAGCCCTGTGGTTGTCTTTGGTGGAATACAGGAGGGGTTGGCCATTGCCATCTCCCGCACAGCATCTTCCTAGATCGCTGCTGCCCAATATAGGTGTCTGGGAAACAGACCAGTGGGGATTCGAACCGGCAGCCTCTGGCTTGCTAGTCAAGTCGCCATCTAATAACAACACAGCCATGGCCATGGGTCTTTTTGTGGCTGTTGCCGCAGCATGTATAGTAGCTGATCCTTCCAGCCCTTCTCGGGTGGGCTTAGGTATGAACTATGCAAAGCATTTAAGGGGCAGGGCTGGCATCCACCGAAAGGGAAGTGGCCCTCCCGAAATGTGTCCTGTCCCCCCGCCCCCCGCAAGTGTTTCTGGCTGCTTCTCCCCCCTTCCTTTCCCACCCTGCTTTGATGCTGTTCTCCCTTCTGGGTCGTGTTTCTGCTGCTTGTGCTTCTTAGGCCAGAACAGCCCGAAATAAAGCACTGCCTTTCAGGGTAAAATCAAATGGTGGGGGTGCCGTGGGGGCGTCAGTGCAGGCCTCCCTGAGCTTGGAGGCAGCCTGGGACAGGGAAGCGAGGAGCAGGCAGCTTGGATGCCGTGTGTCAGCTGCACCCCTTGACTCTCTTTATAGGTTAATTACAAGCAATGGTGGAGCTGCGTCCCCCAAGTTGATCAGGACACTTTTGGCACCCAAGCCACATTTTCAAAGCACTGGTGGGGGGGGGGGGATCACGAGCACAACCCACCCCCTCAGATTGCCTTGCTTTCATGACAATAGGAGATTCTGCAGCCGCCGAGCTGATTGCGTTGAGTACTTGTGGATTCTCTTAATTGGCAACTGTGCTACTTTCGGAACAACTCCACAATGAGTCAGTGTCTGCTGCTTTGTGCATAAATAGTCAGCGAGGTGCCCACTGTGTCTGGAGGGCAGGATTCCTTGCTCCCCTCGAGGAGCAACCTCTCTCTCTCCCGTGAACGGAGGCTTGTCTGGCGGTCCAAGGTGGGTTGTGCTTTTGCATCCTGCTGATTATGCTCCTTATGCTCATGCTCCTGTCGGCTTGAGTGCATGTCCAAGGAACTGGGCACTCACTCTCCTCCTGGGATCCGAAGCTGAACTGGGGGCCAGAAGGTTGCAAAGTGAGCGCGGCGTATTGCTTTTTTCTTTTTTTGCCGTCCTGCTTTCCCCTTTGCTTAGCACAGTGCCAGAGAAGCAATTAGCAGCAAGCGCTGCTGAAGACAGTGGGACTGTCTGTGGGGTGGGGTGGGGTGGGGTATGCCTAGGGGCTGCACTGCTGGCCCAGTCAAAGGCCCTCCCCTTCACACCTGGGGGTGGGTTTTCTTCTTTGCCTGGAGTGTTTTGGGAAGTGGGGTGGATGGCCCTTCGGTGGTTGGCGTTGTGGAGCTGGCAGCTTCACCAAATACTCAGGAGGCTGGAAAAGAAACTTCTGTTTTTCATTGAGTTGCAGTAAGTACTAGCCCTTCTGTCGTCAGGGTTCAGAAAGTTAGCCCCTGGGTGGTGGAGTCCCCTCCCCTCCCACAACCCCCCCCGCCCGATTTTTTCTTTAGGCAGGTGATTGACTCATCCTGGCTAGCTGATTTTTTGTGGTTTCGGATAGTCTCCTCTGCTCTCTCTCTGTCTCTGTGCGCATTGTGTTTCTGGTTTGTGCTTTTTTGAACTTGACTCTTAGTTGGATTAAATTCAACCTTGATTATACAAGTGGAAACGCCAGGTGCCGCTTACCTGTGTGGAGGGAGCTCCACTGCCCAGAGCTGCATGAATTGCCATCTCACCTTCAGCTTTGCCATTTGGGGTGGGAAGAGACTCTCTTCATAGTTCTGTCTTGCACAGACAGGGAGGAAAGGAGAATGACCTTGTTGGGAAGAGAGGCTTCCGTTGGTTTAACAGTTTAGGCTTGTCCTGTCCTGAAGGCTCAGTCATTCTGTTTGTCTAGTTATTGAATTTATATACCGCCGAATATAGAAATCTCTAGGAGGTATACAGAATTAAAACATAATATAAAATATAAAACATTTAACATTCATTTAAAAAAAGATAAAAATCATAATAGATAAAAAACACATTAAAATTAAAAACTTGGTTTCAGTTAAAAGCCTCGGAAAGCAGGTATATCTTCAGGGTCCTCCTAAAGACAAGCAGAGAAGGAGATGCTCTTATTTCACCGGGGAGCACGTTCCAAAGCCCTGGGGCAGCCACAGAGAAGGCCCGGTCAAACAAGTTGGTGGCAACCCTAACTGGACCTCTCGAGATGATCTGAGACCCCGTTCACGACAGAGAAGGTGCTCTCTTCAGTACCCTAGACCTAAGCCATTCAGGGCTTTATAGGTGATCACCAGCACTTCTGAAGATCCCCTTCACGAATTTGCCTGTCTTTGCACAGGGGGCCGAGCTGCCCTTGCCCGCATCGTTCCCATTTCAGGCTAGGTGCTGCCACACGGAGCACCTACCTGAGCTTTCACGGCCGGAGCCTTCAGTCTTGGCACCTACCCTAGCAGTGCACGTCTCTGCACGTTTTCTTGGAAGCAAGCCCCTCAGTGGTAAATAGCGTAGTAGAGGGCTGCAGCCTGAGAAATACTCAGTGCCTAGGAAAAATCCAGCTGCAACCTGCTGAAATGGGGCTATCTTAGAACTGCTCAGTGTGTTGATAAGTCACAGCCAGGTGAGATGCTGGCTTGTTTTCCTTCCCCCAGTGTTGGTTTTTTGGCTTATCACGGTGTGTCATGTGAGTTAATTGGACCTGTATACCTGGGGTGCGGTGGGGGCTACCTGACAGCTGTGGTGGTGGTACTTAAAAAGTTGAATGGCAGCCTCCCCCCCCCCACCGACCTTAAGTTCCAAAAGTGTGCTGTGGAAACCATTCTTCCCCACTGCAGAAATACTCGTTAAATATTGACCAGTATTTGAAACCGTCTCTTTACGAATGATGAATAATCCAAAAGAAGCAGGGATGTCTCTCTTTCTTGCTGCATCCGAGAGTGATACTGAGGCAGCCGAGGAGAGAAAAGAGCAGCTTTGACGTGCAGGAAATTCCCACCCTGTCAGCTGGAAAATTAAATCAGATTCCAGCGTGGGATTAACGTTGAGGCTTGTGGCGGGGGAGGCAGGTACCGCGGTAAACGGCATGGGACTGAAGAATGAGCCCTTTCCAAGTCCTGCTCTCTGGGCTTTGTTTAGGACGCTGCCCCACCACTGGGCCTTAATGATGTTCCGCGTTAACTATCTTAATTTCACTTTGCAAATTAAACTGCTGAGCACCTAAGGAATAGCAGGAGTGCTTGGTTCACGCGCACACAGAGTTGAGCACTTGCACCATTTCTCATGGTACTCAGCAGAGTTTCCGTTTGCCAAGCTGAAATAAAAGACTGTCCACTGACTGGCTGTGGCTTGTTTGGATTTTGACCTCCTCTTGAATGTCCAGGGTAGTCTCCAGTCCCTTTGCAAAACCAATAGAGGCATTCTAAAAATAACCCACGGAGCACCAGGACAACAAGGCTGCGATCCTGAACACAAAACGCCCTTGTTTAGAGAGGTCTCCTTTTGAGTAAGCACCCATGGTTGCACTTTATGTTCTCTGAACTCTGAACATCAGAAATCTGCAGGCAGATATTGGGTGATCTTTAATGTGGAAGGAAGTGAGGAGGCAAATCTTTGCCCAGGTGATGAGGAAACATGGTTTGTTTTTTTAACTAGTATTTATTTTTCTTCAAACTAGAAGTAGTTATGTATGGTTTTTATTTTGATGGTTAGCAAGTCCATTCAGTCAGAAGGGAGAGATTTAAAAAGTGACTATTGAATTGTCAAAGAAAGACGAATAAAATGTGCATGAAAGGTCTTTATTTTTACATCTTACTGCCTGAGAGCTTTTTTGGACAAATTTGTGAGGAGGTGGCCTGAATCTGTTTGTATACTTGAAAATGCAAAGCACAAGTTGCTAAGAGTTGCCTTGGAGAGTAACCGGCTACCTTGAAAACTAGATTTGGGTATCACTTATTTTTTGTGAATTGCTCCCAGTTTAGAAAACCAGCCGTTCTGTCCTGGCTAGCAAAATATCCACCGTGCCAGCTTATTTCCACGCTGTGAGAGACATTCTCTCTCTCTCTCCATCGTCGCCCCCATAAAACTGAAAGGACCATGCCATTTTTTTGTATTCCCGCTGGGTCAATGAGCTTATCTGACTAAAGGAACTAATTCACATTTTACAGCATAAGAAAACAAGGCTTTTAAGAGGAGGCATGAATTGTTATAAAAATGTAGGAAGCCTTCTTAATTAATTTGTAAATTTTTATTGGTGCAAAGCCCTGTATTTTGGAATGATCTCTTTATGGTGCTCCTTTAGCAGTTGCTAAATGTAGTAATTTCTAGTGCTGTTCTTTTAACTTTTCCATATATTCATATGTTCAATGTAAAGTTAAGCCTGCAGACAACAGCTTTATTTCAGAAATTGTAGCACATCTGAAGCTCTTGTCTGCACTTAATGTAGCTTAAAAAACAAACAAACCCCAAATCTGCTTTTTGCAGTTAAGCAAACCATTTGTTAAGCATCACCTTGAAAACCTGTTTATCGGAGCTGGTATAAATAGAAGTTTGCATTTGCAACTATATGCTCTGGAGAACGAGCTAATTAAAAAAAGGGAGAGAGGCCTTTGATTTATTGATACATCCTTAGCTGTGGAGATCCTGGCCGGCTGTAAAGTTCTTTTTAAAAGGTCTTGTGACTATTTACTTAAAATACATCCATTCACCTTTGCCACTACCTAGTGGCCAGAACGGAGGCAAATTTTAAACGGAAAAATCTCCAGTGGTGTGCTGGCCATTTGCGAGAGCCCCCCTCAGATGGATCCATTGGGATCCGTTGCGTGCAGGGATGTTGGCGGAGTGGCCCTGGTCTCCGCGGAGGTCGTTTTGCAGCTGCTCGGGGGGTCACGGTCCCTTCTGCTCCTTGGGTGGTTGCACTTCCGATGGCTTCTGTGCCCAGGTTAACAAGGAATTCTTCACCGAGTTTTAACTGGTGTTACACCACTACTAGGAGGCCCTGCCCGAGATTAAACTGAGGGAAGGTTTTTCACTTGCTCCTGGGAGCTCTAGCTCCTTCTCCTGAAAGTTGCTAGCCTGCTTCTCTCTCTCTCTCTCTCTCTGTACACCCCCACCCCAAACCTTCAAAGGCAGGCAGGGGTGGATGCTCCGGCTCCGTTGGCAGGAGCCCCCAGATAGCAGCCTGTGGGACTCCTTGCTTGTGGAGAGGCTCCCTTAAGGAACACGGGCCTAAGAACCCCTCCAGGTGACTTTGGCCTTTTCCTCGGTGGTCTAGGGAGGTCGTCCTCGTATCGCTGGGCTATCAGCTCCCAGACAGGGCCAGTTACAGTTGAGCAGGCTGGTTTCCGGCAACGTGTTTGACTGTGGTGTCCTCTGTGGGGCGGAGCAGGACCCCATTTGCCTGGGCCCATCGGAGGCGTGCCAGTCTAAGGCCCACCCGATACAGTCTTTCAGGCTGGCTCGCTTCGACCCACCGTCCTTACCAGCTCCTTTGATGCGAAGCGGGTGTGCCGAGAGCACGCCCGTTGTCTCGGCACATGCCTGCAGCCCGTGGGGGTGGGCAGAGCGGCCATTTGGATGAACAGCCCGCCTTGTGCAGTAAAGGGATGTGGCGGGAGGGCGTTGGGACCTCTGTGCTGCTGGCCCGTCCCCATCCCAGTTGCGCAGGCCGGGGAAGTATTGCCTGAAGCAGCTCTCGGGTGCCCCCTGTGGCTGGCCACGTTCCTGCGGGTGCTTCTGAGCAGAGCGTGAGGGTGCCGGTCTTCCCCCCGTTAGTTCCCCCAGTTGGCCTGTCTTGGTGCCATCTGTCGACTTCTCCTGGGCGAGGTCACCTCTCAGGAACCCATCTCCTGGGCTGCTGTTTTGCTTTTGTGGTTTGTGTGGCTGTGGCTGGTTTGCTTTTAAATGGCAAGCGGGATGTAAACATTCGGCATTAGATGCACAAGCGCTTCCTTCCCCACAGAGCAGAGAGGAGCAGAGCCCTCCATTCACGAAGCAGAGCTGGAAGCTGGCCTTGCAGTTGGGGCCTGCTGGCATTTAATTTCCGGAGCAGGGCTTTGGAAGAGTTGCCCGGCAATGACTAGCCTTCACCTTGGAGGTTGCCCCCGGTGCTCTGTGGGCAGCCGAATTGGGCTTCCGGGGGGGGCGGTGGGGGGGGTGAGCTTCACGTGCCAGGTGCGGAGAGCAAAGACATCTGGGGAGGAGAACATCTGTGGAATCCTCTCCCTGCCTCGGCCCACTTTTCTTTTGCTTTACCTATTTATTTTACTTTATTTTGTTCCTTTCCTTCCAGAGGTGTGTTAAAGCCTGAGGGCTCAGCCTGTTTTAACCGAGGCCGGTCTTTGGGGGCCGGAAGGGGGCGTGGAGGCAGCGCCTGCTTTCCCCCCGAAGACGGCCGTGCTGCTAAAGTGTGCAGTGCTTGTGCGCCGGCCGGCCATTTCCAAGCCTCGGAGGGGCAAGGGGCTCTGCGCGGACGGCTTCCCTGCGCAGCGGGAGCCTTTCCCGGAGCCCTGGCGGGGCCTCACACCTGCCAGCCCGTCCCTCTTTCCCGCCCAGCGGAGTGGTCAGTCGGGGCAGGCGTGAGGGGGCGGTGGGTTTCCTCCCCTGGCCACTTCCGCAGGCGCCTCCCATTCTGGCACCTACAGCCCTCTCCAGACTTCCTCAGGCAGGTGTGGTGTGGTTGAGAAACACCCCCCACCAAAAAAAATAAGTGCCGTGGGGCTCCAGCATGGGGGCCGCAGGATGGCCCCCTCACCAGCCAGCCCGCAGGGAAGGTGTTTTGTGAGGGGGGACGTGCCATTTCCGAGGCACTGGCAGAGCGCGGCAGCCTCTTCTCTCAACAGCAAAGCGGGGGTGACTTTGAGGCGATACGGAAGAGGCCGGGAGATAACCCTAACCGGCTTCCGCAGAGCCTCCAAGGCGGAGGCCCCCTCCCCCAAGACGCCCCTTGCGTGGGCTGCCGGGGGCCATTCTGAAGGCCTCTTCCTGCCACAAAAGGTGTCCTGACGCCGTCGGGGAGGAAGTGGTTTGGCTCCGACGGACTTCCCGCAGGCTGCTGTCTTGCTGGGCCTCACGCTTCTGCCTCTGGGTGCCATTTTGTTGGCCTCGGCAGCTCCCCTCCCCTCCCCTCCCCTCCTCTCCTCGAGGGGCATTTTTGCTCTGCTTGCTGTGGTTTTGTCAGGGACTGAGGTGGGGAAGGCGTCTCTGGCCACGGTTGTCTGCTGCGGGGCTTTTCTTCCCCCTCTCCTGCCTTCTCAGGAGCCTTCTTGGGACAGGTGTTGGTCTCCGCGGCTGTTCTCTTGGCCCTCCTCAGCCCACTTTCCCCACACCCCCAAATCTCACAGTTCTCCTTCTGCATGGGCTAGGGAGGGTGGGCTTCTCTCTTCGTGAAGTATCCCACATCTTGAAGTTAAAGAGTTTTTTCCCTCTCCCACAGCACCTGAACCTGGGTTTGTCTTATGAAACCGACGGGCAGGAGTCTTTCAGGGCAGACCAAAGGAAGGACAACTTTGCACAGCACACGGTTAACCTGTGGAACTTACTGCCACAGGATGTGGTGCTGTCCACACTTAGGTGGCTTTAGAAAGGGGGCTAGGCAGATTCATGGAGGAGGAGGAGGAGGAGGAGGAGGAGGAGGAGGAGGAGGAGGAGAGGTCTCCCAGTGGCTGTGTTGAAGCTTGCATGTTCAGGGGCAGGATTGTCTGATTACCAGAGACTGGGGGAAAGCAGCAAGCAAGGATGTCTGTCTCCCCTTCCTGCGAGTGGGCTTCGTGGAGGCATGTGGCTGACCACTGTCGGAAGCAGGAGGCTGGGCGCGATGGGCCTTTTGGCCGATCCAGGGGCAGAGGGGTCTGGATGTCCTTAGAGCACCGCAGGAGCAGCCTAGAGGGCTCCAGGCAGTGCATTTCCCCTCCAAACAGAGACATATTTAACATTTCGTAAAATGACCCCAGACCGCTGTACGCCTGTGAGGCAGTGGAGCTGAAGCAAAGCCGCCTGCAGAGTCCTGGTGGTAAATGCACAGGCGTGGGGGTGGATTGCTGCCAGATGGAGATTTTAAAGGCATTTTGCAAGCTGCAGGGTGCCAGGATGTGTTCATGTGCCACGATGGTGGAAGGAAGGGGGGGGCGGGAGTGAGCATGAGGGGGCAGCCCTCCAAGGACAGTTGCGTATGTGGGGTGGGGGCCCTCACTGGTTGCATTAACGCAAGCCTTGGGGGGTGCCGGGTATATTTGCAGTGGGTCTGAAGTCAGTGGGTCTCCTTGCCAAGGAGCCTGTTGCACCCTGCAGGATTGTGGTGCTTGACTAAAGCAATCCTTGCTGAGGTTGCCCCGGCCATTGGAAACTGGAGTGAAATTGCTCCGAGCTGTTGTGTGAGCAGATGGCTCACCCCCCCCCCCGCCCCCGGCTGGCTGCCCTGTGTGTTGAATGTCACTCTCACTGGGGAAAGCGAAACATTTTACCTGCTGGGCGAAAGCTGTCCCCAGGTGGAGGGCTGGTTCTCCACTTCCCTGGAGGCCACGCCAGCCCAGTGTCTCTGTGCTGCTGCCGTGGGGAAGGACGCTGAGCTTTGGCGGGAGCGCCAAGTGTGTTCTGAGGGGCCGGGAGGTTTTCTGCATGCTGTGGGGGGTCCCCTCCCCACCCCGCCCCCTCTCAAGATGGGCGGAGCAGCCAGGGGCATTTGGGCAGAACAAAGCCACGTGTGCGCCCCGCAGAGCGAGGCTGACGCAGTAGACGGGTGCAGGCCGGGCAGCTTGTGGACGGGCCCCCTCTTGCCCTTCGCGAGGGTGCCCGGGACGCAGACGGCAGCTCCACACCCTGAGGCAGAAGTGGGTGGCCAGTAGGCGACCGCCTTGTCAGCCGGGCTCTGCAGGACAGGGGCAGCCTTGGCAACGGAGGTGCTTGGGCAGTTGGGGTGCTTGCCGTTGGGTGCCGCTTCTGAATGGTGTCCAAAGTTCGGAATAATTGACAGGAACGTGCCGTATATTAGAGGGCTCTGTTATGGGCATCCTTCCAGCTTTGCTTTGGCTTTTTTCCTTCATTTGCCACTAATGTAAGAATGAAGGGGGAAAGAGGCTGCATTTGGGAGCAGGGTTTCTGGCACGGAAGGGGAGAGTTTACATGGACGCCGGGCCGTTCGTTGACCCTCCACCTTGTTGCCAGGCGTCAGCTGGGAACAAAAACAGGATTCATTGGGAGGAGGAGGAGAGGAGTCCCTGCAGTGGCGTAGAAGTCAGCAGCAGGAATGGAAGAGCATCAGACATGAAATCCTGCTTTTGCTACGTGAGAACCTCACATAGTTGACCACATGTGGTGAAACCCTGTGCAGGCTTTGCTGCTCGCTCTTATGTGGAAGCCCTTCTACATAGGCAAAAGAAGCTTTGCAAGCGGTGCCATGTACAGGGAAACAATGGCATGTGCCTTCATGAATCATCATCATCCTAATCGCTCCTTCCTTCCTTCCTTCCTGGCTGTGTGGTGTTGACTTTGTTTTTTGGAGGGTCTCCAGGCAGGGGCTACTGAATGCTGGGGGCTGTTGAAGTCCTGGGGCAGGTCTTGGTGCGGCTGGCCTGTGACCTGTGCTGGCAAGGTCCTGGGTAAAGCATGGGAGCCCCGTTTGGCCGCACGAAGCGTTGTGGGGGCAGAGTTGGTCTGGTGGTGGACCTTGAGGTCTCTGAGAAGAGGAGAGGCGGCTGCTTATGGGCCTTGTTGCTCATGGCTTGCACGAGGGGAGGGGGAGGCTGCAGCCCAGCAGAAGTGCTTCTCTTTGGCAGGCAGGGGGGACCCGGCTCGGTGCTTGCACGCAGCAGCAGCAGCAGCAGCAGCAGCAGCTCCAGTTAAGAGGGTCTTGGGAAGCAGGGCTGGGAAAGGCCTTTCTCTGCCCTAGACTCGCTCGCCCTGCTGCCAGGTGGACCAGAACTCTCCAGAAAAACATCCTGTGTAAAGAGGCCCTTGCATTTCAGGAGTGAAGAAGAGGCCTCTGGGAGAATATGATTTGCAGCACGTGCAGATAGGTTGCAGAACTGTTTTAAAAACAGGGATGTTTGTGCTAAAGCAGTGGATGCCCCACGTTTCTGCTGCAAAAGTACCCAGAGTGAATGGATTTCTGTGTGCACTTTCATGTGCCCATAATGTGTGCATGCGTTCACAGGGATTTAGAGAGTGCTCTCTGCAGGCAAAGGGAGGTGAGAGGGCAGAGTGCAGCTCTCATGGAAGTCTGCCTATTGAGCTTGGCTTTGCTAAAACCATCCGCATCTGTTACTGTCATCAGGATGCTATGGAGAGGGTTCCTACAGCACAAAGCTGTAGTAACCCTTCAGACTTTCTTTGGTTATAGGAGCTGGGTGAAACTCTTGCTGACGGCTAAGCTACTTCCCAACTGAGGATGTACAGGAATCCAATAACCTGTCATCTCCTGATTAAAGTGCTTTGTGTTATATAGGTCTTCATTTTTGTTCTTATCCCCACCCCCCACCAAAAAAAAAAAAAAAAAAAAAAAGAGGGAGAGGGAGGAAGAAGTCTCTTCCCCAGTTTAAATGCACAACTGGAGGGCTATGATCAAACTTTTATCCACATGGAAAATTTAATGGTAACTTCCTCCAGCGTGTGTGTGTGTGTGTGTGTGTGTGTGTTTTAAAGCACTCTTACTGTACACTAAAATACTTTGTTGAAAGCAAGTATAGTTTAGTGGAAATTTTGCATCTGCTAACAATTGAACCTGCCAGTTAACCAATTTATTGGCAAAAGAAAGTGTGTGTGTGTGTGTGTGTGTGTATGTGTATACACACACACACATACACACGCAAAATAAAAGTATATGATGTATAGACCATAAAAGTATTCTCTGCCCCACAAGCCTTAACTCTGTTGGAAGAGAGCGGTAATTGAGCAGTAAAGATTGTTTACAAATCCCGGCTTCCTCCATAATGATCAAAACTTGTGGGAACTTTTTTCTTTTTTCTTGCAAAAATGGAAAGCATCTGGCTAACAATGCATCCGGCACAGCAAACCCAGGGAATGAGAGCGCTGACCATTGTACCCAAATGTGGGTCTGTCAATGGGCTCCTTGACTTATTATAGAATCCAAAGAATCTAGTTCTTAGTCTATTATTGTTGTAATTAAAAATTAAACTGGTAATATGGAACCTGACAATCTTGGAAACGTTGTTGGAAAAGCAGATGGTCGCAACAGAGTTGTTTTGAGATGGTTTGTCAGAGAAATTATTTCTGTCTGGGTCTTGTTTTTTGCTGCTTCTGTTTTATTTAATACAATTAAACTCGCTCAGAACTGCTGCTTCCTTTCTTGAGCTACCATGTTATTTATCCTGAGAAACGAGGAAGAAAAGAACTTGGTTTTGGGGCGGGCTTGCTTGCCGGAGGGAGGAAGACGGAAGATTAGGCTTTTCTCATGTTGACATGGTGCAGATGCTCTTCTGCTAGCTCCTTCCTGAGGTCTAGTGAATGAACCCGCGTCCACAGCTCTGTATTTACCTGCATCTTTTAAGTAGCCTGCTTTCTTTTCAGCCTATATCTCGATTCAGATTTGAAAGAGTTCTGATCGGGTCCCACTGAATATGGTTGTTCAGTCCCGTCCCCCCCCCCTTGCATAAAGTCCGTTCTTGTAGTTGGCTAAATGAGGAGCCTGATTAAAAATAAGGAGTCGAAGCACGCCCGCTCAGGACACTCTTCCCTTGCAGCACACGTAGCTGGCAATTTGCACCTGCTTAGGTTTGTGCATGAGATAACAGCCTAAAGTTAACAGTAGCATCAGGTCCCTTTAATTTCTTTTTTGTCTTTCTGGAAAGAGGGTAAAAGGAGAGCCTTGAGGAGTCCTTCCTTCCTCTTATCACCGCCTCAGCCTCAGCTGCCCTTCTTGGATCCCCTGCCAGGGCTGCTATCATCTTCTGATCAAATATTAATGTGTGATTCTCTGCTTGCTCACTAATCCAAAGCCAATTAATATTATCTGTCAATTATTTACAGATCCTGAGGTGCGGAGGCAATTCCCGGAGGACTACAGTGACCAGGTTTGGAATGCGTAATTAATTTTTTACATGACAAAATTCATTTCAGGGTTGTTCAACATATTATTGCTGTTCTTTTTTCCCTTTTTTTTTAAATGAAAGAGAGATGAATTTTTAGAAGAGAAAAGAGGACTGTTTAAGACGTTTAAAGAAAGAAATGTATGCACAATATGTAAACTTGCATGAAAATACGGGATTAGATTATTTTTGGCTTTCAGGAAGATGGTTGCCATTTAAGAACCTATTCTGAGAAAGCCACTCCATGAACTTGACCTAAAAACATGGACAGCAACTTTTCTTTGGCCTTGGTGGTGCCGCAGGCTGCAGAAACCTCATCTCAGGGTCTCAGATTTAGTTTACCTGGCATTGCAACATATGTGTGTGTATATATCTGTCTGTCTGTCTTTATCTGTCTGTATCTCCCCTCCAAACACCGCATCAGATCTTGCAGAGCAATTGGTATGAAAAAATAAAAATGGCGAGGGGTGGTGTGGTGTGTGTGTGGGGAATGCTGTGGGAGTTTTGCAATTAGTGCCCAGAGCAGAGGAAAGGGGACCCATCCTGCAGCGTGTGTGTTTGGGGCTAGGAGGATCGTGGCAACCACAAGCGGCTGCTGCTTTTCTTCCTTGCACTGCATCTCATTAATGAGTGGCCCTGGGTGGTGGTGGGGGGGATGGAGTGTTTTGGGGGCTGTCCTGGTACTTGGAGCAACTCTTGCTGCTTGCCGGAGAAACGCTGGCTTTCCGAAGGGTTTTTTTGTCAGCCCTGGTTGCAAGTGAAGTCTAGGCTGAAACTTGATTACTTGGAGCAAATTCTTCTCATGGTTGCACCCCTGAAAGTCTCTCTTTGAATGGGAGGGATCTGGCGCAGTACTGTTAGAGCAGGATAAAAAGACTCCCTTAATCAGCTGTGCCAGGCTTTAATTGCGTTTTTCTTTTGGAAGGTTTTGATTCTGACCCTTTCCCCCTCCCTCCCTTAAAAATGTTTCTGTTCTGTCTACGGCCTGCTGAGCCCGTCTCAATGTGGTCCCTTCAGGGCGCACAGACCTTGTCTTGTAGTGGTATCTCTGCAGGCTGGGACAATGGATGCCCGCTCTCCTGGAGAGCCTCTGTCGTATTAATATTAATATATTTTTTAAAGCAGCTTGTGGCTTGACTGGTTTTTGCTACAGTTTTATAGCAGCCCCTTTTCAGTACTTACAACGCAGAGTTTTGGTTGTACAACAAAGCATCCTTTTGAGTCCTCATTGCTATCTCGTGCCAATAATCTGTTAATAAATCGCTCCCTAAGTACCCTCGGCGCTAGCACCGGGCCACAATGTTTGCTGAAAAAGCTGCTAGTCTATCATGTGAAATGTAGTCGGATTAAGGGTCCCTCTGAGCTGTTGCTGTCTCTCGTGCCTGTGATCTATGGATTATAGGACTGTCTCATACATAAAATATGTTTCCTTTTGTAAAACCACCAAAAAAAATAAAATAAAACAAAAAAGGAGAGAATTCTTAACATGCAGTAAACCACCTAAGAATGGATCAAGCGTACAAAAGCCGCTGCAGAACTTTCCTGATCCATATATTCACCTTACACGCACATACACACTCTCTCCATCTTAAAAAAAAAAAAAAAAAATCAATTCAGGAGGCGGGGAAAAGAAGCAAATTCTCAAACTTAAAACGTTAATGCCTAGCCCCTTCCCCTTGATGCCTTTTAAGGAGCGATAAGAATGTAAACTCTGTATTTAAACAAAGAAGAGACTAGTGCCGATGCTTTCGTGTCCTATGCTAAGGACGGCCAAACCCCGCACATCCCTTCTGGATGCTGCTAAAGCAAAAGGTGGATGTTTTAAAACCAAATGTGGGTTTTTCTGCATGGTACAAATGTGGCAAGGCCAAATGCTGCCTCTGAAAGCTCTTACGAGGCTTTTGCGCGACTAGCAGAGGATGCCAGGCATCGCAGATTGCAGGGTTTGTCTAAAGTGGGGAAAAGGAGCTGATCTATTTGCTTTTAGGTCTACTAATAACGAAGACGTTCCAGACGAACATTGTGTTTTTCATTTAGCATACCTTTGAAAACAAAGTCATAAAAATGGTTTCCCTTTATAGCATGTGTGTATGCAACGTGCTTACACTTGCATGTAGGGTCCGTGTGTGAATCATGGCAAATGTTGATTCTTGCTGCCAAAACAGGGGCGACTGAAACCCACAAGGAATATGGCGAGTTAAGTCAACACAAGGCAACTCACTCATTAGTACAACGAAAGCCCTCAAGTCCCCCCCCCCCCCCCGACGCCCTTCCCTGGTCTAAATTCTTGGCGGTTGTTTTTACATCCAGCGTGTTTCCCATGTAGGCAGTGCATCTGATCAGAGCCTCTTGCTGCCTCTGGATGTTTTATTCTGTGTGTTCTTTGTACCTTACAGTAAAAGAATCTGTCACAAATTATTGTGGCTCCCAGCTTTAGAAACCTGAGAAAAAAGGGAGGTTAGGCTGACATCTGTGGCTGAATAATGATGGGCAGCCTTTTGGCCCCCCTCCAGCCACAAAGCCAGCATTGCCTTTAGAGAGGAAAAAGGAGCAAGAAGAAAGGGGGGGGGGAGGATAAAAGGAGGAGGGCTACCAGTCTGCGGTCCTGGAGATAGAGGACTGTGTTGGGCCGCTTGTCTGCATGGCACGCTAATCCGTTTTGATCTCCTGTCTTAATTGTCTGCTAAAGACAAACGGGCAGGAAAAGTTCATCAGTTCCATCTCTCCCTCCCTCTCTCTCTCTTTTCCCCCTGCGCTTCTCATTTAGAGGCAGGATAAATGATCCGTCACTACAGAGGAGCTCCTTTCTTTTCCGACATGGGCGGAAATGCGGACCCCAACACATTTTTATTAAAATATTTCTCCCTCATTATTTCAGCCCTCTCAGCTCCGATAGATCTTGCTGTTTCATGAAAAGTGTAATCTGAAATGTAAATAAGGGGTTTGGTACAAAGAGAGGAAGTAATGAGCTGGTGACTCACGTTGCTGGAGTCTGGGTTGTAATTACCGACCGAGGGGGTGACCAAGGTGGAAAACCCCGTGTCCCTGCTCCTCCCCTCTCCCCCCCCCACCTTGGTTGCCTTTGCAGCCGGTGGCCAGATCACAACGGTAGATGTGGCACAAATCTGCTAAATACAACGATGGGTTTTGTTTATAAAGTAATACTGAAGTTATTGGAAGGAGCATGCAGGAACAGCAGAAAGAACGGTGTCTCTGGTTTTTACGAACAGGCAGGACTCTTGAGAGGAGTTTGCACTGCATGTTACTCATTTTTAGCATGATCCAAATGTAAGAGCGTGTTTGGAACAAGTTCTGCCTCTTCTCCTCGGTTCTGTTGGTCTGTGGGCTAAAGGTGTGTGCTGAATGCATGTCTGCACAGGTCTCTCTGCAAGCTGTGCATTCTGATCAGGATGGAGGGTCGTTCTCATGCATGGTTTTATATTATGCAAAACTGCTGAAATAATTTTAGCGACAGCAGTTTTGTCACTCTGCTACTCCTTTTTTTTTTTTATTGCTAGATTCAGACTTTCAAGCAGGTGAAAGGTTGAAAATTATTTCCAGCCCCTCCAATCATTAGGAATATTCTAAGCATTAATCCCCATAGCCGGGGGGAAAAAGCCACCTTAAAAAGAGAGAGAGAAGGTGGGGGGGAGCAGCATAACACACATGTTGTCAGTGGGGGAGGGTTGTTCTTCTCAGGATGGCTGCTGAATAAAACGGAAATCTAACACAGAAGAACCAGTGCTTGAAAGAACCAAATTCTCTCCCCCCCTCTGCCTCTCTCCTGTGACTTTAACCTGAGCCTTGAATGGTTCTGTTGGTTACAATAATAATCAGCCGAACTTTGGTCTTGGTGGTGGGCGTCTTGCCTCTGTGGGCCTTATCCAGCCATCCTTACTCCTCTCTCATATCCCCTTGGCTTCATTGGAAAGAGCTGAGTATGTGGTTGAATTGCTCTTGAAAGAAGTCTTCACTTGTCTGGTCAGCTGCATAGTTGCATCCTAAAAACGTATTTCACTATTTGCTTCTTCCCCACACGGACACACTGTTGTGCTTTGGTAGCACTGGTGGGGGAGATTTTTAAGGTGTGTAAAAGAAAGGGAAAAAAAGCTGGGACTGGGCATAAAGCAGGAGTAACCCATTAAAGGCAACCTTTTGGCATTAACTTGGTAACGAATGCGGAGCAGAACTGGGATAATTTGCTGAAATAAGCTAGAGCCGGTTAGGCTCGTTTCTACCTCCTGCAATCTCTTTATTGGCCATCCTTGTTGCAAAGTGCTGATTTATATGCTCCATCTTCTCCGTATGGTGATCAACTTTTGTATGTGGTCTGAGGCTCTCCTTCCAAACGGGTCCTTCTGTGCTGTCGGCAGGTATTCCCCCCCCCCCTTTCCTTTTTTCCACAGGCGCAGAAACAGGCTGTAATGAATCCCACCATCTTTATACATTTATATAGAAACCATAAAGGTTTTATGGCCAACTTTATATAGAAACTAAGAGTCTTTTTTGTACAAACTCTCTAAGCTGCGTAAGAAGCATGGCACCAATGGGGGGGGGATTTTAAAAAGTGGTCCCTTTCTTTGTTAGTGTTATGGGCTCTGCTTTGGAGAAGGTTTATGCTGTGTGAGTTGTAAGTGCGCTCTGTGCAGAACTTGCCTCGGCACAACCATGCACGTCAAAAGGCTGCCTTTTAGTGTTGGCGTTGGAATCAGTAGCTCCTTCGTGTGCCAAGGCAAGTCAGCAGATTTTGGATGCCCTTTAAAGATGGCGGAGGGGGAGATGGGCCTGACCCAGAGAGCCTGTTAAGGGGACTAGTGGGGAAGGGGCCTGACCCAAGGAATGCGATCTGCCTGGAAGGTCTTCTGCCAAAGCCCCACTGCGACGGACAGGAGTTGCTTGCAGGCTGGTGGTTTCACTGTGGCTTGTGCAGAAAAGGGGTAGACAGCTGTACCCCTTGCAGTTAACATGAGGGGTGTGTGTGTGGGTCACTGGATTCCTCGCTCCGCTGGCATAGAAATGTCTTGACCCAGCCCTTTTGGGGGGATTGCTAAATGACAAACTTTGGCTTCTTGGCTAGCTTTAAGGTGGCCGGTTTTTCCTCTCTCCTGTCAAAAGCCCAAGGTCAGTGGAAAGCAGGGGTGCGCCCAAGAGCTTGACTGAGACCCAGCCCCCGGCCCCCAACTGCTATTTAAGGCATCTGGTACTGAGGATGGAGGCTTCCGAGTGTAATGATGTTCAGCAAAGGCAGGCCCAGTTTAATCACAGCCCAATTTCTTGTGTGTAGTTAATGTTTATTTAGAACCAGTGTGGTGTCGTGGTTAGAGTGCTGGACTAGGACCGGGGAGACCCGTGTTCCAATCCCCCTTCAGCCCCATGAGACTTGCTGGGTGACTCTGGGCCAGTCACTTCTCTCTCTCAGCCCAGCCTACTTCACAGGGTTGTTGGGAGGAGAAACTCAAGTATGTAGGACACCGCTCTGGGCTCCTTGGAGGAAAAGTGGGATATGAAACGTAAATAAATAAATCATTCCATTATCTCCTAGTTCCCCTTACCCTTGTGGGTCAAGGCCGGTGGCTTTCGTTGTCCATAAGTACAAGGTCCCTGCCCTGGAAGGTCCAATCCTCAGGAGTGAAGCGCTTGAGGGACACAAAGGAGGCCTCAGTTTTGTGCATGCAGGCTTGTTTTCTAAAGAGTTGTCTGTCAGTATGAAACTTTTAAGGAAGCCGCATCTCCCCCTCATTTCACACCGACTAGTCCCTGTTCTCCATTAACACCTACTGAAGTTGCCTGCCTGGCTTCCTGCCTTCCTCTCTCTGTCCTTGAGGAATTGATCCCTTATTCAGCCCCACCCTCTGCCAGACCACCGCCTCCCAGAGCCTGGAATGTCTCCGGAACCGAAGACCCGGCAGCCTTCCTCCGGCCTGCTTGGAATGCCATCGGTGGGGCTTTGGGGTCTTGCTGCAGGTCTGCTCCCAACAGGCAACCCCCGGTGACCGTCCTCAGCAGTGGTGGTGGTCAAGGCCAGGCCGGCTTCCGTGCCGGGCGGAAGGGGCAGCAGCCTCCAGGCTAGGAGCGGGGCTGGCTCAGATGCAAGTTGCATTGGAAATGTGCACAGGAAAAGGTGCTTTGCATCTCAAAAGACGAATTAAATTATTCAGAAATGGAATCCAGTTTAAAGTTGTAATGAGCATAATTAAGGAATTTTAAAACAGACTGTGAAGAAGTGCCGGATGATTCCGTTACCAACAGGCTGCCAAAAAAGGCCACTCCTGGCAATCCCCCAGTAATAGATTTGAAAACTTGCAAGATTCCAGGCAGAATGCTTTGTGCGAAGGCTGCGCCATTTTAACAGAGCAGTGGATTAACCCACACAAGGTCTCCGTGCGGAGACTACTTGCCCCCTAAGGGGGCTGGTGGGGCAAAATCTGAAGGGCTTGCTGCTGCCATCTCCCTCCTCCCTGTTCCAGATGTGGTGAGAGAGGAACCTTGGGGTGGTTTTTCTTTCCAGCCTGTCTCTAAAGCTGGCAGAGAGTTTTGCTTTTCATGGTGAAGCAGCTGTCTTTTTCTGACCATGAGAATCGCAGGCCAATGAAGCTGCCAGTGGCTCAGTTGAAATCAAAGCTCTTCTAAAGCCTTGCACCCCATAACACTGATGGGGCTTGAATGTGTGCATTCAAAGAACCCCAAAGTTATTCTGGCTTGTTACTGAAATAGAGAATGTTCTTTATTCCAGATTCTGAACTGGTGGAAAAGAAACTCTTAGCGATGACATGTTTCTTTCTGAAAATGAGTAGGAATTTACAACTTGATGCAAGTTCTCTCCATTTGCCCCTTTTTAAGGCGGATGATGAATCAGCTAAAAAGTTGGGAAGGGTGGTGATCGGCTTCCCAGTCATTGGAAACGCCCAAATCCCTTTCCAGCCGCCAACTCTTCTCCTGTTAGCATTTGAATCCTGATGCTGCTTGGACTTGCATCCGGGTGGGTGGGTGAGTGTATGTGTGTATATATATATATGAGAGAGAGTGAGAGAGCGCTCTCCTTCTCGTATCCTGGCTTGTTCTTTTTGGCAGCCCAAGTCCACCTCTCACAGCATCCTGGTTGAACTAGCGGTGAATCCCCCTCTTGAAGTCCTGCCTGCGTAACTCCTTCTCTCTTCACGTCTTCCAGGTCTGGAGGGCTGCATCTCTGCGTTGCCTTAAGGTGGCTGGTTTCCTTGCTCCTTTGGCCAAGTGACACACATTCACGCTAGAGCATCGGCTAAGAGTGTGTGTGGCGCTTGGGGAAAAGAAGTGGCCAGCAAGCACACAGTGCGCCGTTTGATTTATGGCTCCTTGGATTGATGTGCCTCCCAACTTGGCTCCAGCAGCTTTAAGCCTGCCATTTTATGGGAGCCTTTTACTGCTGCAACTGCTAATCCTTGTTTTTCTGCTCCGGCTGGCAGAAGCGAGAGCACATGCCACTTCATGAGCCCAGGGTTTCTGGATAGGGGCATCATGCAAACCATGGGGCTAGAGTCGCCCTCTTTTCGGCATTCCGGTTGTAATGAAAGAAGGTCTCCTCTCTCTCAGCAACAGCTGAGGATCAGGACATATCCAAGTGTGATATTCAGTCTTTGCTATGCTTAGGCGACTCTCCAGGGCTGAGACCCAGAATTTGGAGCTGGTCTTTGGAGACTGGGGTAGCCAGAAGAGGAGGGCGCAGTTTGCAGGCGCCCTCTTAAAAGGAGAGACGTTCAGGGATTTTGCCTGGATGATGCAACTCCATGTGGACTTTGTCAGCTGCCAGTAGGCAGAATCTAAGCTCAGCTTGTGCTGTGCACACCCGCAAAGCCCTTCTCGTGAGCTCAGTTGCATGGAGGTCATGCAGGCGGACTCGAGCTGAAGCACCGGTAGCACCAGTGGCAGCCTTTTCGTTGGGTTTGAGAAGCACCTCGAGAGAGAAGTTGGGCAAGTGGCGGGAGCTAGCAGATGAATTTGGCCTTGCTAGTTGGAAATAGCACTCCAACAAAACGTTTTCTCTGTATCAGTGGCGACTTGTCCTGATGAACCAGGGAGGCGCCGAAGGAGGCACAGCTGCCTCTGCTTCCCGGCAGCAGCTTGGGTTGATCCTCTCTCTCCCGCATAGAGAGAGTGGGCAGATACATTTCTCTCTCTCACGCACAACACTAGAACCAGGGGTCACCCCATGAAACTGAAGATTGGGAAATTTAGGTCCTACAAGAGAAAGTGCTTTTTCACACAGTGCATAATTAAACTATGGAATTCTCTGCCACAGGATGTAGTGATGCCCACCAGCTTGGATGGCTTTAGACAAATCCACAGAGGACAGGTCTATCAATAGCTACTAGTCTGGTGGCTATGGGCCACCTCCAGCCTCAGAGGCAAGATGCCTCTCAATCCCAGTTGCAGGGGGCAGCAGCAGAAGATTGGGCATGCACCTCCCTCTTGCCTGTGGGCTTCCCAGAGGCATCTGAAGGGCCACTGTGTGAGACAGGAGGCTGGACTAGATGGGCCTTCTCAGGCCTGATTCAGCAGGGCTGTTCTTAAGTTCTTAAAGGAGCCACCCGGGTTTCCTCCTTGGGCACGCCCCTGGTTAAGAGGATGAGCTGCTACCGCTGTACAGTATTTATTTCTTTAATAAAAGCATCATGAGCTGGCCTGGAGTGCAATGGTTTGGGGAAATTGTGAGCACTGATTTCGCAACTGGGTATGTGTTTCCAGACAAGTTGCTGGCATCTTGCTTTGGCCCCCGGTGTCTCAGATTGTTATGGGAATGAATGAGATCATGGAGGGTTGAAGCCTCTCTCCCCAACTCACACGTGTGAGCATTTCTTGGAATCTGGTACTTGTCTAGCCTAGGAGTGCACAGGCAAGGAAGAGGGGAGCAGGGGGAGCTATTGGCTAGTGCCTGGTCCTAGGTGAGCTTGCCTGCGAGCCTAGCTATCAATCACTGCTGTGCAGGATGGGTCAGAACTGGGTGTACACACAGCCCTTCTGCTGCTGGTGGTGGTATTAGACCCGGCATGCAGCCAGACTCCACGCTGTGGTGGTGCTGAGAAAAAGGGCTCCAGTACCAGCAGAGGTAGAGGAACAGCCACATGTCTGCCATTGTTTCCCCACAGGAGAGGCCGTACGTGTTCATTGCTGATCACTGTCCTGGATTGGTGGTCGGGGGGGTCTGGTTGAGTTAGAAAACCTTTGGCAGAGAGCTGAAAAGCAAGAACTTCAAAGTGCACCTGTCGGCACTCTTCTGTTGCCACCTCTTTCCGTTAAGTTTCCCTACCAGTCCTTAAATTCCAGACTGCTGCTACTTCTAACATCTTGTTGGGCATGATTACACCCAGGGAAATATTAGTGCCGCGTCTGCATAAACACCTCCCTCCTGCAGCTGCCTGTGACTTCCAAGATGGCCCATCTTTTCCTGCCTTTGGTGCTGGCCGTGGGTTCCGCGTCCGCAGGCCCCCTTTCTGGAGAGCTGTTGGTCTCTCTTCTGTGAGCCTCCGCCCCCCCCCCGTCAGTTCCATCAAGTTATGCTGCTCTTTCTTTCTGCCCTCTTTGTTAATTGAATCCGCTGCTCTGAGTGCAAAGGGAGAATTAAGATATTTACTCTCCCTTGACCTGGTGCTGGGCTCCCTTTCCCCGCTTGCCTCTGCTGCTCCGGCAATTACTTGGTGTTTACATTTCAGTAATTCCCTAAGCCCACAGGTCTCTTCACGCTGGGTTTTGTATGTGCTGCATGCATCCATGCGCCCTCGGAGCATCTTGTCTGGATTCTTTCACGGTGAAAGGGAACGAGCCGGCCAACTTCCGCCCACTTTGTCTGTGCGGAGTGGGGCAGCTGTTGGGCAGGAAGAGCGGCCAGGTGTTTGCTGCCTGGCTCCTCATTGGTTGGTCACGGCATGTGCTTTGGGCTGTCTGTGTGCTGAATTCCGAACGTAGCGTGGGCCGGAATGTCGCTGCTTCCGAGTCCACGGAGGGTTGCCTTGGACTCCGTGAGGAGGGCGGGGTGGCCTTGGGTCTCGTCTCCTTGCCACCTAGGAGTCCGCCTTGGATGAGTGTGTCGTGTGCACCGTTGAACTGGCCTCTTCGCTTGGCGGTCAGCAGGAAGAAAGGGCCGTCCTGGGTGCCAGAGGGACGCCTGCTCTTGTCTGTCGGCTCCTCTGCAAAGGGCCGGCAGGCTTCCTCTCCTCCTCCCAGCGAATGTTGAGCCGCCGTCCTTTGCGGAGCCTTGCCGGTGCTTTGCTTGAACAACGTGTCTCAGCGATGCCAGACCGGCCCCTGGTTCCAGCACGGAGACACATACAAACGGCTCCTTTTGCCAGCCTTTAGTTCCGTGCTGGTGTACGGGAGGGAGCCTGTGGCCGTGGGATCTGCTGTGGCACTGCAGTTGTTTGCGGATGAAAGAAGGCAGCAGCTGGAAACTCGGTAGCTACATCTCGCCCGTCTACCTCGAGAAGGCCTTGATTTTCGAGTTTATCTAAACAAGCCCGACTAATCCCAACTATCTGGGGGGATCCACTGTCAAAACAAGCAGCATGGCCCTCAGGCAAACACCACCATCCAGAAAGGAAGGCGGCTGGGGCTAGCACATGGCTCCAGCGGCCGGCCGGCTGCCGACTGGAGGCAGTATTTGCATAATGCCTTTTTATGGGGAACTTTTGGAAGGCTGACAGAGGTCCAGCTTATAGCTCTTGGCCACAATGCAGAGTCTATAGGAGAATCCTTGAATGACCCGACTATATTGAAATGGGGTGGTGGTGGTGGTGGTGGGGAGACGTGAAAGCGCCTTAGTGCAGCCGGGGGAGGAGGGGGGGTAAGGAGAGGGGGACTGCCGCATTGTCTAACATCTGCTCTCCTTCTCGTTAGTTTTGTTCCTCGCTATTCTGTGTGGACTTTGGAGAAACCGAAGACAGCCGAACACGAATCCTATAATCTTCCTGCTGAATATTTATGCAGGGAGCCGGCCCCTAAGCTGCCCTCTGCCTCCTCCCTCCCTCCTCCCTCCCTCCCCACCGCCCCGTTTTGGGGCTTTCAAATGAGGTCAACTTCTCAAAAGCTAAATACATGTTTTTGGATGTTTGTAAAAAGATTTGCATAAATTGGGCTGTATTTGACAAATATCACCTTTCCCTTCGTTTTTGAGTTTTAGAAGTTTGTTTTTGTTGGGGAACGTTCTGCCTGAGCGAAGGAGGGTTGCTGATGATGAGCAGGGTGCGCAGTTGGGATTGGGGGTGGTGTTGAGAGGCAGGCAGAGCGGGGGTCCTTGGAAACGCTGAGCTTGCTGGAATATGGTCGCCCTCGGAAGACGGTGCTTTCCAGGAGGACCCACATGCCCACCAGAAGCCTTCTCGAGGCGCGGAAGTCGCACGTTGCAATCTGGGGCTCCGGGTTACTTGGAAACAACTACCCCTTTGTGTCTGGTGGGGGCCCGCTCCCTCCCAAGTGTTGAGGATTGCAGCCTTGGTTCCCAGATGCAGTCCAGGGTGCGCTCTTATCTCCTGCCTGATCAAAGGTCTTGGACTTGCTCAGCTCATTCAGCCATTCCCCATATTTTGTGAGTCTTGTACATAAACGCCTGTCTGGGCAGAGACACAAATTAGCTTTGGATAGACGGAGTGCTTGGACTAGGTCGGGAGGGAATTCGGGGAAGGAAACCTAAACACAACGCTCTGAATTATTCCTCCTTTCTTGGGCAGTATCCAAAAGTGGGATATCCAAGACCCCCCCATCTCAGTATTACTTGAATGGAAACTTAATTTTTCTTTGCGGCACTTAAAAAAAAACACATTAAAAGAACGGTCTTTAATTGGGAAGGTTAAGCTGTCTTAATATTTTATTTGCCCTGTGTTTAAAGGTTGCGCTGCTGCTCTCTGTGTGGGTGAGAGAGGTATAGTGTTGGCTCTCCTCTCCGCCTTCCCCTTCCTTTGCATGTGAATGTCATTAAGGCACAAGCCAGAGCTACTTTTCTCCAGCGCTGTGTTGTTGTTTGTGTTTTTAAAAATCACATCTGCTAGGTCTGGGTCCCAGGAGAAGCCACGGGAGAGCGGTGAATTCAATGCAGGCCCATTATCTCTTACTTCTGCCTAGGCTGGATGAGGAGCGGGACCTCAGGGAGGCTGGGAGCCTCCTCCTGTGCAAGGCCCACGCCAGACTTGAAGGCCTGGTGGCCTTAGGGGGCTGGATTTCAAGAAGCCGGCACAATTAAGCTTAAAAAATTCAAGCATTGTCAAAACTGATGATGAACCGGCTCTGCTCTTTCCCTGCCAAATGTGAACCCATCTGTGGACTGCCAAGGAGTGCAGGGTTCAAACCCAAACATCTCACTTTGGCATATAAAACGTGTCTCTAAGATTACATGCGTGTCCCTTTTGAGATTTCCTCTCCGTCTTGGGGTGGGTGGTGGTTCCCACGAAGCTTTTCATTGTGCTTTTCATTCTTATCTTCTCACCACCATTGCAAGCAGGAGAAACATGGGCAACACTGTTCTCCGACCTCCCTCTTAGCCACAAGAGTTAGAAGTTCTTTTAAAACTGGTTTTTGGAAGTTTGGGGCAGGGGGCAGTTGGCAGTTCTAAATGGTTTGTTGGAATACTCCCATTATTGGGTGTTTAAATCGTCTCATTCCAGCTTCTGGTGACAGCCAAGAATTGCTACTGGCTGTGTCAAGCATCCCCAGAGATGACGAGGCTAGGGAAAGAACTCGCTTTAGTGTGTGGACCTGTGTCTGTGGGTCCCTCTCTTGTTGCTGTTGCAGCCAAATCTTCTGTCTCTGGCGTTTAGAACTGAGGGGTGCACTGCTGCTTACAGGCTTTCCACTTTGTGGAAGCTTCCTTCCAAAGGCTGGCCGTGCGTTCACTGAGGCCGGTGGGGTCTCTAAGCCCTCTTCCTTGGTGTTGACGTCTTGGCTTGCCCTCGGGTGCTGGCCCCTTTATGGGCTGGTGACCGAATCAAGTGGAGATTCTGTTCCCTTAGCCGTTTCTGCATGGAGGAAGTCTATCTTGGAGCAAGTTTATTGAAGGCAGGTCAGTGTTGCTTTTCTAGTGTTTGAAAAATGTGCAAAGTGGTATACAATTAAAGCAGTAAAAGGAACAACAGAATTAAGCACAGTCAATTTAATTTGGGACTAAAAGCAGTCGTTGAAACAGCTCTCAAACAACTTTTTCCTCCAAAAGGCCCAGCAGACAGGCAGGCCTGTTGTCCTGCTGTATTGAAGGCCAGTAGCAGAGGTGCCTGGACAGTCTCTAGGAAGCTGCCCTATACTGAGTCAGACCCTTGGTCTTTCTAGATCAGTCTTGTCTTCACAGACTGGCAGCGGCTTCTCCAAGGTTGCAGGCAGGAGTCTCTCCCAGCCCTCTCTTGGAGATGCCACCAGGGAGCAGGGAACTTGGAACCTAGGTGCTCTTCCCGGAGTAGTGGCTCCATCCCCTGAAGGGAAGAGCTGACCGTGCTCACACGTCTAGTCTCCCATTCAGATGCAACCAGGGTGGACCCTGCTTAGCTCAGGGGACAAGTCGTGCTTGCTACCCCAAGACCAGCTCTCCTCTCCTGAGAGCAGCTGCCAGAAGGACCATGTGGTTTGTCTCAATCAGGGGAAGGCAGCAGGTAGACCCTTCAGGGGTTTCCTTGCAGGGAGGACTACAGGAAGGAAGCATTTAAAAAGCAGCCCGTTGGGTGAGGGAGTTCGGGAAGTGTACCCTAGAGCCCTTCTGCTGTCACTCATGGCCCAGTCCCTGGTGAAAGGGTTAAAAGGGTGAACGTGGGTCTTGCATGCTCTGAGCTGGAAGCCCCCTCCTGCTCCTCTTGGAGAGGTTTGCTGGTGGGCTGGGTTGGAGAGGAGAGTGTTTGCGTCCTGAAGCCCGCTGAGCCGAGAGGGGCTCACTCCTTTCTGCGTGCGTTTTGGAGCAGAGTCCTCCTGGCCCTGAACAGCTAAAGTTGGGCCGCCTTCATGTAGGCGTAGCTGGCGAGTTGCTCTTCCCAGGGGGCCTGCCCCCATCCCCACCCTGCCCCATGGCTTTGCTCTGTTCTGCTGATGGACGGCCCCTCGGGCCTCACCCGGCAGGAGCCTCCCTTTGCCCCAGGGCCCAGTCTGGAAGGGGCTTCTTGAGCAACAGCCCCCCAAAGGACTGAGGAAGCGTGGAGAGAGTGGCCCCCTTGAGGGCGGTAGAAGAGACTTCTGGGAGGGGCGGCTGGTTTGGCCGCTCAGGGCCACGTGAGGATGCCGGCCTGGCTGGTGGGAGCCGCTGGCCCGCCAGAGGGCTGGGCTGGTTCTCAGCTGCCTCTGAGTCAAGGAAGGGCGACCAACCTCCTGCCCCTGCTCCTTGGGCAGCCGACCTGTCCGTGAGCCGTGCCTGGCTTGGCCTCCTTGTCTGGGGCCAGGCCTGAGCCATCCGTCCCCCAGGCGGCTGCCTTCCTGGGCTGCCCCATGGCAGGAGGAGAGGGCTGCCGGGTCCGCCCCCCACTTGGCGTCTCTGTTTTGGAAACTTTGCTGCCGAACCCCCGGAACCCGCGAGTGCCGCCGTGTTGTCTCCAATAAGCTTGGCACTGGCAGGATCGATGAGGAGGGATTTTAGAAGGCCCACGTGGGGTTTGTCATGTCAGCCGTGTTTTGATTTTCAAAAGAATGGGAGCGGCAGGGGGACTGCCAGAGCCAGGTGGCAAATGTCCGAGAGTCAGCGGTGAGACGGCTCTCCCCGGAGCCTCGGGGGACTCGGTTCATGCCCTGCACTTTAACTGCCGCGGCTGGCTGGTATGGATTCTCCCCTCCTCTCCCGCCTTACTGCTCATTAAAATGTTAAAAATCAAACTGCATCTGAAGAGATTTGTGAAAACATAAACTTGGGGATTGATCCAGCAAACGGGCACTGGCTGCCCTTGGGACCCTCGGCGGCGGCGGCAGCAGCAGCAGCAGCAGCGGGCGGGCGGTTTCCATCTCCTCAGCTGCGTCCCTCCTTTGCCTCGGTTCCTGGGCTTTTGTGTCTCTCTTCCCCACTTTATCCTGTTGGCGGGGTGGAAGGGTGCAGAGGGGGAGAGGGGAGGCAGGCACAGTTTTTGTCCCCCACGGGAACCCAGGCAAAGGCGAAGGTGATCTTTTGTGCCTGTCTTTGTCGGTCTTTGTCGGGGGACTGGAATGAAGCCCAGCCCAGAGCATGACAAGGAACCGGAGCAGGCTTTGTGCAAGTCCCCGCTTCAAAAGAGATGCTGGTCGCTGCATGTGTGTGGGAGGTCCCCCAAGCCCCAAGACAAGGCAGTGTGGGGCGGGGGGAGGGAGTTTCATGAAGCTGACAGAATTGGGAGAGGTGAAGGGATTGTGTGGGGCTCCAGGGAGGGCTGGGGCAAGGCCCCAGCTCTGAGCAGGCCTGGGCTCTTGGACTCATCCGGCAGGAGCCCTGCACCCCACCAGGGTGGGGTGAGAGGCAGCTGAGTCATGGCTCTGCTGGGTCCCCTGAATCTGGCCCGCCATCTTGTGTCGAAGGGTCCTGGGCAGTTGCTGGAGCTGGCCATTGAGTTGTCACCCCAGTCTACGGCCACTTCAGCAGCTGCACGTGCCTCCAGGAATGGCTTCTGGTCTGCCCCAGTTTAAGCGATGGCCTTCGCTGGTAGCCCACTTGGTCTTGCAAGCTCTGGGCAAGTCACACTGAGCAGCAGAAGGAGAGCCACGTGAACTGACAATCTCTTGTAGCAGGGCAGCCCTGTGGGGTCTGTGGGAAGCATCCCCCTTCCCTGTCTGGCGGTGGCTTTGCAGTCGGTAACCCTTCAAGTTGGCCAGACACAACCTCCCCCTTCTCCCTTTGCTGAGCAGTTGAGCCAGCCAGGGTGTGAAGGAATGGGCCATGCTCCATTGAGTTGTGGAGGAGGGCCCTCCTCTTGCCAGGAGGCGAGTCGGTCTGTTTTCTGCTCCATTGGCGGGCTGATTCGCTTGATGTGGTCTGTTTGTCAAATGATGGAAGTGGTTTTAAAAATAAATGAAGCACGAAGTATCGGTTCTGTCCGCGCGGAAGATTTATTCCTACTGGCCTGCGAAGGGTTCCCGCTTGGTAAAACTGATCACTCATTTTATCATGTGTGCTCAGGTCTGTTTAATGTGCCGGTAATTCTGCTCAAAAAAGAGAGAGGACCGCTCTGTATTCTGGGAGACGTACATATGTAGGAAATGGGGGCGGCCATGTTGTCCCTGCAGAATGAACGTTTTTGCTTCTAAACTTAAGCAAAAATCTCCAGCCCAGCCATGATGGTTTCTTGGGTGGTTCTCTCCTGATGTGGGGTCTGTCTCTCTGTCCGTCCGTCCGTCCCCTTGACTCACTGAACTTTATTCAGCAAGCAGAATCCTAATCCTAAGCTTCGAGATTTTTATACTAGGCGGTATATAAATCCCATAAATAAATCAATAAATCTCCATGCTTCTTTTTAAAAGTAGTATTCAAAGGAAAGTGAGCATGCTGTCAGTTCATAAAGTCAGTTTCCGCTGGAGTTCCCTACATACCAAAGGGGTCTATCCCCTGCCCACAGCCTTTGTGGGTGACTCCTGGTATCATTCAGCAAAACGCTTGGCTGGGGAGCTTTTCCTGGAAAGCCAGCTTCTCCGGGCCCAGCCTCTCTGCAGAGTCATGTCGCTGCTGATGGTTCCCCCACAGGGTGGTGAGCAGGCCAGGGTGTGGGTCGCAGAGCCCTCCGAGGCTCTTTGGGGAAGTGTTTCCCATTGCGCGTGGCCCTCGTCCCTAGGAAGCCGGCGGAGGCGAGGAGGGGCTGCTGCCAGGCTGAAGCGTGGCCCGCTTGGGTGTGTGCTGGTCTCCATCTGGCCAGGCCGGAGCGGCTCCCTGGGGGGGTCGTGTGGGGGCTTGCGGGCCCAGCCGCCTCTTCTTTCCCGCTGGAGGTCTGCTGGAGGGCTCCTGTGGGGCTTGCCCATGTGTGGATCTCGGTTGATTTTTCATTTTTAATGAAGTTTGATCATGTTTATTATTTCACGTGATGGACTGCCTGGTCCCCCTTCCGTGTAATTGATAAAGCGCATTTCAAGTTGCAAGAGTGTGTTCTGTGGTTAATGCTAGATTTATTGCTCCCGTTAGATGTATAAATTGTCTCTCTCTTTTTCTCTCCCCTTCTCTCTCCACAGGAAATTCTACAGACTCTGACCAGGTTCTGCTTCCCGTTCCGTGTGGACAGGTAGGGTTAAATTTCTGAACTTTACAAGAAGGGAAAAAACAAACAACCTTCTGTCAATAAAACGGTTGCAGAAAATAAAGACCATACCATTCTTAATGCTCTGTCTGCCCGAATGTGATTTAAAGGACCCAAGTGTAAATTATAGTGGCAATATCCTTCTTCCGAAGGATTTTTATAGGCACCATCAAAAAGAAGTTTTAATTTCACCATGCATCGACAACAGTTGAATCCGTTTTCTTCTTGCTTCTGCTGGAGCTTTTAATGCCAAAGTTAAACTTTGCTTATTTAATAGTCACGCTTCTGTTGCTGACAATATGTCAAGGTCCCCCCCCCCCACTTTTTTGGCAGGTATTCATCAACTTAAGTGTGAGCTGTTGTAATCAGATAATTTGGAGCGGTGCCTTCTTGTATAATTAAGTTACGAAAATAAGTTGTGGTTAGCGTAGTAAAATGATCCTCTTTCTCTCACCCTGGTTAGCTCGATACCTGGATTTTGAATGGTGCTGAGGCAAAAGTAGCTTAGCAGGGAAATGCCCGACTAACAAGCAGAAGGTTGCCAGTTCGAATCCCCACTGGTACTATATCGGGCAGCAGCGATCGAGGAAGCTGCTGAAAGGCATCATCTCACACTGTGCGGGAGGAGGCAATGGTCAACCCCTCCTGGATTCTACCCAAGACAACCACAGGGCTAGTCTGTGGGCTCCAGGAGTCGAAATAGACTTGATGGCACCACTTTACCTCTAAGGCAGAATGGCTTAGAATACTGTCTATCTTTCCTAACCCTAACCGGCTCTTGGTCGATCTGGAATCATGTCTTCCGATTCCGGGGCTAATCACAACACTCACCAAGAAGGAAGGAGCAGATACTCCTCCCGTTCATCTGGTGGGCCACTGGGCGAAGCAGGATGCTGGACTAGATGGGGCCCGATCCAGCAGGGCTCTTCGGATGTTCTTACGTTCATGTCCTGAAGGCAGAGCTTCTGCTCCCTGGTCAATATTCACGGTGTGTGGAGCACTGCCCCGCTGTTCCAAGGCGCCTGCTTGCGTCAACTCCTTCGACTTGCAGAAGCTCACGTCAAGAACTATTTTTGACTGCAAGCTAAATCTGATCGTAATCACAATTACTCCAGAAACATGTTTTCCTCATTTCTGTGGAATTTGCATGGCATCTGCAGCACGGAAGGCTCCCCACCCCCTGAATAAATCACGTTTATTTGCAATTCATACCTTTATTTTCCTCTGAGCATTTGTTCACCTATCATTTTTACCCCACAGGCCAGACTGAATATGTATGCAGGGGATAAGTCAAAATGCTCTTTATACATATTTTTTTAAAAAACCTCCAACCCTAAAAAGCAAAATGAAACTCTTCTGGCATCAGGGCAAATGCAATGTGAGGGCAATTTAATACGAAGAGAATGTGTTTTGCCTTTGGTTTAGAAAAACCATCTGCATGAGGTGAGGTGTGTGTGTGTGTGTGTGGTTTTTTTAAAAAACCCTTCAGATTTGCTAGACTTCTGCAAGGCTGAATTTATCGGCCTTGCAGCCTCAGAACTGGACTTGATCCTTGGAAGAGGTGACACAGTAAAGAGTGCCTCTGACCACATCCAGAGTCCCACACCTCCAGGGCTCCTATGGCAGTGCGTGGGTCTTCCGGGGAAGTCTGAGACGGAGCACCTCTGCGTGTTAGAAATGAACCTCTGCATTCCTGACTTGCCCTTTCGGTGTGCTCGCTTCTGGCTGCGTCCCCCAGCTTTTTTAAAAAGTGACATTGGGAGGAGACAGGTTTTTGCAGGAGCTGGAGAAAGCTGCATGGCTGCTTGCAGACTGCAAAACCTGATTCTCCGTTTCAGTTGCCCCTTTGTGGCAGGGGCCCCCTGGAATCCCACACATGGGGGTCTGGAAAGGGTCTCGGCCAGCACTGACTGCTTCCACAGGCCTGGCCGGTGCAGGTCGGTTGATTGTGGGGTGCTTTCCCGCCCCCTTTGTCACGGAGTCTGGGACCCAGGGGCCTCAGGCATGTAACGCCGGTTCCAGCCTTGGGTTCCATGTCGGCACCTGCTCTCTGCTCACGGCACGAGGCCTGAGGTGGGGCTGGGCAGGGTGGGACAGTCCTGCCTTGGGCCAAGGGCTGGACCTGCCGGCCTCTCCCCCTTTCCGTCTCGTGATGCTTGGAATGCGGAGCTCTTTCTGGCTCCTTCTTGTAGCTTGGCGTTCATGCTGTCGTTCTGGCAGGCATGATCCAGGAATCGTCTTAGCTGGAATTTGGCAGGAACGCGTGTCCTTGTTGCTGGGAGGAGAGGGCATGGGTCTCCCAAGGGCTTGCCTCTCTCTCTCTCTCTGCCTTGCAGTGCCTTCCCTCCTTGGCATCCGGGGCTTCCCGCTGGCGGTTGGGTTGCCTGGGTTCCGGCCGTCCCTCTCTTTAGGGGTGGCCCAGCTGGGGCTCCTGCAGTCTTGCAGCTGTCCTGCCATTCATAAAACTGGGACAGCTGATGGCTGCGTGGATGAGCCAGGCAAGGGACTGGGGTGGGCTGATGGCACCCCTTCCCTGTGGCCTGGCTCTGTTTTCTAGCTGGTGGTGGCCAAGCCAGAGGGGGGGCCCTTGTGGGATGCCTGCAGCTCTCTCTCGGAGATGCTGCAGCCAGGGAGGGAACTTGGCACCTTCTGCAGGCAGGCAGGCAGGCAGGCAGGGGCTCTTCCCAGGGCGGGCCCATTCTCCCCGAAGGGGACTATCTTACAGTGCTTACAGATGTAGTCTCCCATCCAAATGCCATCCAGGGTGGAGCCTGCTTAGCAAAGGGGGCAATTCACACCTGCTGCCCCAGGACTTGCTCTCCTCCACGCCTTGGAAACAAACGTCCCTCCAGCCTGTCCCAGTTGGCCAGTGGGCGGCCCCAAGGAGCAAACCGTAGTCAAGACTGGCAGGGTCAGAAGGGAGGGAAGCTGGCCCCGGTGAGCAGCAGCTGGCCTGGCTGACTCCAGAAGAGCAAACGGGGCCCAGCTGCCCGGCCAGAGCCTGTCCAGCCTCTGCAACTCCGTCACCGGCACAGCCTGCTGGGCATCTCCCGGCTGCGGCTACTCCTTGTCTCTCTGGTGACCCCTGAGGCAAGGGCTTCTGCACCTGGGGCCAAAGAGGCTCTTGTTTTGTTTTTTGTTTTTACATTTTGCATCCCGCTCTTCCTCCAAGGAGCCCAGAGCGGTGTACTTACAGACTTGAGTTTCTCCTCACAACAACCCTGTGAAGTAGGTTGGGCTGAGAGAGAAGTAACTGGCCCGGAGTCACCCAGCAAGTCTCATGAGGCTGAATGGGGATTCAAACTCGGGTCTCCCCGGTCCTAGTCCAGCACTCTAACCACTAAACCACACTGGCTCCTCTTGTTGGAGGATCTGTGGCTCTGGCATGCTCCCTGCACAACTGCTTCTCATTCGCGTTGGTTGAGCTTGAAGGAAAGGTTTTTATCATTTCAAACCTTCAGTTTTAGAGTTTTTAGTGTGTTTTAAATTGTTTTAATTATGTTGATGTTTCAATGGTTTTATATTGTGAACTGCCCAGGGACTCCTTTTGTATGAGGCGGTATATAAATGTACTACATAAATAAGAAAGAAAGAAAGAGCAGCAAGCCTGTTTCCCCCTTTCTTGGGCATTTCCCGTTTCCTAGCCATCTGTGGCCAGGCTGTGGCCACGGTCCCCTTCCTTGTGGAGTTTCCATAAGCTCAGACTCTCCCCTTGGCCAGAAGAGATGGGCTTCCTTATTGCCAGGGCGCTAATTGTGACTGGCACGGTATTTGTCTCGCATCCTCTAACCTCCACCTTGTTGAAACGGAGGAGCTTCAGATCACCATAGTAACCTCGCATCAGCATCCGAGCTTCTTCTTCGCAGCCCAACTAGAGTAGCCACCGAGAGGATCTTTTCTCAGGCTGACGCCCGCTGCGGAGAGCCCGGCTCGCTCTCTTGGCCTTCCGTGTGGGGTGGGGGAGAGCAAACTGAATATCCTAATAATGCTGATACTAATAACAATGAGTACACTCAGTCTCCTCTTGCTTCTGGGCTCTTCCCCTTCTGCTTTCTTCATCACAACCGGGAAAAACCTGGAAGCCAGTTCGGTTCCTGCTTTCCTCACGAGGCCTCTTGGTGAGGAAGCCTCATGAGTTCATGGCCCTGGATGGGCCCAAGTTTGCAGAGGACTTCCAGCCGTGTTTACGTTTAGGCTAAATCCAGTTTTTTCATGACAGGTTTTCATCATGCGGGGACGGGGGGCGGGGGGAAGGATTGGCAGACTGGAATTGGAAAGGGGCCACCACATCCAGCCCCTTGCTGAGCGGTGGGGCAGTCTGCCCACCCGCCCCACCAACCACCCTTCGCAGCCCAGGTGTGCCGTGCATGGAGAAGCAGGTGCCCTGCAGTCCCCAGGGAGCCGCTCCAGACAAGAGTGCTTTGCAGTCCCCCGCGACTCCCTGCGTCCCTTCTCAACGACACTCCTGCGGAGTGCCGGCGGTTGCTCTGCCCACTTTACAGATGGGGACTGAGGCCAGCGGGAGGAGCTGCCCAGTGAGGAGTTCGTAGGGGGAGGATGGAGCCATTGCACAGACTTCCCAGCCCCAGCCTCCGCCCACCTACCCGTCCATTATTGTGGCAAAAGGAGGCTGCGGCTGGCCATCCCTTTGCAGCCTCTGGGTAGTGAGTTGCCCACAGCGGACCACTTTCTCAGCAGGCAAAAAGCCAGCCCAGTTTGGGAGAGGAGGAGGAGCACGCCCTTGGCCTGACTCCCGCCCCATACTGTCCTGAGGAAGCCTGTCGGAGCCAGGTCCCTCTCTGGCGCAGGGGGGCACCTGGCCCCCCAGCCAGAGTCAGACCGCCTTGTTCTGCTGCAGCGAGCCCAGGATCTCCGGGGGGAAACTCAAGCCTGCCATTTCCCCGGGAGGTTTTGTGCGTGGCGGTGGCAGCGTACAGAAGAACCTGGCCAAGCAGGAAGCAGCGTTCGAGGGCGGGTTGGTGCGCGCCTCCCTCGGCACCCTGCTTTGGCAATCCGTGCTTTAAGTGGTGGGTTCCGCGCATGCTGTAAAGCAGGCTGCTATTTACGAGAGAGGCATCCAGCTGCTAGCAGTAATATCTTTTACTAATTATAGTGTTGGGAAGGGAGCTTTGTGGCCCTGCTTTCAGCTTCTGGGGCTCTTCTCCCCCCTGCTCTGCTCCAGCTCCTTGCCAGGGCTGCCGTTTACAAAAGATGGGGGGGGGCTGGATCCTGTAGAGGGGAGCCCCTTGGCAAGGCAGGAGGGGGCTGGCATTGTTCGGCAATATTGCCGCATTGTTGGTGCTTCTTTGAAGAGGCAAATGAGCACTTAGGAGCAGAGTGGGGTCTGATCATGACTTCTGAAAAGGCCCAGATATGAACCCTGTCATCAAGATCACTCTTGGGCAGCGGGGAGGCACGCTGGAGTCATTGTGCCGACAGGAGAGACCCAACGAAGGCCTGTTTCAGCTGCTGCAGCCGCCTTGCAGGTGTACCTGTGCCGTGTGTGTGTGTGTGTCCCCTGCACTCCTATTTATTCCTTCCCCCCCCCAAAAAAATAATTAGCATCAGTGGAGCACATTGCAGAGTAGTTTGACCTGTAATAAACTTGGGGAAAATGCAACTGAACATGCTTGAAATAAAGGTCGTCTTAAAGCATTGAATATTAACTTAACCTGAACACCCAGCATTCCTCTGTGGCAAATTTTCCCCTTTAAATGAGTATGTTGGTTAACAAAAGCAACCCAAGCTCTAGTTCCCTCTCTGTTTCGTTAGCTAAGCAAAAGTTTTTCTCCTTATAGAATGGAAGGGTACCGTGTGGGTTTCCTGGGTGTGTTTTATTACAGAATCCACTTCGAACAATGTTCCCTAAATGGTATCTTTCTCCTGTAAAACACGCAGAGACATTGTCCTGTTTCAATACCATGCTAAGCCGTGCTTGAGTGTTTCAAGAAATAGCTTAAGGCTTGTGTGCCCCCCCCGCACCCTTTCTTTTTCTATGGGGCGGGGCGGGGGAGAGACTGCGATTGAGAGCGTCCACATTTGGTTTTGAATAAACCAGAGTCCCTTGTTACTCCTGAACGTGGGAAACTGCAATTTATTCTAACGACCGTTCGTTCAAACAAGCCAGGATCAAATTGTAGTTTCAGTTCCTGGTTGGTTGGAACTAGCCACAGTTTACAGGGTTTGGGCATGAGGGGAAACTGCAGTATATGCAAAACGAAAGTGGATGCTTTTCATCTCCTCTCCCTCTGTGCAGAGCGGAGGAGGAGGACTGAAGCCATGGTTTTGTATTGCATCTGAACAAATCCAGTCACATTTCACAAGTTAAAACTGCAGAGCTTGCACCTGTCATGCTTCCTAATGGCACAGCGGGGAAGTAACCTGTCTAGAGAGCAGGAGGCTGTTGGTTCGAATCCCCACTGGTGTGTTCCCCAGAATATGGGGAACTCCTATATCGGGCTGCAGCGATCTAGGAAGATGCTGAAAGGCATCATCATCATCTCATACTGCGCAGGAGGAGGCCATGGCCAACCCCTCCTGTATTCTGCCAAAGACAACCACAGGGCTCTTCTGTGGGTGCCAGGAGTTGACACTGACTCGACGGCACCACCTTTCCTTTCCTTCCTCTGTCATAATTGTCAGTGAGGTAAAAAACTCGGTTGCAGACATGAAGACAGTAGTTCAAGTATGGCATTTCCTGTTCTGTACCGAATTGTGGGCATCAGCCAGTTATTTAGGACCCATTTCCCCTCAGAGAGCGTCTTCGTGTGGCTGGATCGGACGTGATTTGACCACAGCAGCTGCATCTAAAGGCTTCTCGAGCCCGGTTGCTAGACTTGGGATTTTCCATTGGGCTGCTAACATTCTAGCCACTGTTAATCAGTGCAGAGTAGTAGTTCTGAGTCTCACTCACTGACACTCTCTCTTAAAAAGAGGACAGTACGATTCAGTCAGACCTACTAGGGGATGTTGGAGAATCTTGGGAAGAGAGTCGCTCCTAGACGGCAAGAACATTTGATTAGCTACACACATACACACACACACACGCCACTGGGGACTCAGTATGCTCCACAATTGGTCTTATGTTTGCCTGAAGGTATTTGGTTATAAATACTGTCTGACAAAGTCATTTTATAATTTCTTTATAGGCATGAAATGCATATCTTACCTTCCTATACCTGTAACCAAGTTAGATCAATAGAGGAGTGTTTCTTCGGGAAAACAAAGTATGCTCTTCTCTTCAAATCTGTTGTCATTCACATGCAGATTCATGCATATTTAACTGATTAAAACTCATACAGTTAACCATCTAAAGATTTCTTTAATCAGCAGGATATTTCCACCCAAATCTCTTCTGCTTTGGTCTTTTTCTCTCCACTTGGTCCAAATAATCATGAATCTCATCACAGAAGTTTTATATATGTATTTGTTGCACTTCTATACTGCCAAACACAAATGTCTTATGACAGTTTACAAGAGTAAAACAACAAACTCACAGTTAAAACCAAGCCATTAGAACAGTTAAAATAATTTGAAAATGGCAGTGATAACAGTAAAACCAACTTACAGTTGGTCAGAGGCTTGCTTAAATGGGTCTAAAGAGCTCTTTTATTTATTCTTTATTATACTTTTATACTGCCTGATATGTACATCTCTAGGCAGTGTACAGAGTTAAAATACAACAATGTAAAACAGAATAAAAACAGTTAAAATTCACAAGATAGCATATTCCAAAGCCCTGGGGTAGTTACAGAGAAGGCCTGGTCCCTGCTCGCCACCAAACAAGCCAGCAGAAACCGTAACCAGACCTCTCCAGATCATCTTAATAGATGGCAGAGTGCGTGACAAAGAAGACGCTTTCTTAAGTACTCCAGAGTACCCGAGCCGTTAAGGGCTTTATAACCAGCACTTTGTAGTCTGTCTGTCTGTCTGTCTATCAGACTTCTATACCACCCAAACTTTTGTCTCTGGGCAGTTAACATAAAACAATTAAAACACTGGCAGCCAGTGCAATTCTTTTAAAATTGGTGTTATATGGTCCCTTTGGGTTGTCCATTCTGTACCAGTTGTAGTTTCTGGACTATATACAAAGGCAGCTCCATGTAGAGTGCATTAAAGTAGTCAAGCCTAGAGGTTACCAGCATATGCACCACTGTTTTAAGTTCATATAAGTTTCCAGGCAAAATACAAGGTGCTTGTAATTACCTATAAAGCCCTAAACAGTTTAGGCCCTGGGTTTTTAAGAGAACATTGTCTTTGCCATGAGACTCATTGCCCATTGAGATCTTCTTGAGAGGTACGTCTACAGTTGCCACCGGCTTGTCTGGTGGCTACTCGGAGACGGGCCTTCTCCATTGCTGCCCCTGGGCTTTGGAATGTGCTTCCCGTTGAGGTAAGAGCCTCCCCATCTCTGGCAACTTCTAAAAAAGGCACTGAAGACACATTTGTTCACCCAGGCTTTTAATTAGATTTATAGTTTAAATACTTTTTATGTTGGATTTTAAATGATTTTAATGTTTGTTTATATGATTTTAATTGTAAACCACCCAGAGACCAAGTTTTGGGAGGTATAGATTTATTTATTTATATGCACCCCTTCGGAGTGGTTGATTTGCAAGGGCAGAGAGAGAGGGAGGAGATGATGATGAAGAAGAAGAAGCCCCCCTTCCTCAGCCCCACTTGCTCAGGTCTGCTGTGTTGCTTTCAGCGCTCCTTTGGGTAGGGCTGACACATGACGGCCACTTGGATGTTGGCGTCCTCGTGTCCTCTTATGAAGAAGGAGCAGCTCTTTCCCGGTACTCTGTCAGACTCATAGGCGCAGTTCTGATTTGTAAAATATATCCCAGGAGGAGGAGGCTGGATTTCGTGCTCCACCCCAGTGCAGAGGGTGGCGGCCATTGCTGGATGCTAAGTTGGCAAAGCGCACTCCGAGCAGTCTTTGGATTTACCCACGTTGGGCTTTAAGTCTGTGGCGTTTGGTGTGCTTGATGTGGTGGGCCCAGCCCGTGGCTGAATCGGGCCTTTGGGAGGCGGACTTCACACTTACCCCTCCTGCCCTCCCAGCCTCCTCTTGGGTGCCCCGAGTGTGATTTCTAGAAGAAGCTGTGCTGAGAGAGGAAGGGCTGCTCGTTCAGTGACTTGGTTTGTTTAGAGACTTGCCCCGCAGCAAGTGATGAGCAGCCCTCTAATGGATGCCTTTGTCCTCTTCCCTTCCAGCCTTACAGTGAGCCAAGTTGGCCAGAACTTCACTTTTGTGCTCACAGACATTGACAGCAAGCAGAGGTTTGGGTTCTGCCGCTTATCTTCTGGGGCCAAGACCTGCTTCTGCATCTTAAGGTAGGTCCGAACGCGACCCTTCCTCGCTCCGGGAAGCCATGTGGGTGTCCCGCTCCAGTTGCTTTTAATTAACTCTTCCCAGCCACCGAGAGCGTCTCTTTCCTATCAGTTTGCTGGGAAGTCGCTGCACTTCTGGAGGCCGCCTGTGCCAAGAATGTTCATGCACTCGGGGGGGGGGGGGCACTCTCAGCTCTCCCAAGAGCCGCGTTTTGCAATGTTGGCTCAGGGTTGCTGAGTGGACGTGAGAATCCCGGCCTCTTCCTTGGGATGGAACGGGAGGGCGAGGACCAGCGTGGGGCCAGCTGCTGCCTTGCCCTGGGCACAAACTGTCCTTGGGGGGCTTTGGGAGCAAGAGGAGCTGCTCCGTGGGGCTTGGCGCTTCTGCTGCTCCTCTCAGGGAAGCCGCAAGGCTGTTGAGGGGTGTGTGTGTGTACCAAGGCCACTGTCTTTGCTGCTGCTGCTCCTGTGGGAGGGTGGACCTTCCTCCCATCCCGTCCACACTTGCTCCGTCTGCAGTAGTACATAGGAACGTAGGAAGCTGCTGTAAGAAAACAGTACAGAGAAATCGCGGAAGGGGTTACGTGCCCCGTGTCTGAATACAAGTGCCTGAACAGCCTGTCCAAAGTGGGGAGAGAAGGGAGCTGCTTGGATCTTCCCAGGGAGGGGTTGTCCCCCAGCTGTAGGGCTGCACCCGAGATGGTCCTGCCTTCGGTGCCCACTAGCTGGCTTTCCAGGGGAGGCAGGTCTGAGAAGAGGGCCTCAGGCAGGCCTCCCAGCCCAGGCTGTCCCGTGGACAGGTTGAGCAGGCTGGTCCTCTCTCCCGGCCCTTCCTGTGTCCCTGCGCTGAGCCCTGGAGCCGAGTGGCTGAGCCTTGCAGAGCTCGCACACAACCCTCGGGGCAAAGCCCGATTTCACGCCCCGCCTTGTGAGAGGTCAGGCCATGAGGAGAAGATCCCCGCGGAAGCTTTTCACCTCAGCCAGTGCCTCTGCTTTCATTCAGAGAAGGGGCCCCATGGTGAATATATTTTATTGATGGCAATGCCTAGAAATTGGGTGCCTCTGGGAAGCAGGAGGAGGCCGGCCGCTGCAAGCCTGGGACTCCCTCCCTTCCGACGTCCAGGACTCTCCATTTCCAGTTGACCCAGGCCCAGCCACTTTTCACAGGGGCGCCAGTTGGCTCCTACGATTCCTGGGTGGCCTTTCAAATTATTTTTGATCTGAGTGCAGGTGGGAGCCCCTTCAAGGAACCCACATTCCCACGTGGTCTTGGGGAGCATGCATGGCCCCAGAGCTGGATGCCTTCCAAAGGGGCAGAGCTGAGCTGAGTCTCCAAGGGGAAGGTGTGCCATACAGCCATGGCCTCTGCTGAGGATTTGCCGGCTCAAGGTGCCGCTGCTCATGTTTGCTCTCCAGAAGGAGCTGGTGGAAGGCTTCCCTAAGCCCGTTTTGGAGGTCAATCGGATTGTTTTGCTTACAATGCTGCATTTGTAACTGTGGTGAAACACTCAGATGCCCCAATGTTCTGTCTTTCCCTGGAGGGCTCCTTCTCCTGCATCTTGAAGTTGTTCTGTGATTTGTTTAAGGGCCATGTGTGAATTACAGCTCTCTTCCTGGCTGGATTTGGGAGGGTGTTTGCTCTGCTTTTCTGACAGCAGAGGGTGCAGGAGAGCCCTGAATGCCTCACTAGGTTGCCGCCTCTTCTTCTTCTTCTTGGTCCTGTCTTTGGAAAGCGCTGGACGATGCAAAACATTTCTAGAAGTCTGCCCAACCGTAATGCTTTCATGATCATTTATAAGAGCAGACATCCCAGCAACAGGGCTGCTGAAAACTGGCACCAGCTCGGCACTGCTGTGCATTTTGTTTGTACACCACTGAATGGGCCATGTTCTCGTGGCACTTGATATATTTCAACAGTAATTCCACAATCCTTTCTTCCTAATGTCCTGGTACAGAATATTTGCAAAGGGAGTGCTCCTTTTTGTTTTGCATCTTCCTGAAAAGGCATCCCACTTTAAAGGAATCCCATACCCCAATGAGCAGTGGGCTACATTTCTGTTCCCTCCTTGTTCGCCTTGGCTCTTGCCGTGTCAGCCACTTTTACGGAAGCACTGGGGATGCATCAGGTGCCCCCCGAGTGGCGGGGCCAAGCTTTGAAGAAGTGCATGCGAAGTCTTACATGACTCCTCGCTTGCCTTTTGGTGCCCTCGGCTGCCGCTTGCTCGCTTCTGGCCCCTTGTAGTGGGCGGGGAACTTGCCTTCTCCTCTCGTCAGGACAGCTTGGCTGGCTCAGACCAAAGGTCCACGCCGTCCGACATTGTCTCTGGCAGGGGCATGGCGGATGTCTCTAGAAGCCTGCAGGCAGGGCCTCCTCGTGTGCAGCAGGCGCCCTCTGCTGCTTGCCCCCATCCGTCCCCACTTGCAGGCTTCCGACGGAGCCTGCCTCTCAGGAGATTCCGTGTCCAGCTCTTAGGGGCCATTGGAGACGGCCTCTGTGCCTCTCTCCCCTCCTCTTTTTGTCTTAGCCCCCTTTTTAGAGCAGTCTCAGCCAAGGGACCTTTTTTGTATAGGGCGGGATACAAATGTGCTGAATAAAATAAATACAATAAAATATGCCCCTGTTCTGTTGACTTGAGTTGACTGTAGTGTGTGTGGTGTGTGAAGAAAACTCTTCCATTTTGACTCTTGGTCCGTTTCAGTGGGTGACCCTCGAGTTCTTTCTGCCTTCCACCAATTCCACACTCCGGTGAACCTCCACCGCGTCTCCTCCGCAGTCATTCTTTCCCCTGAATTCAAGCCTCTCCGGCCCCCACGAGCTGCTTTTGGCAGGGAAAGTGCTCCAGCTCCCCCCTCCTCTTCCCTCTCACTCTCCTGACGAAGAGGGAGAGTTGAGCGTTTTGGAATGGCCGGGGCTGGAGGCAATGCGGACTCTTGCAGTACACTCCGTCTGGCTGGGGCTGGGGAGCTGGAGGGCTTGCGTGGGGCTGGCAGTGGGTGCTACTCTAGAAGGTAGTTTGGGGAGGGGTGTGCGGTCTGCCCAGTGCTCCAGCATCTTGAATAAATCCCAGAGCCCAGCAGCCCCCCTCCTGGAGGTGTTTGTGGTGGGAATCGGGCTCCCCCCACCCGTCCCCGGGCCCCAGCAGAGTTGCGCTTTTGACCTGCAACGTGAGCTTGGAAGGCTCATAAACATGGCAGCCGTTGGGTGCTCTTCTGCAGCCAGGGAGAGCAAACCCTCGTGAGGAATAACAGTTAGGATTATTGATTGCATGGTGAGCACGCTGGATTTGCTGGGCGCTCAGGAGACACTCTATGACTAGAGCCAGGCTTTTTGCTTGTCTTTGCCGTAGGTCTGCACCAACTGGGTCATACAAAGAAGCAAGAGTGTCTAGACAAGCAGGTTTTGCTCCTGCTCACTTTGGGTCTGGTTCAGCCACGGCTCTCTCAGCTCAGAGCCAGCTCTGGGCACGGTAATCCAGCAAGGAGGAGCCGTGGAGGTCTTCCTTGCTCCGCCTCCTTCCCCATCCATACAAGGCCTAGGGCCACTTGTCCATTCTGCCTTCTGGCTTCCTCCCCCCAAACTTTTTATTTTATTTATCTTTGGAAATGTTTCTGGTGTTTGCTAGAGAGATTCCCAGCGATTGCTGCAAGGCACTGATCAGTCACCAAGACCGGTGGGGGAATCTGTGGTGAAACGGAGGCGAAGCGGAACAAGCAGACATCAAGCCGTAACCATTTTTGTTTTGATTATTCCTCCTTGAAGGGCTGCGTTTGTGGGAGAGGCAGCTCTGCAGTGTTTGAGGCGTGAAGCCAAAAGGGCATCTGCAGGCGCTGTATTCAAATGCCGACGCAGACTTTGAAAAGAGACGGGGATGTCTCATGTAAATGAAAGGAAATAAACTTTCCAAAATGGGCGTTTGGATGCGCTGCCATCTTGGCCCGGGATTTCTGTTTGCTTGATCTGTGGCGGGAAATCAAAGGCAGCCTTTAGAAAGAGAGAAGATGGCGGGTGGAGGGAGCTGATATCAACCAAGCAGAATTGTAAATCTAGGGCGGGGGGGCGGGGGCACAGTTCCCGATTTTATCCACCAATTGCAGAAAATGCCCTCTGAGCCATCAAGGTTTGGTTTAGAATCCATCGCTGTGCTCAATGCAAAAGTAATATTTGTTAACCAATTCCAAGTTCAAGGGATAATTTATGTGTTTTAATCCATGCTGTTTCTGAGCGAGCGCCTCTGAAGTCAACTTCTCGGAGTTCTGTGTGTGCTCTGAATTATTCTGCAGCCCATTTATTCAGCCTAGCGTTTTCAGCTGAGGCTTTATGCGTTTCTAATAGCGAGCCAGACAAATGTTGCCCAGAATGCCCCCATAGGCAGGGTTGATCTTGGAGTGGGTGGAGGAGGAACTGAAAAGATAGCTGGTTGGAGAAGCTGATTCATCTCCCCCCCCCGCCCCCCCACCAAACAAACCAACAAACCCGAACAAACCAGCTTTCCTTGATCTCGGTTTCTAAAAAGCAGATCCATGCATTTATGACTCTCTCTGTGGATAGCAAACTTTTTATTTGGTTTTCTGTGTAATACATCTCCTGTATATTCCCTACTCTCTTTTTTCTGAATGGACAGATATTTCATATTTTGCCCTTAGCTCTCCTGTGGAGGTGGTGGGGGTGGGTAGAGCCCAGATAGAGATTTCTGGGGAATGGGAAGTTTGACTCTGCTCCCTCTCTTGCTCAAGTCAGAAGCTGCTCTGCCGGACTCCCTGGCTTCTGCTAGAAATATGTCAGTATTGATGTGCTACTTTTCAACCGAAGTTCTCAAAGCTTCGACTGCATGGGCAGCAGCAGTTCTGTCCTTTCCCAAGACCTGATTGTGCATTTAGCAACAGCTGGTTCAGGGCGTCCATATTTTGCATTTATGCCAGTGATGGAGACACATTTAGAGTTAAAGGGGGAGCCTAGTGTGCTTGAAAAATGACCCCTGGTCTTCATGGGGAAGCCACCCTTTGAGTTGGAAGCTCTGCTTTTTCTTAACTGTGTGAGGACAGACTTCAGTTAGTTCTCTGCTCATGGTCAGAGGCACTCTTTGCATGGCCTGGATCCGTCCTGAATGCACAATACGTCTTGGCTAAATTTAGGACCAGGATAGGGCTTCGGAACAGAAGCTGTGATTTGAACGCAAAATGGGAACACCCATTGCAAACGAAACGCGCAGCTCTGCAAAGTCCCGGCCAGCGGAGGGCGGGATAAATCTGCCTCTCGAAGGTGCCGCTCTGCACGAGGGCCCAGTGGCTGGAAGGCAGCTTAGCGAGCGGGTCCTTGCAGAGTCATCGGAAGCCTTGCCTCGGTGCGGTCTGCTGCACTCCCGGGTCCTTTTTTGCCCGTTTAATCTCGGAGAGAGCATCGGAGTAGTGATCAGGGGCCTCTGTTCTGGGGGGAAACCGTGAACTATTTTTGAGTAGAAGCATGTGGAAGGATCAGGAATATCTTGAGGGATTACAGGGGGGAGAATTCCAAGTTTCGAGGACTTACAGCTTGTACTTGGAGCAGGTTCTGCTGGGAAGAGATGCGAGTGAGCGTGACCTGTGACCTCCAGCGCTGTGGACATGGCTGGCAGCCAGGCACTGGCCACAGAACGCCTTTGTCTGGCGCATTCAGGGCTCCTTGAACACTCCCCGGCCGAGCACGTTGCCAGCTCAAAGGCAGGGAAGCAGAGCCCCCGTTTTTCCCATGCTTGGGAAGCGGCAGCGGGCGCCCCTTCGCCAGCAAGGCTCTCTCAATAGGACTCCGTGGCCCAAACACGATCGGAACTGACAGCTTCCGGGCTCCGGCTTGCCAGCTGGCTGGGCACCCAGGCCCAGGGGAGCAAGCCGCATGGGGGCCCCCGGCCCACTGGCTGGTGCGTCGGCGGAGGGAGCGGAACTGGCCAGCCCCGAGGTGCCTCTCAGCTCAAGGGCAGGTGGGGGAAACGCGCTTGGGTTGCTTCAAAGGCTTGGAGGCTTCAGGAACAACAACTCACTCTTGAGCCGGGTCACAGCTGTTTCCAATTGCCCCGAGAGCAGCAGACGGCTGGCGTCCACTCGCCCCTTTGCCCTCGGTGCCCCCACATGCTGGTTTGTTCTCCCTCTCCCCCCCCCAAAAGAAAGTCCCCGTTTGTACTGCAGGCAAAGACGGACACCAGCAACTGCACTCCTTGGAGAGCCCTTGTGGCGCGGGGGGGGGGCAAGCCTTGGCTCGGCTCGGCTCCAGGCAAGCCTGGCTTGTTTTTCCCTGGAAGGAAAGAGGCGCTGCCGTTCGGTCTGCTTTGCCCACAAGGCGGGCAGCCGCTTCCAGGCCTGGGGAAATATCCCGGGCCGCTGGGCTCCTCCGGATCGGAGGCTGCCTTGTGGAAATGCCACCCTGGACGTCTCCCTCTGTTTTGCCGGCCCTGCCTTGCTTTCCATTGGGGGCCGCTCCAAGGAAGGGGAGGCAGCTCCTCGTGACGCCGCTCGGGTGTCCACGCTCCACAAGGGCCGGTGTGGCAAGCAGGGGCCTTCCTCAGGGCGGCAGGTCCTTCCGGAGAGCGGAGCCCTCTCTGGGCCCAACTGCAGCCCCGGGAGAAACGGCTGACCTGGCCCCCCGGAGGCAAGCAGCGGAGAACTCCCCCCTCGGACTGGAGGGTTGCACTTGTGGGGGCCTCCCTTGCCGGAGTCTGGAGGGGGTTAGGGTTAGGGTTAGGGTCTCTCTCTCCCCCTCGCAGGGCGGGCTGTGCTCCCTCTCGCCGGTCTCCTGACGGTCGGCCGCCTCCATGGTGGGGAAGCGGCCGGCCTGGAAGGAAACAAATGGAATCCCTTCCAAAGAAAACCCCATTTCAGCCAGATGTGTTGGGCAAGTTACACAGCCAGAGTCTCTCCGTGCTCTGTGCGGTGCTGCTGGAGTGGCCGTGTGTGGTTTATTTGTGTGTGTGGGAGAATATGGCGTAAGCCACTGCGGTTGCCTTAAGCTCTTGTTGGTTACAGTCCCCTGCCGCCCACAATCTGCCTGTGTTGGAGGCCAGGCTGCAGGGGGTTTCACGCAGGAGAACCGGCCCGTCCCCCTCCCCACACGAGGTGGTCTTCCTGGTGCGCCATCTCCACGTGTGCTCCCTCTCTGCCCCATGCCGTGGAGGGCTGCTGCTGCTGCTGCTGCTGCTGGGGGCTCTGCCTCTGTGAGGCTGAGGCAGCTCCATCTCTCGGGGGGTGGGTCCTCGGCAGGAGAGGGTTGGCCCGGGGGGGGGGTGGTGGGGTGCTCGTGGCCGCCAGGCTCTTCTTCCGAGGGAAGAGAGCCGACTTGCTGGGAATGGCTTCCTCCCTGGCCAGCTGGGTGAGCTTTCCCAGCCTCACCAAGGGATGCCCGAGGGTGGAGCCGGACCAGGACCTGCCTTGCCCCACGAGCCCCCAGAGGCCCCCCCTTCTCCGGCTCCCTTCCAGGGCAGCAGAGCTCTGCCTGCACGCCAGGGTTGCTGCCTGGTCCCTCCCGTGGTGCCCAGGCAGGGCTGCCCCTGGCCTGTCAGGCTTGGCTGGCGAGCTGCGCACAGGAGGCTGAAAGATTAGCCGCCAGCCCTGCGAGCTGGCCTGGAAGCCAAGGGAACCCGAGGCCCACCGGGGAGGTGCCATGGCAACCCAGCACAGGCTCCGCTGCACTCTGGAAAGGGCACCATGTGGCTCCCGCTGCCAGAATCCCTCTGGAGACGGAGCTCTCGTCTTCCCCCTGGGACCCCCACCCCCGCAAGAGCCTCCTTGGCCAGCTCCTCCGCTCGGCTTGCGTTGGAAGCTTGGGCAGAGTCACGGAGGACAGGGCCGGCCCTGGCTACTAGCCGGAGGGCGCTAGGCCACCTCCAGCCTCAGAGGCCTCTCCATCCCAGTGGCAGGGGAGCCGGAGAGAGGGCGTGCCCTCCCCTCCTGCCTGTGGGCTGCTCGGGGGCATCCAGTGGGCGAGAGAGGCCTTCTTGGGCCTGATCCAGCAAGGCTCTTCTTATGTGAAAGCTTCCCCAGGCAGGAGTTGGCGTTCTGTGGAAGCGATCAGTTGGCAGGCTGCTGTTTCCTGGCTCCCAGAGGCTCCTAGCCAGCCCTTCTGGCCATCCGGCTGAGCTCCGGGGGCTCCCCTTTCCTCTTAGCTGGCCCTCATGGCGGCTGCGGCTGCATCTTCCCCTTTCCTGGCTTGGGTTGCCGGCAGACATTTGCCTTCTGCTCAAACCGCCGTCAGGAGTGGGGACTCAGCTCCTGCCCTGGCAATCGGCCATGCCGTGGCTCCTGCCGCCAAAGGGACGGCCGGGAGTTGTTGACAGAAGGAGCCCATCGATTCTCCCTCTTCCTGCGGAAGCATTCAAGCAACAAGACCGGCACAGTCTGCTTGGCACAGTAGCCACTCTCCGCTGGCCCCTTGCCCTCCCACTGCTCAGCAGGGCAAAGGCTGTGCCAGACCTCCGACTGGAGCCTGCAAATCTGCTGCTTGTTAGCCCGGGGGCTCTTTGGCACCATTCTGCAGCCAACGGAGTGAGTTGCAATCCGTTGGCCTTAATGGCTTCCATCTGGCCAGCAATGACCTCTCCAGGCAAACGCAAAGCAGGGCTCGCAGGAGCAGGAGCAGGAGGGCCGGGGCGCAGAGAACGCCTCTGGGTCTCACTCTAGAACCCAGAGAGACGGCGGGCTGCCCTGGGCGCTGGAGAGAAACGGGAGCAGGGCTGGTGGCCTTCTTGTTCCAGCTAGGCAGCAGGAGAGTGGCTTGCCCAGCCACCAGCTGGTCAGGGACTCTCGGGCTGGGGCGGGGTCTCCAGGTCCGCAGCCTGAGGGTGCTTCTGGACCCGGCGCTGTCCCTGGAGGCACGGGTGTGTGTGTGTGTGTGTGCGCGCGCGCGCTTGCACGCAGGGGTGCCTTCTACCAGCTATGGCTGGTGTGCCAGCTGCGGCCCTACTTGGGGAAGTCGGAGCTGACCTCAGTCACTGATGCTTAGGTAACATCCAGATTGGACTACTGCCATGTGCTCTGCGTGGGGCTGCCCTTGAAGATGCTTCAGCTGGTCCAGAATGTGGCTGCCAGTCGCTTCACAAGGGCTGCACCCATCCTGCGGCAGCTTCACCGGTTCCTGGTCTGCTTCTGGGCTAGGTTCAAGGTGTTGGTCTTGACTTTGAAAGCCCTACATGGTGTGGGGCCGAGAGCCCTGTTTCGCCACATTCCCCCCTAAGAACCTGCCAGGGCCCTCCATTTGACCTCTCAGGCCCTGCTCATGGCCCGGCCACTAACGGCCACCCAACTGGCAGGGACTAGAGGCTTTTCGGTTGTGGCCCCTCGTCTTTGGAACACCCGGCTTTTCTGTCCTCCCTCCCTCGGGGTCTTTGAGGAAGTGTTGAAGACCCACCTTTTTGGAGAGGCCTTTCCACATTTTAGTGGAAACTGTGTCTGGTGGGTTTTTTTTAACCTCTCTTACCTCTTAACTCACCCCACCCTCAGCCCATCACTTCTCTCCCTTTCCGGACCAGTTCTTGCTCTCCCCATATTTCCACAGCAAGCCTGAGACACCCCTGCCCCTCTCTCTGCAGCAGGGAGGGAGCTCTCAGGATGCCCTGCAGCCCACAGACACCCATCCTCGGAGGGCTCGTCCCGACTGCCTTCTGAAGAGGCTGTTCTCTCGCGGCTGGTTTCCGTCTCCAGGCTTCTTGTACAACAAACGCCAAAGCTGTGCCAGGTTGGGGAGAAAAAGCTCAGTATTGCTGACTGCCGGTGCCGCCGCCTCCTCCTCCTCCTCCTCAGTGGGCAAAATTCATTGTGTTTGGCATCACTGTGTGTTCCCAGGACTGTCCTGGCCATTCCTTGACTGATGGGATCTAATTTTCCTTGCTTGCCTGCTTTCCAGTCTTTGGCATGCAATCTCCTAGCTGTCCAAACCATTTCTTTTCTTGTATAAGGCGGCAAAAATCAGGGAGGTAAACCAGACACAAACCCAAACCTGGTTCAGGGTGGATGTTTCCCCCCAGCTGTACCCGAACCAAAAAGCTTTTTGGTTAGCTTGGACGGAAAGTTAACCCCTTATTTGGAAAGCAAATAAGCCGCTCCGTAATCGGGCACAGCCTTCAGCTTGGAGGAGTTATGTCTTATTTTCCTGTTTTTGTTCTGTTTGGATTTTGTTTGTAAAAACCTTCACTAGCAATTCGAAAACAAAGGAAAAGAAGTTTCCTCAAGTTAAATACTGTAGTGATTGATTGTATTAACGTTTACGTTGCAAGCAGAAACGGTTGGTCGTTGTCGTCTTTTTCATGAGATGTATCTAAACCAGTTCCAAACGGGTCCAGGTGTCTCGGGACTAAGCCACTTCTTAAAGTTTAGTGTCTGAACCAAAGCATTAAACAAATAAAATAAAATGCTGGAGCCCAATCCCAGTTGTTCATGGTTCAGCCCCCAAAGAGGGGGTGAGCTCATGCTGAGGAATGGCTCCCTGGGCCTGACGGGCAACAACTGCCGTGAAATCCTCTGAGCTGAAATCCAGCCCCCTTCTGCCTCCCTCGCTGGGCACCCAGTGTCCCCGCTGGCTGACTCTTCGGAGGAGCTCTAGCTTCGGTGCAAACTGAGTGCTCCTCTACTGCATGCACAGATCTCTTTTTACTCTAGAAGGAAGTATTTTTTTTAAAAAATAAACCAGGGACAAGTGACTTAAAGAACAATTTTGGGAGATGTTTCTGAAAGGAGTGTGGCCGAAGGACGCTCTCTCAATCTGCCTCGGGATGGAATTAGCCAACCAAAGTTTTAGGAGCTGCCCAAACAGAAGCACCAGTGAGCCGGGACTGTGCTTTATTGACCAGCCACTCCTTCTCCTCCCATTCATTAATTAGGCCTTCCTAAGGCACCTTCCTAGTTGCCAAGCAACCGTAACAGTAGTCGTTAAATCCTGCCACTTTTTATTAACCCTTTGGCCCTGGGTGGGTTGGGAGCTCCTCTCTTAGCACTAATGCAAAATGCATTAGCCCCCCACCTTGGGGGAAACCCAAATCCCCGGCATCAAAGAGGAGGAGGAGGAGGAGGAGGAGGAGGAGGAGGAGGAGGTGGTGGTGTGTGGGGAGATGCAGCTGAAGGGCAGGACGGGGAAGATTTCCTCTCCTTTCAGGAGTTGGTCACTTCAGTTTAGGCTCTCGCCAGGGCTCCAGAAGGCAGCTGTCAGGGGCCCGGCGCTCTCGACTCTGCTGACAGACGCACACAACCTCCAGGCGGGGAGATTAGAAGGCAACTTCCTCCTTCCGAAAACAACAAGAGCTAGCTGGAGCCCTGGGGACCCAGGCGGATAATTGGAGGTGGGCGGAGGCGTGAGAGGAGGCGAGCCACATGTGCCACCACCACCACCACCACCCGCCCCCCTCTGCCTGCCTCTGGGCACGCTTGCTTCCCTCCTGGGTTGCCTGGAGCCAGTGCCATGGCCTGGAAGAAGCTGCCCCAGACAGAGCCGTGTGGTGGTGGGGGGGGGGGCAGGAGGGCTTTTGTCTGGGTGGGAAGGGTTGGGCGCTCAGAGGGAGGCACAGAAGGGGCCCCATGCATGGGAGCCTTGTCCCACGCGGTTGAGGACGCTCCCTTCGCTACACTGGCTCTCCCATCCTCAACGGAAGCAAAGGCGACCTGCCGAGAAGGCGTCCACCGGGTCTGATGCACTTCCGTGGAAGGGTTGATTGACAGCACAGCGCAAGCGAGGGAGGCTTCTGGAAGAACCCACTTCACAGTTCGATTTCCTGAGGATGGGGCGGAGGAGAGGGTCCCACCTGCCGGGTGGCTCTTTCACCCGCTTCCACTTTTCCGAGACCTCTGAGCAGAGAAAAACCCGATTCTGTGGTTTAACAGATCTCGGCCCTCTCTCGGCCCAGGTACCGATGCTTCTTCTAAGGACTGAGTCTCTCGTTTGGGTGCAGCAGCCAAGCGTGGGAAGAGAAGCGCCGTGCATGGCCTGTCTTGGAAGTCCAGGTTGCTGGGCATGGTCCAAGCATCCCTCCCGGGGCCAGCCGTGGACGTGGCCCTGATGTCACTCCTGACTCTTCCCATCCGGAATATCCGGGGGCGGCTCCTCCCCTCTTCCCGTGGGAGCTGGTGGGGGCTTCCTGGCCAGATCCCGCCCCCCCCCCATTGCCATCCAGCTCTGAGTGCATCCTTCACCCCCATAGCTGGCGCTTGAGTCAGTCTCTGGAAACTGAGATGGGTTTTTGCATGCTCCCTTTGTGGTTCTGGAGGCGGAGGAGGAGGAGGGCAGGCAGCAGCAGCAACCTCAACATGGTGTCTTGTTGGGAACACCTTCCCATCACAGGGGAGCTGACCACAAGCAGGTTTTCAGACAGAGGAGACGCCGTGCCTGGGCGCTCGAGTGGAGCACACCACCAGCTGGTGACAAGCTGCAGTCGCTTGGCCTCTGGTGCTCTTAGCATTCACTTGCGGTTCTCCTTGGGTGGTAGCATTAAAAAAAAAAAAAAAATAAATAAAATATATATATATATATATATATATATCCCGGGGTTCTTGCTGCTTCTGGCATTCTCATTACCTCTGAGTAATGAGGTAAATCTGGTTAGTAGAAGTACCTTTTACCAACTACGGCTGGTATGCCAGCTGCGACCCTACTTGATCGCACTTGAACCCTAACCCTGACCTCAGTCACTCATGCATTGGTAACATCCAGATTGGACTACTGCAATGTGCTCTACTTGGGGCTGCCCTTGAAGACTGTTCGGAAGCTTCAGCTGGTTCAGAACGCTGCCGCAAGGATGCTCGTGGGTGCGAGTCGCTTCATGAGTATTACACCCATCCTGCGTCAACTTCATTGGCTACCGGTCCGCTTCCGGGCTAGATTCAAGGTGCTGGTATTGACCTTTAAAGCCCTACATGGCTTGGGGCCAGGGTACCCGTCGGACCGCATTCGCCCATCTGAACCAGCCAGGGCCTTCCGCTCATCATCTCAGGCCCTGCTCATGACCCCGCCACTAACAGAGGTCTGGTTGGCGCAGACTAGACAGGGCCTTTTCGGTTGTGGCCCCTTGGCTTTGGAACGCCCCTCCCTGAAGAGCTTCGCCATGTTCCCTCCCTCAGTGTTTTTAAAAAACGTCTTAAAACACACCTTTTTAAGGAGGCTCTTTAATGCTCCATTATTATTATATCTGGTAGGTTATTTAGCTTTTTATAATTTTCAGTTTTAATTTGAACCTAATAATGATTGTGGTTTTTAATCTGACAATGTTTTTTGTTTGTGTAATGTAGTTAGTTTTATTACTTCTATTGTACCTTGTGTCTATCGGAGGCGAAGAAGCTTCCCAAGTAAGTAGGTGAGGGTCCCTCTGTGGGCAGCAGTTCGCTCTGAGATGCACAGGAGAGCACCTGGCCAGATGCGGGGCCTTGGCGGGGGGCCTTTGGCCAGCAAGAGGGCTTGCGTCTCCCCACCCTGCCTCTGGGGGGCTGGCGTGAGGGGCTCCCTGGGCTCTGGGCTGTGCCCTTCCTTCCTGCTTTGATACTGCCACAGGGGAAGCCAGAGAGGCACCCAGGCAGGTGGTGTATTTGAGCAGGTTGGCACCCTTTGTGGGCTTTGAGCTGAAGGGGGGGGGCGCCCTCCTGGTTGCTAGATCTCATCCACAGTCTTGTGTGCAGAATTCTTAGGAAATGGGGCCTGAAGCGCTGGCAGAGACGGGGGCACCTGGTGGGCTGCTGTGGGCCCGACCCAGCAAGGCTCCTCTTGCTGCAAGGAAATGGGGGGGAAGAGAGAGTCGGAGAGGGCCCGTGGGCCAGGCTGCATGGGGCGGGAGGCTGCCGTGGGCTTCTGCACCAGTCCGGCTGTGGAAGCTGTTCAAAGTGTTCTTGCTGGCAGGCAGCAGAATCCCATCACTCTTGCCTTCCAGAGTCCAAGACCGTCCGGTTGCACTTGATAAATCTTGCTTCTCCTCTGCCCGCCACATTGCGCCGTCTCCATCTTCCTGCCAAATGTGCGCCCGGCCTCCCCTTCTTTGCTCGAGGGCTGCCCCGCACGGCTTTTATGAGCGCCGTCTTTGTACTCTTAATAGCCAGTGTGTTTGCCGGGTAAATGCAAACAGACTTCCATTTCGAGTCCGCTGTCTCTACCTTTATTAGGTGTCGCCAGCCCCCGCCCCGGCTCTGCTGCTGCTGCTCCTCCTCCTCCTCCAAGCCCGCCTCGGCACGGCCGCCTCTTGCTTCTGGGCCAAGGAGAGCAACAGCGCCTTTGCAGCAGGGGCTGTGGAGGGGCGAAGGCAGGCAGGGCCTCTGGGGTTCGGGGGGCTCCCGCCTGTCTGCAGGGACATGGGCAGCAGAGCAGGCTGCTGGTCCCCCTGAGGCCCGTGGCACTCCTGGCCGGGCCTCTCCAGGGGCTCCCCCAGGCCCTCTCTCGCCAAGGCCCTGCAGGCGGAAAACCGCCAAGAGCCTTCCGAAGAAGCCAGGCCTTGCCTCCCAGTGCCCCCTTGGCCATGGCAGGCTCCGGGGGACTTCCCTGGGGAGGGGGTTCAGCGGCGGGGCCGTGGCCGAATATTCCCCCGCCCAGCAAAGCTCAGACAAGCTCTGTAGCCGGGTGTCTCCTCTGTGAGGTGCTCCAAGCTGTTGCCACCTTCTCCGCAGCAGGACAAAGATGGCGGATATTGATAGACCCCCTTTCCCACCAAAGTCCCCAGAGCGGTTGCCATAGAAAGGACTCAGTCACCCCAATGACCCGGCCGCGTCAAGAGAGCCGCCACTCTCCGAAGGTGCCTCTTGGCTCCGTTTGCAGGGCACCCGTGAGACGGGTCCGGAGCCCCCAGCGGGGAGGTGTCTTCCCTGCGGGAAGGAGGGCTGGGCACGCCTCTTGCCTGGGGCGCTGAGCCGAGGCGGCATCCCCGGTGGAAGGGCCTGGTGCCTTGTGGGATGGTCTGGCACGGCCGCCGGCGTGTTTCCATTGTCCCCGACAGGCTCAGCATGGCGGGCGGGCGGGCGGGCGGGCTCCTGCAGACGGTCTCTTTCTTACGTGTGTGTGTGTGTCTCCTCCTTCCAGGCCAGGTTCTTCTTCTTTTCAAATCTGGGGTCAGGCCTGGCCCTTTGATGGCAGCCTCGGGGGTCACGTGCTCTGAACTACCCCCGCTGGAGGGGGGTCTCTTGGGACTCGGCCGCGAAGCAAGCGGAGAGATCAACGGGGCCTTCCTCAAAAGGCCTTTGGCGCGGAGGCCATGAAAGCCAGGAGGCGGCAGAGGCTTCTCCGGGGGCCTCCTGCTTCAAAGGAGGACAGGCCGGCTGCGTGTCGGGCCACCGCCTCCCGTCCCCGCGCCACGAATCCGGTTCCGATGGTGCGGCTTGCGCCTGAACTCCCCGCCTTGCCCCAGCGCAACAATGGAGGCTTCTGGCTGGAGGAACCTTGTTGGCGTCTTCTGGGGGAGGCCAGCCCGCCTCTCATCAACATGCGCAGTTGTTGCTATGGGGATGTGTGTGTGTGTGTGTGTGTCCCCGTCCATGCACGGTCCTTAAGCTTGCAAGTGTGAGAATGCATCGCTGGGACGGACGGACGGAGAGCCATCACGGGCCCCTGGGTTGCCCAAGGGGTGTGCCCGGGCCCCTGGGAGGAGGCAGGGGGCTGGCGAGGCCCGGAGAGGGCGGGCGGGTGGCACCCACGGCTGACCAGGAGACTGGCATGCCAGCCACCCCCAGTGGGACACCCCTCTCTGCCCCCAAAGAAAAGAGGGCTTGGATTCCGCCCCCCGCCCATCTGCCTTCCTGCCCTGCCGGTCCCTCCTTGTGAGAATGAAGCGGGTTTTGTCAAAGATGCCGTTTGGCCCGCTGCCTTCTGGGGAGGTGGTGACTGCCTCTCTCTTGCCAGCGTGGTCCAGCAAATGTGGGCCGAGAGGAGCCAGCACGGAAGGGGCAGGCTGAGGCCAGCAAGAGGGGTGGGTTCGGGGGGCGGGGGGCGTGTGTGTGTGTGTGTGTGTGTGTGTCCCCCCATGGCTGTGAATTGGCCTTGGCCCTGCAGACTGCGTGGGCGCCTAGGCCTGCGCAGGGGGGTCTTCTGCTTCCTTTGGCGGGAGGGTTCAGGAAGTCGGGGTCTTTCCAGAGAAGCTGTGTCAGAATGTTCCCCCTTTGGGGGATGCCGTGGGGTGGACGTTTCGTATCAGTGCTGCAGGGGCTTGTGTTACTTTGGAGGATGCCGAGTAAAGCAGCCACAGCTGGAGTTCTGCATGCCGCCCCCAACCTCCCCCCCACCCCGGCCGAAGAACCCTCCTCCTCCTCCTGTCCTAGGAACATAGGAACATGGGAAGCTGCCATCTACTGAGTCAGACCCTTGGTCCATCTTGCTCAGTATTGTCTTCACAGACTGGCAGCGGCTTCTGCAAGGTTGCAGGCAGGAATCTCTCTCAGCCCTGTCTTGGAGATGCTGCCAGGGAGGGAACTTGGAGCCTAGATGCTCTACCCAGAGTGGCGGCTCCATCCCCTGAGGGGAAGATCTTGCATTTGCCCAGGGTGGGGCGTCATCTCTGCCCTCGTTTCTTTCATGGATAAAAAGGCCGCTCCACCCAGAGATCATATTCAGCATTTGGAGTGTGTGTGTGTGTGTGTGTGAGATTGTCTCTCTCTCTCTGAGCGTTGCCTTCGGGGCCTGCTGTGCTCCCTGCACCCCGGTTCGCCAGGTGCCGAGGGCTGCGCCTGCAACTCCCCGGCGGCCAGGCGGGCTGACCCCTGTGCCCCCCGCCCGGGAGGCATTTCTGCAGCCAGCCCTGGGTTGCACCTGACCTTGGGAGCGCTTGGTGCTGGGATGGAGCCCAGCCGGGCTTACCTCTCTGCCATTCTAATGAGCTCTTTAAAAAAAAGAAAATCAAAGGGATGTTAATGGTGGAATCTTCACATTTCAAAGGGAAGCATATTTATTATACAAACCTCCAACTCATTAGGAATGTCTCGATGTGAGAAGAAACAGCTGCTTTGGGCGGGGGGGGGGGAGGACGGCACACTTTTCTTTCTCTCTTTCTGCTCCCCCCCCCCTTCAAAGACTGGCAGAGATCAGCTAATATTTAAATTTTGTTTCTCATTGAACTGGGCAGCAGTGCTTCAGTGTGTTTCCATGTGCTCTGTATTGTGTGTGTGTGTGTGTGTGTGTGTGTGTTTTAACGGAAACAGTTTGTGTTCCTCCCAGGGATGTGCTTTAATGCCATGTCCTTGTTCCCGTAAGAAGCCCCGTGTGCTGAGTCAGGCGACTGGTCCGTCTCGCCCAGGCTTACCTGGCAGCAGCTATCGAAGGTTTCAGGCAGAGGGGAGAATCTGTCCCAGCCCTGAGACCTGGGAGATCCTTTCAACGGGAGATGCTGCCTGGAATCGAACCCGGGACCCCCTGCTTCGCCATAGAGTTATGGCCCTCTCCTTAACTGCCAGGCGGTGTAGAATGGCCCGTTCTGGAGCTGGCGACCTTCCCGCTAGGTTGGAGTCGCTGCCCAGGAAGCTCGGAGTGGTCCAGGCTGAAGCAGCAGGAGGCCCGTCCAGAGGCTGCCTCCCCCTTGCAGGCCCTGCTGCTTCTCCTTCTCCGTTCCAGGCCTGAAGAGGAGGACTCTGAGCATCTCGTCCCCGGTAGCCGGTCACCTCTGGCTGCCTTCGGCAGGTGTGGGGCGCTTTAGGAATGCGCTGCCCTCCCCCCTCAGGAGCTTGACCTTGTGGTGTGTTTGAGGGACCCCAAGTCCCTTCCGAAAGGGGGGCTGTGGAGAAGCCTCCCTCCCTGCTTGGGTGGGGAGCCCACTTCTTCCCCATGGGCGGGGCTCCCAGCCTTATCTCGGGGAAGGAGGATGCAGACCCAAGGGAGGCCTCTCGCTCTCCCCGCTCTTCCTCCCCGCCGCTGCCCTCCAGACCCGAAGCAGCTGTTTCGTTTCACGCTGGAGCATTCCCCTGGTGAACTCTGACTCCGGCGAAGCCTCGGGTATATTGGCCTGTGGCTGGCTTGCTCTCCTCCAGGCCTCTGACTCCAGCAGGGACCCACCAGCTGCCTCTTGAAACCCACCAGTCGGGCACGGAAGTGGTGGTGGCCGCCTTGGCTGGCAGTGGCTGGTCCTCAGTGCCTGCTCTTCCAAGAGGTCCCCTTGAGAGACCCGGCCTAAGCGTGGAGGGTGCTTGCCACCCGCCCCTGGGCTCCACTCAGCCTTGCCCAGATAGCTGCCATTCCTGGGCAGCCAGGTGGCCCCGGGGCCAGGCCAGCCCCGGACCGCCTTCCAGCCAGGCGCGCTGTGGCTGCTGGCTTGGAGCCCGCCGTGGCCCCCGGGAGGAGGGAGCCGCCACGCAGTGGGTGGCCCCAGTGAGCAGGGCTCCCGGGAGCCCCTCTGGCCCAGAGGCCTCCTGTCCAGCCGCGGGTCCGATCCGTGGGGCTTGCAGAACGGCTGCCTCCCCTGTGCAGGCACCTCCGCAAGCCTTTAATTTGTGGCTGCACTTTATTCCCATTAAACTTAAGCCCCGACATTTGTAAAAGATAAAGTGTGAGCTCCCCGGCCTTCACCCTCATGACAGATTTTTAGATTCTCATGATGGTGGCTCTCCTTTTTATTATTCATGTGTACTGAATCTGGGTGGATTAAGTCTGGTCCAATTAGTTAACGAAGAACAATGGATCGCCTACCTTCAGCCAGCAAAGCATATGGAATGATTTGGCGTTGGGAGCTTGAAAGAGGCATTCATGGAGGAGCAGCGAAAAGGCTGCTGACACATTTATGATCCGTGGGGCTTGGGTTTTTGGAAACACCCCCCCTTGGGTTTCAGTTCGCTCTTTGAAACGGAGTCTCCCGTCCCCCTCCAGGTTCCCATGATAAAGTCCGTAAAGATAATTATAAAGGACGTTTCTATTAACCCCCCGGGCCATTGAATGCGGCTGGAATAGTTCTAAAGGTAATTGTTAAGTTTACACCCTTTGCAGTAGCCATGCAGATATATTCCTGATACTTAAAAAAAGGCATTTTTTTGGTAAACTCCCTGGAAACCCTTCTGACCACTGGAGTTGTGCCTCACCTGATGTTTCCACACCTGTGGAGCACAGGATCTCTTTAGTTTCCTTTGGTTTGCAAGGACATCAGTATGAACCATCACTCATGCCTCTTTCGTGTGTGTGTGATGGGGGACTTCTTGCCAGAGCTGCCCTGCATCCTCAAGATGGGCTGGAGAGCTGGGAAAGACTGCCGAGACCCTGCAGAGCGGCTGCCAGCCAGTGCAGACCGTCCCGTACTCGGTGGGCCAAGGGCCTGACTCCGGAGGAGGGAGGCCGCCTCTGGTGCTCACAGCAAGAGGGCTGCTTCCCTCCTCCAGCCTGCTTTCCGTAGGCCTGCGAGTGGGCTGGCCGTGTGCCCGCTGCTGTCTCTCCCCCTCTCTAGACAGACACTGAGAGGACCCCTGATTGCAACTGGCAAGGAGTCTGCGGATGGAATGTCCCTCGGTGCCCCATGCAGTGGGGATTCACAATCCCTCCTTTTCTTGCCAGCCGCGCCCCAGAGCAGCTGATGGAGGGGCCGGTATAAAATTAAAAACCAGGTAACGCAGCAACACTGTCCAATAATCGGCCTGAGAGCAGCCGTGTCGTAGAACTAAGAGCCACCCTTTATCGGGTTGAAAGGCCTTGTGGGAGACGGAGAGAGAGGGGAGGATGTGGAAGCTGCTGGGGGGGAGCCCCCCAGGTTGTGCTGCTGCTGCCGCCTTGGAGGGAGCTTTTGTATCTGGCGCCCACCAAGGCGACCCCGCTGAGAGGCAGGCCAGGGGGCAGAGGCTCTGAGGCCAGGCTGGGGGCACTGCCCAGGGGGGACCATTTTTTAAAAGCTCAGTTTATTGATATGTTTTTAAAAATCACTTATTTAGAGACTTCTTTAAAAAGTCATTTCAAACCAAGTTGTTTTAAAAAGAGAAACTCATTGTAGCTGATGCCGAATTTTGTCTCTAAATGTTTGTGTTTTTTAAAAATCCCTTATTTTAAAGAACAAACCAGCGGGGATTTTGATCTGCTCTGTTTCAGGCCGGTTCGTATGGGAGCAGGTGGTCCTTCAGTTAACCTGGTTCAGGCTTCCAGCAGGTCATCAGCCCTTGAGCTTGGAAGCCAATTGGCAAGTCGGTGTCGGGTCTGGTCTCCCCGCAGCATTTTTGCAGGAGTTGTCGCTTCTGCGCTGTCTGGGAAGACGGTGCCACTTAGAGAGCCTGGCGGCGCCCTGGCCCGGATGCCACCAGCGTGTGGGGCGCTGAGGCTCGGCCTGCCGTCTCCAGGTGGTGCTGCAGCTGGTCAGCCAGCCAAAGCGAGGCAAGGGCCCGGCTCGCCCCAGCGGCACGCCCGGGAGGTGCAGGGCAAGGTCCCCCAGAGGGTGGGAAACCCACACCCAGCAGAGCCCCTGCAACAAGCAGCAGCTCAGTCTCCTCTGGGGCCCATTTTCAGCTTGTCCCCCAAACTGTTGGCACCAAGACCAGCTCTCTCTCCGGCTCTTCCTCCTCCCTCTTGTATCGCTTTGGGCCTGAAAGGCTCGGCTCCCAGATGGCGGGGAACCCTGCTTGACGCCTGTGTCTTGGGGTCTGGGTCGGGGCGCCCTTCCTGCGCGGAGGCGGCGGCGGCTGCTGCTGTGGCTGCCAGCCCGCTCCCGCTGCCTCTGCCTCCCCTTCTGCCAGTTGGCGGGAGATGAAAGGGCCTCGTTTCCCCCGTCCAAGCGGCTTTGATTTCTCCGTTACCTGGATCCTTCCTGACCCTGCTTCTGGTTGGTAGTCAGGAAAAAAGGGGGCCTTGAGGATCCTGCCTCCCCATGTGGCAAGCATGAAGGCCGGAGCGGCAGGAAGCAGACTCGGCCCCAGCACAGCCGCGCCTGCATCTGGGGAGCAGCAGCGTGGAGGGCGGCCCAGCCCAGCCGGGCCTCCTGCTGGGAGAGGTGTGGAGTTTGGTTGTGCGAGCCATCCCTCTGCTCCGTGCATCCGATGAAGCATGCTTTTGCTCATGGGAGCTCCTGCCTCCCTGGGTTCGCTGGCTTTTAAGGGGCCACCGGACTCCTAGTCTGCTGCAGCAGAAGCAACAACAACTGCACACACACACACACACACACACACACACACACACACACCCGGCAGACAAACATGCTTACTCTCCTGGAAGTCGTAAAAGCCAGCGGCCCTGCCTGAGCCACTGAATGGAGCAGTGTGCATCCCACACGGCAGCAGAGTGGAGGCAGGCCCGGCTAGCCCATAAAAAGGGCAGGGGGCAGGGTGCCCATGCCCCTGGAAGACAAACAAGCTCGCTTCCTTCAGACAGCTCTGGCTCCAGCGCTGGGGAACCGCCCCCAAGCAGCCTGGCTGAGGGACCCAGTGGAAGAGCTGCCTGGGAGCGCCTGGAGCGCCTGGCCAGCCCCGTCGTCCCTTCTGGCCAGGAGCTGCAAAGAGCTGCTGCCCACAGCACAGGAGTCCCGGCAGCATCCCGGGGTGTCTCGGTGGATCGGGCCCTCCATCGCCAATCATGCTCTGATTTACGACTCCGGGAGCCTTGGAGTCCAGCTGCCGGAAACAGTCTCTAGCCGACCGCTTTCTTGCATGTCCTTGAGCAGGCTTGCGCGCGCTCTCTCTCTCCGCCCCCCCCAACTCCTCTGGGTTTTTTTTTTTTTTGTGGCCGAGCTCTGGGCAATTTCAGCAGGGAGCGCTTCCCTTCCTTTGTTTAACCTCTGACCTGTGAAAACAAGAGTTAATCAAAAGTTCTGAGGTCGCTAAGAGGAAGGGGAAGTGTTTGGTTACAAATTAAATATGAGCAAGCCATGCGCCATAAATCCCTGCCCGCACTACCAGGGAGTCTTTTCCTTTTCCTTTTCGGTGCTCCATGCAGGGCAGGGTGTCGGGGTTATAAATCCAGCCTCTGTGCTCTGAAAAGGAGGACCGGGAAGCAGGCCTGACAGGCCGGCTGTCCCAGGGAAATTCACGGCGCGCTCTCCTCCTCCGCGGGCAGAACTTAAGTGGAACTGGGGCAATGGGCGGGTGGAGTTGGCTCGCCAGGAGGAAGCCTGTAGAATGCCCACCAGGGCTTAGGTGGGCTGATGCTGCAGGAGGCAACCAGCCCCACACCTTGTGCGGTGAGCCGGAGGCCCCTGGGCAGGACAGTGAATGGTGTCCTGGCAGCAGGGCCAGGAAGGGGCCTCAGAGGGCCCAGCCATCCGTCCGTCTGCCGTCTCTTCAGCGCGGAGCGATTCTCCGTCTCCCCTGTGGAGCTCTTCTGGAAGAGCTGTTGGGAATCCTTGAGTTCCTTAGGCTGAAGATTTGGGGGGGGGGGGAGGAACACACCCACAGGAGAAACCAGCTTGCTTTTTAAACTGCAGGTGACCTGATGTTGCACCTTTTTAATTATGGGTTCATTATGGGCAAGAACTAATTCCAGGGAGGAAAGCTCGTTCAGCCTCTAGTTCCCAAGGTTTGGGCAGGAACGGCCCGTATTCTTTCAAGTACATGTTTGCAACCAAAAGGTCTAGAAACTTGTGGATTTTTTGGTTTTTATTTTTATTTTAAAGGCAAGAGAGACATGGTAAGATTACTCCGAGCACCCTCTGAGCTGCACAAATGGCAGAATGGCACTGTGGGCACCCGATTCAAAGTGCTAGACTCGAGGAAGAGTTTTATTTCTTTCACGGAATCCGATCCCACCTTAACTCGCATCTCTCGGTGGTTCACATCCCTTGCAGTTGCTGAGCAGGAGGGAAGATGGGCACGTGTGTGTTTCCTCCTCCTCCTCCTCCTCCATGCCGCTGTGTTTGCTTGCTTGGCAGTGGCTTCCCTTCAATCAGACAATTGGCCTCTTGCAAAGCTACACCCTCCCCCCCCCACCCCGGAGAACTGCTTTTCCAATCCAGGGGTACCTCTATTGTCTGGGCACAGCTGGCCGAATCCCTCTTGTTGGGCCCATTTGGGGTTCATCCTCCCCCCTCCCCACTGAGTCCTGGCTGAGAGTGAAGAAGCAGCCCGCAGAAAGACCTTCCTTCCTTCCGCCCCCCCCCCCTTTACGGTCCCTCCGGGGCTTTGTGGTGCATTGAAATCTCTGCTCCAGGCAGAGCTGCTGCTGTGTTCTCTCCCCACATGAAAGGGGGCAATGCAGGCACCCCCCGCCCCTGGGGACTCTCTGGCAGTTGTGAGAGTCTGCGTAGCGAAGAGGGAGTCGGTGCACGGTTGCTTAGCAAGCCGAGCCCAGGTCCCCAAAGGCACTTCTGGGGACGTTTTGATACCTGCCCCGTAGAGAGAACCTCCGGCTCAGCGCCTTGCCCTTCAATGAGCCGCACCGCCTTTCGTCGTCCTGTGTGTGCCAGTATTTCTCTTGGCTGTTTTGTTACGAAAAGCGCTGGTTTGCAAGGGCTCCGTTCCTGGTTTCCTGGAAGTTTAACGTCCCCTTGTCTGTGCCAGAGCCAGTTCTATTCCCCAGGTAGCCACAGCGCCTGAGGGGGCTGCATTGCATCAAGGCCACCTTCAGACAATAAAGCGCCCACCGCAGGCTGACTGTTTGCTTTGCACCCAGCCTCGTTCAGGATCTCATGCTGGGCCCCGAAGGGACTCCGTCAAGGATGCCCGAGGGATGGCAGGCGAGTGGGCCAAAGGAAGGAGACGGCACCCCCTTCCCCCCCCCCGGTGGGTTCTTGAATCACAGCAGTCGTCAGCTGCCGCGGCTGTGATGCAATTTCATGGGGGGTTTAAGGTGGCGGCTTGGGGAGTCGCTCTCCGTGGGAATCCTTGCTTCGTGCACCTCTGCGTTTACTAGGATGCGGTGCCCAAACGACGTTTCCCGTCAGGCTCAGACCCAAGTTGCTCTCTCTTCATCGGAGTGTATTGCAAAAGGCACGTCCCTGCTCCCAGGCTCCTGAATGCTGTGGCTCTCTGCCTTCTCAGCAGGAAGGCTCCGTGGCTGTGCTTTCCTCCTCATGCGTAGCTGGCGTATGGAAGTCGCTGTCCCACGGGGTGCTGGCGGTGGCGGCCTCTGCCTTGTGTGGCTCTGAGCGGGAATGGGACCCGTCCTCCCTTTCCAGCTTTCGATTCATGGGGAACAGAAGAGGCCTCTTATCTGTGTCCGTTTGTTTCACTGATGGTGGCATGTACTTTTTAGTAGTAACATTTAACTTACACATTTCAGATGTGGCTTTAGCCTGGTCTTTTCACTTGTTTTGCTTTATTGCTCTTTTAGTTTACATTGTATCTCTTCTGCATAAATATTTGTGTATTTATTTCACAAATTTATTTATTAACTATAAATACATACTTTGAATAAATAGATTTAAATAGAGAGAGGGTGGGGGAGCGGCCTTTCAGTGGCTGTGGCTACTAACTACGATGGCTACAAGGCACCTTCAGGCTGAGAGGCAGGAATTGCTGGTATGAAAGAAAGGGATGCCTCATGACAGGGAGCCCGGCCTGGCTGCAGCCGAATCCGCCGGGGGGCCTTCCCTCGGGCTGCGGGCAAGAGCGCGCCAACAAATGCCAGCATGCAAAGAGGCCCTGCACGCCCCCGCCCCCCCCCCCCCGGCCTGCTCCAGCCTGGCTGCCTTTACCAAACACCAAACTCCCTTCCTGATCTCTGAAGGCGCTTGCTCCAAAACCTTTTCTCTCTTTCTGGGCTCTTCCTTCCATGGCGGTTTGGATCTTAAAGTGGGAAGCAAAACTTGATCAACTTCAACAAGCGCCCGCCCCCTTGAAGGTTTGCGCTCTGCCGCCAAACGCAGCCACGTCGTTCCGAAGCGGCCTTTGTCTTTTGGGGAGCCGGTAGCCAGTCGCTCCCGGAGGGGCTGGGGACATATTTACAGACGTGATAATGCTGTCATAGGACGTGAAAAGTTAAATTCCTTATCAGCGCATGGCCGATAAGCGACTGCATTTTGCGGTAGCCGCTGTGAGCTGCAGGCAGATGTGACCGGCCGAACTCTGCTCACGCTATCGGTCACGTCTGCTGCATCGCACTTCATTTATTACGGGGGCCCGGCCATCAGAGCGCTGACCCCTCTGCAGCACCCAGAGGCCCTCTTGCTGCGGAAGAGCCGTCACCCTTTCCGCGGGGAGACGGCTTCCCTGGCTGGGCCCTCCCTTGACCACTGCTCTGACTTCCAGGGAATTACGGGCGGAGGCCTTTGTGACCCAGCTGACCCTCAAGCCCACTGAGTGGGAAGCTGGTCCAAAGCTCCCTCTGCGCCAGCTTGGCGGTGGTTTGGCGAGTCAGAGGCTTCCCTGGGAGAGCAAGCGGGCGAGCGCTGGGCCAGGACTGCCGCCCCCCTCTGCGCTTCCCATTCCCACCGTTGGTTTTATGTCCCTGGTTAGTGAGCAGCAGGAGGGAGAGAGGAGCAGTCCTGCCCGGCCACGGAGACGCTGCTGCTGCTGCTGCTGCTGTTGTGAAGAGCACCACAGCTGGTTTATGCTCGTTAAAGTCTGCAAAGCAAAGCGGCGTGTATAAAGTTATTAGAAAACTGAACCCCGTCCTTTCCCTCTCCTTCTTTTTTTAAAGTTATCTCCCGTGGTTTGAAGTCTTTTATAAGCTACTCAACATCTTGGCAGACTATTCAGCAAAGAGCCAGGTAATCCTGCAGAACTCTCTCAATTTTTCCAATATATAGTGCTGTCTGTGCACGCAAGCGAGCCTGTCGAACGTTGTCAGCAGCAAAAGTTTGGCTCTGTTCAGAGATGACTTGCTCCAGCCTGGTGTTACTTGCACATGAGATCTTCAGATCTGTGAAAATATCGTGTGGGGCAGGAAGAGCCTTCATGTGCCCCCCGCCCCCCCCCCTTTGGACCTGTGCCCCACCCAGTGGGGTGGTAAGGGAGTCCCCCCCCGCCCCCAGAAAATAGAACGGAATGGCATCCAGGTCATGCCCCTCTATGTAAATACAGGCATGGGAATTGCTCATTCAGTAGAAAAGGGGTTGACAATAAAACTTCTAAGCATACAAGGCTCTTCAACAAACCCACGGTGTGGCTGTGTTCGGAGTCCTGTGAACGGTTCTGGTCGCTGCATCTGAAAAAATATATAGGGTAGAGCCAGAAAAAGTGCAGAGGAGGGCACCCAGAGGGAGCGGGGGGCTGGAGCACCGTCCTTACAAGAAAAGTCTACCCCGTTGGGGGCTTTTTAAGGTGGCTCAGTGTAGCGGGGAGGATGTGGCTGCAGCATAAAATGTGATGCGGAGAAAGTGGACAGAGATAAGCTCTTCTCCCCCTCCCAGTACGAGAGCCAGGGGTGGTCGTCTTTGGCAGGAGGCTGAGGACGGGTGAAGGGAGGAATGGAGGAGGGCTTGAGTTGTGGCCCTTCATGAAGCCCAGAACGCCCCCCCCCCCCCGCGCTTGGCTGATCGGAGAGGGGGAGGCTGGCTTGTCGCAAGCCTCTTCCGTTGGCTTGGGGTGAATCGCCACCTCTTCGGCTTTTCTGTTCCAGGACAGCCAGCGGCATGAACTCCTTGAAACCCTCCATAAGCTGCCCGTCCCGGAGCCTGGCACATCCGTGCATCTCAGTGTGGTAGGTGGCACACGCAGCGCAGAGGGGTGCCCAGCCGTTGCCTTGTTCTCCCCCTCTTGGGGCAACTTCTTCACACACACACACACACACACACAGTTGTCCAAGCAGCAACCCACCCATAATATCCATCATAAGAAGCAGCACCAGGAGTGCCAAAAAAGTGGGGGCGGGCAGGGGGGGGAGCCGAATCCCAACAGAAAGGCTGAACGGAGAGCTGCCGACGGACACTCTCGGCCCTCTGCTGTTTTCGTCTCAGCCTGGCCGTTGGTGCCCACGGCGGAAGGGGGTGGAGCAGCCCCAGGGAATGCCCCAAGCAGGGCGTGGGCTGGGCAGCGTGGCCAGACAAGGGTGCTCTGGCTCGTTGCTGGGAAAGGCGACCCCCGAGGACTGGTGGCCTTTGTCGGCCGGGAGCAGCTCCGGGCATGTGCCCCGCGGTTCCCTTCCGGTTCTCTTTAGCCCTCCTCTTCGGCCCCCCGGCCTCCTAACCCTTTCCGGCAACAGGCATGGAGAACGAGGGTTGTGTGGGAGGGTCCCTGTTCCCTCTCAGGTGGGCGGACCAGCTTGGCCTGCTGGAGACGTCGGCCCCTCTGCTGCTGGCAGGGCGCTGAAATGTCAACTCAGCGCCAGAGAGAGAGAGGACAGGGCCCGAAGCTGGGGAGAAGCCTCATAAAAGCTCCACGTGAAACCAGAGCGCCGTCCCTTTGTAGGTGGCAGCGGGTTGGATGCCATGTTGCTGTTCAGTGGAGGAGTCTGTCCTACGCTGAATCTGCCTGGGCCGGTCCTGCAGATCCTCCGTAGCAAAGGAGCAAAGAGCTCTGCAGGGCCTTCAGACCCGCCCCCCCGGGGAATCCCTCCCCCTTCCCTGTACCAGGCAGGCCTTCAGACTGGCCCCGCTTCTCTTCCAGAACCAGAAATATTTTCCGGGGCAACACCAATGTGTTCACTTCCTTCTCATCATATGCAACTCACCTCTCCTGTTGGTTGAGGGTGGTCAGTACTGACTCTGCCGGGTTTCCCCATTTCTCTCGCCTTTAGCTGGTGATCTGGGGATTGAACCTGGATCTGTCTGCATACAAAGCAGGTCCTCTGCCACGGATCTACAGGCCCTTCCCTCCACCTGCAACCCACCCAGTTTGCATGGTAGATGCCTGACATTGCAGCTCCCATTTCTCCCTTTCTGTCCGAGGAAGAAATTCTGTGGAGTTCCAAAGCTGTACTAACGGATGTTGGGCCTCATCCGAGAGACCTTCTATCTTCTCTGTCTCTCTTCGCCAGCCTTTATAGGAGTGGGGGATAAGTGCTTGCAATGCAAATCTTTGGGGAGAAATGCTGGAAACAAATACACATCAAGCCCATTGGGGTGTGTGGCCAGGATTTCACCCTGTCCTTGAGTTGGCTTCTCACTCAGCTGCTGGTGGTTACTGACCAGGACTGCTTCTGGATGCTGCTGTCACTAGGCAGCATTGCCTGCTGGGTTTGGCTTCTTCTTGGCTAGTGTTGGTTGGTTTATCATTGGTTTTCTGTGAGCAGTGTGTGTGTTTTAAGTTGCATTTCAAGCGGGAGGAAGGGCAGGGCAGAAGTCCCTAAACTGAAGACACAGTGTTGGACGGTGTGAAAGAACAAAAGCCAACCATGGTGTCCTCTGTTCCTCCCCCCACAGCACTCTTACTTCACTGTCCCTGACATCCACGAACTTCCCAGCATACCTGAGAATGTGAGTAGAGCCTTGTTCTCATGATTATTGGCGTTGCATGTAGAACACCCCCTACAAGCAATGAGAAGCAGAAAAGACCCCAAACAGCCATTTGTATGCTGCAGCAGCAGCAGCAGCAGCAGCAGAGCTGTGCTGTAAGAGCCTGTCAGCGTGAACCGTGTGCTGTGTGAGGGCTCCACCGGGCCCCAGCCCATCCGTGTCCAGGAACTGCTGCTGCACGCTGGGCCTGGCCACTGCCCTGGGGAGGTCTGCCTTCAGCAGCCTTTTCTTCGGGAGGGCTCCAGCACCCTCCTCCCGCTCCCTTGATAGCTGTGCCTTGCCCAGGAGTCGGGAAGCAGCAGCAGCAGCAGCAGCAGAGGTCCCTTGCCTGCCACAGGTGCTCGAGGCCTTTGCTGCAGCCTCCCTGCAGGTGTGCCCGGTCCGAGAGAGAGAGAGAGAGAGAAGCTTCTCGCAGCGGCCGTGAAGGAGGGGAGCCAGCGAGGCCTCGGCCTCAGCTGGGAAGTCCCATTCTGGAGTGGGCAGGGCCGGAGGCAGGAGGCGAAGCCGAGGTGGGGACAGTCTGCCTGGGGGCCAGTGGGCTGCGGTGCTTTGAGCCGCCTCCCGAGGGCTTGTTCCCACTCGCTGCCTCTAAGGTGGAGGGCCTTGAGCTCCGTGGAGAATCCCTGCCCCTGACTTCTCCATGCTCCCTCTGAAGCCCTGGAGAGCTGCTGCCAGTCAGGGTGGAGAATGCTGAGCTGGATGGGCCACGGGCCTGACTCGACCGGCGGTGGCTTCCCATGGGGAAGCGGCTATTCAGGCGACCCTGCATGCTTTTGGCAACCCCGGTGCACTCTGGTAATCCCCCATCTTTCAGGAGTGGCCCCTTTTTATGGAAGAAAAAGACGCGCTTATCAAACGGCATCAGTGGCTCCAAGAAGCGCCGTCACGCTCCGGCAGCCGTCACAAAGCCGCGCAAGCTCATGGAATCCCCCTGAAACCCTCAGGCCCTCCCCCCCCCACTGCATTCCTTCCGCCCTCTTCCTGTTTCTTGGGCCGTGCTTTCCCTCTCCGTGCAGCACATGCGGTGGGGACGAGCGCACGAGAGCACAGGGCATTCCTTGGGCCAGCCTCTCGGCTCCTGCTGGGGCTGTTTCTCTGCACATTCTTGCAAGCCAGCCTGCTGCTGCTGCTGCTGCCCCTTGGGCCACCTTGGGGACTGAGTGGGGTCGAGCCAGCGGAGCAGAGGAGGAGCTGGGTGAGGGGGCTACAGGCCACCTCCAGCCTGAGAGGGAGGAGGCCTCTGAATCCCAGTGGCAGGGGAGCAGCAGCAGGGGAGGGGCCTGCCCATCCCTCTTGTCTGATCTGGTCCAGCCTCTTGTGTCTGCTTGGTTTTTCTGCCGGTAGGGTCCCCTTTGTATTTGGGGAGCCTGCTGCGGAACACATTTCTGCACAGTGTGAAGCTGCTTGGCACACTCCTCAGGCCAAGTATGTGGGTGGGTGGGGGCTTCAAGCTCTCTCTGGATCTGTCCAAGCCCTAGTGGGCTCCCTCCACTCCCCCCCCCCCCCCGTTTCTGAATCCTGTTGGCTCTTTGCCGCCTCTCGTTGGGGGGCACTCGTATGCTTGCTCCCCTTTCGGATGGTAGGAGGGCCCTCTTGACTCCACCGTGAGCGGAAATGTGCTTTCATTAGCACATGGGCTTGTGGCTGTGCACCACCTTTAGGGCAATGTCTGAAAAGGCCACTCTGCTGAGCGCTGCAGCCCGTGGCCCACCTGGGCTTTGTGGCCGGCCTCCCAGCTGCCTTTCCTGGTCGCTCTGTCCTGGCTGCTCGTAGGGTCCTGGGCTGGCATCCATTGGCACGGCTCTGCCAAGCCGACAGGGCAGTGTGGGTTGCCACGGGCAGTGCTCCACCCTGGGGTGGGCCGTCTCCTGCGAGGCAAGGCGGCGGGGGGCCCTGGGAGCAGCCTCTGGCTTGGGGGTCCAGGTGGGGGGGAGCCACCTGCAGGCAGTGGGCAGAGCTTGGGGGTCTTGTAGCACGGACAGGAGGTGCTCCGCAAGCCTGGGGGTTCTCTTGGAGCAGACGAAATGGCGCTGGAGAACCCCCCCAGCCCCCCCCCTGCGGTGGTGGGCAGACGGGGCTGCAAGCCCTGCTCCCCACTCCCAGCGGCTGCTGTGCTTGTGCCCCCTCTTGCCGCACCTGGGCACTTTCTGAGCGAGCTCTTCCTTTTGAAGTGCTTCATGAAGTGTCTCTCTCTCTCTCTCCTTTCCTAGAGAAATCTGACCGAGTATTTTGTTGCAGTGGATGTGAACAACATGCTTCACCTCTACGCCAGCATGCTGTACGAACGCCGCGTCCTCATTTGCTGCAGCAAACTCAGCACTGTAAGTAGACCGGGGAGGAGGTGAGCTGCGCTTCGGAGGAGGAGGAGGGGGTCCTTTCGCCTGCCCAGAGTCTCACTGGGTGGCCCCCAGCTTCTCATGTGAGGAGAGGAGAAGGGAAGCTTCTCTCTCTTCCTCTCGCCCACCATGCCCAGGTTCATGCAGCTTTTCTGTGTCTCCCCCCCAGCCGGAGTTCTCCTTTTCCTAGACGCAGAAATTCCCCATCGCTTCCACCTGTCCTTGCGGGGAAGGTGCCCCAGCCCCTGTCTCCCTCCCTCCCGCGCCTCTGCAGTATTCTCCTTGAGATGGGGTGACCCCAGAGCTCTGCCCCAAGCAGGGCCACCATGGCCGCTGTCTGCTCCCCAGCTCAGGCCCGGCTTTCCGTGGGCTCAGTGTCAACCTCGGCTGCCTAAAGGAGCTTGACAAAACTCTCTTGGGATCTGGGGCTTTGCCAGAGCTCCTTGGCCTCTGAAATGTTGGAAGCAGAAAGTTTTTCCTCTTGATGCAGGCATTTTATCATGACGACTGCGTGGCATTCACAATGGCCCCCTTTCCGCAGGCACCCTCTCATGGTTATAATTTTTTTTTAAAAAAAAATTGATAAACAATGCTTTCAGCTGGGTCTTCTCGTGACCCTCTCTTGATGAACTCTGATGGCGGCTGATCCTTTGCCTGAGAACTGCATTTTTCGCAATTTGGCTTGATAAGGATGCTGGCTTAATGCTACTTAGGCTCCATCAAGTACCTGAGAGATGAAAGCGGCACCACACTCAAAGGGCCATCTGCTCCCAAAGTGTCCCCGCATCATTACTCGGAGTAAAAAAAAAGCAAAACAAAAACACCCCAGCTTGATTTAGTTCAAAGTTTAGATTTGTGTATTTCAAGGCTTTAGCCGTCAATATGCTTGTGCTTATTTTCTTTTAAAACCCCGAAGCAAATACTAACTTTTCTTCTTGTTTGTTCCGTAAATGGATGTTGATTGATTTTTGTTTTCTTTGATAAATGGCAAATGAAACCTGTTTCTCCATCACGCCACTGACTTAAATAGTGGAACGGCATTTTCTGAAGTTCCCGTTTCTGTGCTGTCAGAGGAAGCTGCCATCTACTGAGTCAGACCCTTGGTCCATCTGGCTCAGTCTTGTCTTCACAGACTGGCAGCAGCTTCTCCAATGCTGCAGGCAGGAGTCTCTCTCAGCCCTCTCTTGGAGATGCTGCCAGGGAAGGAACTTGCAAGCTTCTGCTCTTCCCAGAGCGGCTCCATCCCCTAAGAGGGGAATCTCTTCCCGTGCTCACACTTCTAGTCTCCCTTTCATATGCAGTCAGGGTGGACCCTGCTTAGCTAAGGAGACCAGGCCTGCTTGCTGCCACCAGACCAGCTCTCCTCTCTATTATCTGGCCTGTGCGTGAGGGTGGGGCTGATGTTCCTTAGGATGTTCAGACCATGTTACAGACGTCTGGAAAAATGGAAGCAAGCCGTACTGGTGATAAGAGAGAGGACAGGCCAGTAGGGAAGATGGAGGGACCCAGGTTACGGCCGGTCTCCCTCTGGTGGCAGCAGGGTGGGCCCTGGCAGTGATGGTCCTGCGCCTGGAAAGGGCATGCCAGGTGCCTAGACTCCTGGGCTCATTGCCGGGAACCCTGGCCCTAACTTGACGTCAGTTTGCACAAAGGAGCACCTTTGGGGAGGGGCCGCAGCTCCTCTTCTGCACCTCGAAGGTCCCAGGTTCTCCCCCCGGCAGCATCGCTGATTGGAAGGTTCTTGGGAAGGACTCTCTCTCCTGCCCGGGCCCCTGGAGAGAGGAGGAGGCCCTGGGCTAGCTGGAGCTCCTGGCCGGCTAGCAAGCTGCTTCGTGGCTTTGCCTGCCTCCCGTTGGAGCTGTGGAGTGGCCAGGTGGGGTGGGGACACGGGCCCTCCCCTCGCTGTGCCGGGGTGGCCTCTGGCCCCTCCAGCTGGCCAGCGCAGGAGACTGAGGCCAGGGTTCAGGGCTCCTCAACAGGGCACCGAGTATCTCCCAGTCTAGAGGTTTGGCTGCTGTTGGGCTTTGCCCGGAATGTTTGCTCCGGTTAGGGTTTGGGTTCGGGCCTGCTGAAATCCTTGGCCGTTTCTCTGGCTGCCACCTTCTTGTTGGCATTTCCTGCTCCGCCATGGCTGCTCGGATGATGTCTGCTGCCGGTGTGCCTGGCGGTTGGGTGGCTAGCTACTCTCTTGGGAGCAGAGGAAGCTGCTGTCTGCCGAGTCAGACCATTGGCCTATCTAGCCCAGCACTGTCCACCCTGACTGGCAGCCCTCTCCAGGGTTTCAGGCTCAGGAGTCCTTCCCAGCCCAGCCTGGAGATGCTGTTGCCAGAGCCTGACCCAGGGAACTTCTGCCTGTCCTAACAAAGCAGGAGCTCGTCCACTGAGGTACGGCCTCATCTCCTCAGGGGGAGACCTCACAGCGCTCACCCCAGTGGTCTCCCATCCCAATGGGAACCAAGGCGGTGCCTGCTTTGCAGAGGGGGCCCTTCATGCTTCCGGGCGCAAGACCAGCTCTCTCCCCAAGGAACGGGGTTTCTTTGCTTGGAACAAGGCGGAGGGATCCATACTCCCCCCGCAAGCCAAACGTTGCATTCACGTTTTCCAGGCGAACGGCCTGTTACTCTGCTGCACGGTGGGACTCCCTTGTTACAGTGGCTAACATTTTAATTAAAAATCTGACAGCGTCTTAATACCTGAAGGCTGTGAAATGGTTGCCTCTTGGGCTGGTTGTGAAGCCGCAATGCTGATAAGGACGCGCTTTGCCAGGCTTGCTGCTCCTCCTCAGCCTTGCAAAGCCCCTGCTGCGGGGAGGGGGCCGGGAGAGGCCCTGGCTTGGGAGCAGAGCTGCCTGCCTTCCGGGATGGGCGGCAGGATCGCCCCCACGCTTGCTTTGGTCGCGGCCCCTTGGCTTCTCTGAGCTGGCTCTCTCCGTGCAACCGACATGCCCCCCACAGCAGCGTTGGGGCTGCATGGCCAGGTGGCGGCTGCGTCTTCCTCGGAGGGAAGGTGGTCAGGCTCACGAGTCCAGCCGAGGGGCCTCTGTGCACACTTTCTCTCGGGGGGCGGCGGGGTGGGGGGAACATTTCCTGGTTTGGCAGCTCTGAAGGGAGCCGCCGTCTGGGCCAGAGGAAGATGCAGCAACTGGAGGGCGGCCCTTGGTTCCGGCTGCTTGCCGTGGCCACGAGGGAGAGGGCATCGTGCCATCAGGAGGTGGCTTAGCCCTGCTCCGTGCCCAGCAGCCGGGGCGGCCCAAGAGTGTCCTCCCCTTGACATCCGTGGGCATCCGCCAGAGTCCTTGCCGGCTTCCCCTCCCTGAATTAAAATGCAGCCCTGAAGGGGATGGAGCAGAGAGCCCTGACTGGGGTTCTGCAGGACGTCCGGCCAGCAAGCGTCCCAAGTGAAGCCCGGTCATTCCTTCAGCAGCCAGGAGGTTTGCTCACGTGAGCCAAGCGGGAAGCCGGGCAGCTTGACGGCCGTGCCGTTGCCCGTTCTGGGCGCCTGCCAGTTCCCCCCGGGTGCTCCGAGTGAGTGCCAGGCTTCCCGCCTTCGCTCCGGGTGAGGGGGGGGCCCGCGCAGTGGCCCCCTTCCCGTGCCTGCCGCAGCAGCCGGGGCGCGTCTTGAGGGGAGGCAGGAGGCATGCGGCCCGACGGGCTTCGGACATGCTGCCAGGTGCCTCAAAGGCGGCCTGCTTCGGATAGGAGGCGAGGTCTCCACGGTGCCTCTTCTCCCGGAGCAGCGCTTGGGCTGCTTCCTCGCAGGGCGTCGGGGCTTCCGGGGAATGCCTCCTGGGTCTGAGCATGGACCAGCCGTGCGCTCGGTGGCCTTCCCGTTCCCTGATCTGGGGATTTTTGTCAGCAGCCAATTTGGGTTGAATGGCACGATCACCTTCTGCGGTGTTTACCCAGCCCCTGAACAAGGTAGCGGAGAAACCAACAATAAGCTTTTCTTATTCAAATAGGCTAATTTTCCGCGGTGTAAGGCAAGCCAGTATTTATGGCCACAAAGCACTGGTGGGCGAAAGCGCGGAATTATAGCCCGCCTTGAGTGCGCACGCCATTAGCCGCTGGATGCCTCCCAGCCCACCCCATTACTCCCGGCAGGAGCTCACACCGCTCCCGAGTCTCTCGCACGGAAGGTGAGGACCGCACCTCTCGCAGCCAGCGCTTGTTAACGGGCTCCTTTCTGCATGCACTGGCATGTCTAAAACAAGCCGATGACGGAGGGCAAAAGCTGGCTCTGTACCGGGAGGAATGGTGGCTGCTTTCAGGGAAGCTTAATTGGGCCGGGGAGAGGCAGCCGGGGGCTGTCAGTGACCCTGATAACTGCCCACCACCCACCATCTCCTGTACCTGCTCAGGGCCCAGATCCGACACACACACACACACACACACACACACACACACACACAGAGGGCTTGCTTCCTCCTTCCAAGCACGCCTGACGGATGGGCGGCCTCTGGTCTGTGGCCCCCGAGCCTGCTGTTGGTGCCACTCCGTAGGCCTTGGGGGTGATGGTGAAGGGGCTGGCGGGGGTCTCTGCTGAGGGCCCCCGCAGGATCTTGCCCCTCCTCCCCGGAGGCAGCCTCCTGGGCAGTCTGAGCTCAGAGTCCTGATGCGTCTTGGCTGGGGCCCGGATCGGGTTGGAGGCATGGCTGAGGGTGACCACACTGGGGAGAGACGCCGCCTCCCCAGCCCTTGCCGTTGCCCGCGGGTCTTGGGATGGAGCTGCCAGGCTAGAGGACGTTTCCAGAGCTCACTGGTGGGGTGCAGTTCCTGCAACCCCCCCCCCTGCTCTCCCACTTGGCGTGTGGTGAAGCCGGCCCTGGGGGAGACCCTGCTGCTCTCTGCCTCCTGGGGGGGGGTCCGGGGAGGGTGTGGGGATGGGCTTCCTCGGGCTCCTGCGTGTCCCCGGGCCGTGGTAACCGTCTCCTCTTTCGTCCTTCCAGTTAACGGCCTGCGTCCACGGGTCCGCCGCGATGCTGTACCCCATGTTCTGGCAACACGTTTACATCCCCGTCCTGCCCCCGCACCTCTTGGACTACTGCTGGTGAGGCAACCTCTCTCCTCCCCCTCCTCCTGCCCCCCGTCTCCCTGTCCCCACTCCAGGCTGCTCCACCGTTTCCCAGAGCTGGGTTTTTGCAGATTTCCCTGGGTTTTTCAAACAATGCAGCTGCTCAAATCTCTTGTCGAAAAATGTGTGTGTGAATATTAAGTGGCAGATTCAGAGATACGTCTTTGTCATGGCCTAATTTAAGAGTACAAGAGGCCTTTTAAGTATTAGGCCAGCAAATGTTCCTATGGCACATGCTCGTAAAGTCAGAGCATTATAGAGGAGGCTCTTTCCCTGTCCCTTTCCTTGCCTTTTCCTGGCAAATGAGTCCAGAGGAGCTCAGCAGTAAGAGCCCTGCTTTGTCCGTCGGTTTTTAATCCTCCCCTCCAATTGAGAAATGTGTTGCTTTGCTGTCCCTGTTGTGGTTTTTGTTAGATCAGCTCCCAAGGCAGTAAATGGTGGTGGTGGTGGTGGTGAGGAGATGTCTGCAGAGCGGGGGGCTACCCTTCTTGCTTGTGGGGCCCCCCACTAAACTTGCAGCGGTCCTCCCTCACTCCTGCCTTGTCATTCTAGGTTGCCCCTGCAGCTCTCCTCTTAGCCAGCTGTGGCCTAGTGACTGAGACCAGCCCCCTCATTCATTCATTCATTCATTACATTTATATCCTGCTCTTCCTCCAAGGAGCCCAGAGCGGTGTACATGGTTATGTTTATCTTCACAACAACCCTGTGAGGTAGGCTAGACTGAGAGAGATGTAACTGGCCCAGAGTCATGCAGTGAGTTCCATGGCTGAATGGGGATTTGAACTCGGGTCTTCCCGGCCCTGGTCCTACTCTCTCACCACCACACCACACTGGCTCTCTCCTTCACCTCTCCTCGGGTGTCGGACGGCTGTGCTGTTTCAATAGCGGGGGCAGCACCCTCTGCCGTCACCCGTTTCGCAGGTTTTCTACATGGGTTTGGGTTAAGCCAGGAGGTCCAGGTCTTTCTTCCCCTGCGGCTGGTTGTGTTGTGGCTCTGATGGGCACCTTTTGGCAAGTGTCCGTGGCCTCACCAGTACGCCGCCTCGGGGCAGGTTTCAAATCTTTGGGGTGGGGGGAAGGTGAAAGACCAATGGGTGCGTATAGGCACCAACTCACACCTGCCCTTTAAAAATAATAAAGAATCTGGACAGTCTGCTTGACCCCCCCCCCAAGGGAAAAGGCAAGACTGTGGGTTGACTCACTCCCTGGCGGATTTGGGTCCAGCTTTCTGGCAGGTGTGTATGGGCCACCAGTTGTGCTGCAGGAAAAGACACACACACACACACACCCCGCCCGACTGCTCCAAAATGCTAACACCTGTCTCTGCGTGGATGATGTCAGCATGGGGTGTTGCCAGCAGTGGCCTGTTGCAAAGCCTCGGCCACCCCAGGAAAGCACCGCTCTCCGCATGGCTGCGGACTGGCCCGTGGCTCTCATTTTTAAATCGATGCAAAGCTTTGAGCAGCCCAAGGCAGACTGCCTCCCCTCTTTGGCCACTTGCCTTGAGCATATGGGGGGGGGAGGCGGCTGGGGGCTCTATTTCCGGCGTTAACAGAGCAGCTGTAGCCAGTCTTCTGTGGTGCAGGTGTGTGGGACCTAGAAGCGCCCCCTAAATCCCCCCCCGGCACCCCACTCTCCTTCCGCTTGCCCTTGAGAGCCCCGGGGGCAGAGGGGGTCTGGGCGGAGGGCTCCCCTCGTGGCGCGTTTGGGGATGGCCCTGCTCCGGGGGAAGCGGCCGGTGGCTGCTGCTTTAGGCCTCCGAGGGGAAATGAGTGGCAACAAAAGGCAATGATGCCGGGGGACCCAGCGCTTTCCTCCTCGTGATTACAGGCTCCCGTTGGCAAAAACATTGGTTAGTGACATACATGGAGGAGGTGGCCGAGAATCAATAATGGTGTCTTGCTCTCCCCCTCACCCCTGCCTGCACGAGGCGCTCCTCCTCGCTCGAGCCGCCGCTCACATTGGCCCGTAAACCTCCGCCCCCTTCCGAAGTCGGGCTCCTGAAGCGCAGCCCCTCCCCTCCCCTCGTTGGCGGCAGCAGCCCTGCCAGCCATTGGCCCGCGAGGCGGTTCCCGCTGCTCCTGGGCCGCGCTCCTCCACCCCGGGAGCTTTGTGCTGCTCCTTGTTCATTTCACCCTGAGGGGCCCGGCGGGCTTCTGGCTTGGAGGGCACCCCATAGATGGAATGGGAGGCTGGTATGCTGCCGCACTTCAGCCTGGACTTCTGGGGGTTCCCGGGCTGGCGGGGGGAGCACTCTCTGATGGCTGGGTAAAGAGAGTGACGATAAAGAACTGGCTAGTCCCTGGCTGTGATCGCCAAAGTGCCCTCTTATGGTCTGCAGGATGACACCAAGGTCATGTTGATGCTCAGTGTCCAAGATCCTCTGTTGGAGGGTCTTCTTGGCTTGATTATATCCCAGTAGTGACAAATATTCTAAAGCGAAGCCAAGTAATGAGAGTTTTGCCAGCAATGCTTGTGTCCAGGAAGATTGAAACCTGTCGGCCAGTCCAGCGGGAATCAGCCCAGAGGGGGGAAATGGATCCAAAGCCAGTAGTTGAAAATTGAGATCCATGCTTTGGGTTCCACCCTCTGCAAGCCCGTCAGCACTAGGAATACATCTGGGGGCCTTGAGTAGGGCTCTTATCAACGTAGACCGGTAGCCGTTTCTGTCCTACAAGCAGGTGTGCTGACGTGTGATTTTCTGGCTTCTCTGCCACACATTTCCCCCTTGTTTTCGAGGCCCACTCGTGATTTTTAGCCACCAGCAGGAAAGATCCCAGGGTTAGTGCCTGTTTCATCTCCTGGTGTGTGCGTGGGTTTGTAAAGGGGGCCGCAGTGGCTCAAACAGGAATTCCACTCCCAAGCAGGAGATGCGATAATCTCAGGAGGCTTTAACTTTATCGCCCCAAATACGTTTCCGTGGCTCCCCTCGTCACCCATGATTGCTCTCCAGTTGGCATCTGGCTGATAGCTTTATTCTCCCGTTTGCGCTCTTTTGGAGAAGAGAAGGGTGGAGAGGGAGGAGGGAGGCTCTCCCGTGCCGGCCGCCTGCGTGAGGAGCCAGAAGGGGGGATAACTAGCATTCGGAGGGAAGTGGCCGCAGCCTGGGAGATGTAACTTTCAAGGAGGTTTGTTCCTCTGCGGATGATTTAAATGTTAAGTACATCCCTGTGTCGAGGAGACACGGAGTGGAATCTGAAAACGATGATCTCCTGGAGAAATGAACCCTCCAAGTGCCGCGCCGTGCCGGAAGGGCCAGCTCCCAGTCATTTGCACGGCCAGCGGGCGCCCTTTCTCTGCCTAATGGGCTGTGCGCCTGCAATTAACACGCGGAGGGAGGAGGGAGGAGGCTGCCGCTCTGCCTTCGGGTGACGGGGCTGCGAGGAGTTGTCAGGAGCGCGCCAGGCAGGGGCCCCGGAGGACGAGGGCCCTGCTGGCTGCCTGGCAAAGGGGCAGAGCCCGGGCTGGCGGGCGCGCCCCGTCCCGGAAAGGCTTCTCAGCGGCAGTCGGGCCGGGCGGGGAGAACCAGAGACAGCCGAGTGAGCTGCCGCCTGGCTGGGAACACCCTATAATTACCAGGCAGAATCTAATTGCACTCTTGCAAACACGACGACTGATTATCCTCGCCTGATGTGAACTTTAATTAGAGTGGTAATCGCACACTATAGTTGTCTGAATAAATCAATTTAGCACTAATTTGTGTGGCATAAATGTTTCCCCCCAAATAGACACAGCTATTTTTGAAGCGGTGTGAACTTTTGCAAAGGTGCGTTTGGCCTCCGAAGGCCGGTCGAGGTGCTGCTGCTTCGTCCCAGCTCTGGCCTCCTGCTGCTTCCTGGGGCTGGGCAAGGGGCGCCTGCCTGGCTCTCTTCCCCGCCCCTGAGCTGATGTGCCGGCCCTTTGGGTGCCAAATAAAAGGCCAAAAGGCCAAGCAGGAGCGAGAGGGAAATGGACTGACTGGCCGTTCTCCAGCTAGACTCCTGGTTCTTTCGCTTCACCAGCTTGTGTGTGGATAAAAGTATTGTTGATTAACACAGGGAAATATTTTGTGTGTGTGTGTGTGACACCCGCTGATGGCCGCCTTGACGCTTTGCAGAGAGACCAGCCCCCTCTTTTTCCAGCCTCCGGGACGTCTCTTGGGCACATCCTGGGGTGGGGGGCAGAGCTTTGCCCTCTGTGCATCGGCCTCTCCCCCATTTCGTGCTTTGGGAATATACAGTGTGTGTGGTGTAGCGTATCACTTACGTTTGAATAGTGTGGGTGCTATCAGTGTTTTGGGGTGGGGGGTGGTCATTTCGCCTCTTGGTCAGCAGGGCCAGGGCGGCTCTCTCTGCTTGGGAAACCTGGAGGGCTCCGGCCAGAGAGCCCGTCCTTGGCTGGAGGGACCAGTGGGCAGGAGGTGGCGGCTCCCGGTGTGGAGCTGGGCCGTAGCGGAGTGGTCCAGCGCGTGAGCTTTGCGTGCAGCAGACCCCTCAGTCTCGCCTCCCTGGATCCCAGCGGGGTGAAGGGCCTCTGGGCCAACCCTCGCTGCCATTGGCAGGAGGCCGCCCCGGCCTTGGTGAGCCAGAGGGCCTGACCGGGTAGGGGGAGGCCGGGGGGGGGGAGGGGGCCCTGTGCCCCAGGGCCGTGTCTGGCTGGGCTGCCTCTCGGTCTGCCTCTGCTGGCCAGAGGGCTGCCTCTTGCAACGGCCCGGAACAGCTTTGTGGCTTCTGCCGCCGTTGGTCTCAACCGGCTCTTTCTCTCTTTGCAGTGCGCCCATGCCCTACCTCATCGGAATCCATCTAAGCCTGATGGAGGTAAGTGGCGTCTCCTCCTTCCATGCATAGCTGGGTGGGGTCTCTCTCCGTGGGGGTCTCGTCCCTTTTGCAGGACCCCGCTGGGAAGGAGCAGCCGGGAGGAGGTGCTTGTGCCTGGCTCTCCTGGCCTCCATCCCCCCCCCGCCCCACTGCCTTTCCAGCAAGCTCGATGCCTCCCTTCCCCTCTTGGGAGGGGCCCAGCGCACACCACAAGTCGCCTCCCCCCCCCGCCCACCACAGCAGTTTCTTCAGAAAGGGTGTGTGGTGAGATGCTCTTGGGAGGCCCTTTTGGAAAAGTCTCCCTGCTCCAACAGTGAGACGAGCAGCGTTGGTCTGTCTGCCCTTCCCCGACGCGTCTTTGCAGATGCCACTGGGTGCGTCTCAGTCCCCACGGAAGCGGCGGAACTGACCATGCCCCGATTCACGGGGTGGAGGGCTGGCCCTCTAAAAACCGGCTTCCCGCCTTGGCCTGGCGTCCCGCCTGTCTTTGCAGTTCCGCAGGGTCCGCGGTCTGGTCTCTGCGCTGAGCAGGAGGAGGAGGGATCCTGAGCGGGTGGCCAGTGGGCCATGCTCCGTGGAGTGGGCCAAACGCTCCCCACAAGCCGAAGGCCGGGAGGTCAGGGAGAGGCCCCCGGGCCATGCGCGGCCTTGCTGCAGGAGTCTTCTGCTTGCCCGGGGTTTTAAGAAAGCGGCGAGAACAGGAGCCTGTGCAGGCCTCTCTGCTGCTCCCCGCACACACTGGACAGGGAGCGCCCCTCCTGCCCCCTCGGGACTCGGCGCCCTCGTCCCCATGTGCTCGTCCTGCCGGCATAGAGCAGGCCGGAGAGAGAGGCTCTCCCTGGAGGGTGGGCTGGGGTGGGCTGGGGGACCGGAAGGCCGTGCCGGGTGAGCCTCGTAGGCTGGGGCGCAGGCAACCGGGGTCTCCTCCTGATCCTGGCTTGGGGTGCCGCTTCCACGCGCTCTTCGGCAGGGACGGGTGGAAAGCAGGGAGTTCCCCAGCCCTGTTGTTCTTGTCGCACACGCCGTCCTCTTGGCTGACCCTTTCCTCCCCCACTTGCAGGGATGGAAGTCGCCTCTCCAAAGCTGTGAGTCTGCGTTTCTGTCCTAGCACGTAGCTCTCCTCTCCCCTGCCCCATTTCTAGCCACGGATAGGTGGCCGTGCGCTGCTTCCGCTCCCGCCGTGTAGAGGGCCTAGAGCTGACTAGATGTGTGGCTGCCGTCGAGCTGGAGCTGTAAGCTCCCTTGTGGGTCCGTCCTAGAGACCAGCCGTGGTGCCCTCCTGTGCTCCAAATGCTGCGTAGCCCAAGCGCTGGGGCGCTCCCCCCCCCGGCCCTGCTTGTCTAGGCGTCTCTTGCTCCCTGCTTTGCCCGCGGCTTCCTTAGCAGCCCGCAGCCTTTGTCTGTGTGTGATGGGCCTTCCTGCTCTTCCCCGGCACTCAGAGACCGCCTCCCGTCTGCTCGAGTCCTGGATGGATTCCCGCCAGGTGCGGCCGGACCTTGTTCTGGGCCACCCTTCTTGGGAAAGGGCCATGATCTTCCAGCCTGGAGATCAAAGCTCCAAGGCCAGGCGCCTTGGGGTGGGGCCGGGAGAGCAGGCTAGAGGGGGCGGTCTGTACGTCGGATGGCTCTAGAACGGCTCAGGGCACCGGCGTTGCCTGCAAGGAGTCCCGGAGGTCTGCCCCAGCCCTCTGCTGATGGGACGGCAGAGGCTGCGCCTGGAGGCTCCAGCAGGTGTCCTGCCAGTGGGCGTCTTCCCTGGGTTTCCCTCTAGCCCCCTTTGAAATCCCTGCTGACGGGGCCAAGAGGCACCTCTGGGAAGTGGCAATCGTCTTCCGTCTAGGAAGGGCAGGCCCCGTCCATCCCCAGCACAGCCTCCTTCCAGTGGCTGCTGCTTTGGGGGTCTGCCTTGGCCTTCTTTTTAGATCGGGAGCCCTTTGGAGATGGGGGTGGGGGACCTTGTTTCTTTTCCACATCCACCGCTTATGTTAGAAATGGGTCTCTAAACCTTGGTAGCAGCAGCAGCAGCAGCAGACCTATGATGCATGGCGTGCAGGACTCCTCTTGGCTCCGCCTGGCCGTCCGTTTCTTAAAGTGGTGGTGGGGAGTCCTCCTCCTGCTTTCCTAGAGGGAATCATGCCTCTCTCTGACGCCGAGGCTGCCTTCCCGAGCCTTGTCTCCCCTCCAGAGCTTGGCGCTCTTTTGCACTTGGCAGAGTTGCCCAGGTAGGGCCCCCCCCCCATCGCAACCCTTGCAGTGTTGCCTCCTGAGTTGAAACCAGCTCTTCCGTGGTGCTCAAGGTGGCGTGCTTCCCACTCCCGAAAGGGGCATGGGGGGGTGGGGGGGATTCCTTGCCCTGTCCCTGCGTTGCCATCGGTGTGGGGAGAATGGGGCTGCTGGGTCGGTTGGTGGCATTTCTAGACCGCCCCGTATCCACTCTCTGGGCGGCTTCACTCTCAGAATTGGCTGGCGAATGCCGGCAGACCAACGCTGTCTGAAGGTGAGCAAGATCAGACGCATCCCTGGGTTGTTCCCTCTAATCTGCTGCGACTGGAAGGCTCTCCGGTGAGAGAGCGAGAGGTCTCTGTTTTTGGTCGGAGGGCCTGTTTCTGATTTCCGAGCTTCCCCTCCCGGGCCCAGGGCAGCGCTGGGTGCCCTGCTGCCTTCGCCAGGCCTTCTCTCATCACCTAGTCAGTCATCCCAGACAAGGCTCCCACTTAGGGCCCCCCCCCGCAACTTCAAAGGAGGAGGGGGGGGGAGTCTTATAAGCCGCTGCTTCAGTGAGGCTGGCTGCTCTTGCATGAATAATGGAACACCCTTAAGGGCACTAATTGAGCTCGTATTAGGGGAGAGAGATGGTGCTTAGCGGCAGAGAAGAGAGTCAAGTCCTCTCCGCTGAAGTTCTGTGTTAGCCCCATGCATGCCGGGGTGGATCCATGCCCCGCCTAGCGCTGCTTTGGGCCACCAGCGAGGGGGGGCTCGGTAGCCACTTTCCTGCCGTGTCTGCCTTGGGATGCCTGCACGCGCTTAGCTCTCCAGCCAGAACAACTTCAGGCACCTTCCCTGGGCCTGACGGCGGCAGCGGGTGGAAGTGGCTGGAAGGCATGCCCGGCGGTGGCTCCCTGGGCAGCTCCCGGGGGACACCTTTGGGGGTGTGTGTGCCCTGGACCCTGGAAGCAGCCCAGCTCCGGCGGAGACGTCCTGTGTCAGGGGAGCAGGCTTCCGACTCCCCACTGGGTGCCCGGAGGCTGCTCTTGAAGACGAGGAAGGGGTGAGCAGAGAGGGAAAGGCCCCCCCCCCCCCGAACCATTTCAGGCCGTGGGCGCTGGAAAGCAGCCCTCTCTCCAGTTGCCCAGTGGCTCGCTCTCGGAGCACACGCCTTGTGTGCAGAAGGCCCCAGGGGGCGTCTCTGGGATCTGCCAGCCCCCGATTCCCAGGAGAGAGCCACAGCAAGCTGCTGCCGGTCCGAGCTGCCAGTCTGGCGCAGCGTACGCAGGTGCTCGGCTCTGGGTCACGGGAGCCTCCCCGAGGTCCCAGGCGCCTCTGGCCTTCAGACTGGCGTCCCCAGCAGGGTTCTCTCTCTGTGCGGAATGAGTCTTGTTCCGGGCGGCAGGATCCAGGCAGGGTGGACGCGCCATGTGCATCCAGGCTGGAGCCTTCCGGATTCCACCTGAGCCGGGTCTGAAACGAACTGCGCGGACATCCGGAAACGGTGTGAGCGCCTGAGCGTGAGCCCTGCTCCCCAGATCTCGCGGGGACCCCTTGAGCGCCTGGAGCCGTTTGCTTAGAAATGCACCTCCGGGTTCCTCGTCACCCAAGAGCGCTTTGAGGGGAGCGGCTTGGTCTTGACCTTGTCTGGGGGTTAAGTGGCGGAAGAGGCCTCTCCGGCGGCCCCCCCTTCCGCTCCGCTCGTGCACCCCCTCGCTGCTCGGAGAGGCCGTCTCTCCATTAGCCAGTGGGGAGGATTTGGGGCATCACCTGCGGAGTATCCGGGCTCCTGCAGATCAAGGGCAGCGGCGGAAGAGGCGAAGGGAGGGGTCAGAGGCCACCTGCTGGGGACGGATCAAAGAGTCCGGAGGTCCAAGGGCATGGGGAGCTTAACCATCTCAGGCTGTGGAGTGGCCGTTGCAGGCTGTAAATCTGAGGGCGATTTTCATTAAGGGCCTGCTGGCTTCTCGGTCGGGCCGTGACGCGGTGAAGCACCATCCCCACTGCGGCCAGGCTGGTCCGGGGCTGTTTGCCGGGTCCTTTAGGTGAGCAGTCTGCAGGCAACGGTGGCCCTCCGACAGAGGCAGCCGCGCTCTGCTTCCTGGCTGTATTGTGAGCACGGAAGCGGAGCGGGGCCAAAGGGGCTCAGTTTGCTGATGGGGCTGGCGAGGCTGTGTAGCCCCTCCAAGGGGCCCGCCCTCCGGCCTGCTCCCTCTGCCTGTCTCTGCTCCTGTGGGCCAGGGCTGCTGGCTTGCCTGCCTGGGCACAGGCCCCCCACCTATGGGTCCTGGAGTCCTTCCGGCGCGGGATTGCCCTCTTCCCTGGCGCGGATCTGCAGGCCAGGCCTCGGGGCTGAGGCCGCCCATTCCGCAAGGGGTCCCCCCTTGGCCTTTGTAAAGGGCAGGGGCCGTGGGTGCTCGCTGGGGGGGGGGGGCCCGAGAGGTCCAGTGAACCCGACCTGAAGGCGACTGGAATGGCTAGTGCAGATGTGGCGGAGGCCGCTCTTGACGGAGGGGCGTGAATAGCGGTGCGTGTGCTGATGAGGGCGGGTGGAATTCCTAGCCGAAGGGAGGAAGCCGCGCTCGACGGCCCTCCGTGTCTTGCGTTGGCTTGACTGGGCTGCTTTGGTGACCCAGAGTGAGTTCTCTGCATCTTTGCAACGCCTGAGAGAGAGCGAGAGAGCGAGCGCAATGGGGCGACCATGAGCTTTAGCCCAAGAAGCGGCCCCTTCTGCTGAGCGGCTGCCCCTGCTGATGGCCTGCAGGCCCCGGGGAGACGCCTCCCTGGAGTGTGTGCAGGGAGTCCGAGCGGCAGCAGGCGAGGCCCAGCGCCTCCCTTTCTCTGGGTGCTCTTCCTCTCGGAGGCGCTGCCGCCGCCGCTGCTGTGGGGCATTGATGGGGAGCCCTGTGGTGCCTCTTTTGAAAAAGAGAGGGCAGGTGGAAGCGTCCCTGCAGGGGGCTGGCCCTGGGCTCTTCTGTCTCTCCCCGGCTCAGGCCAAGGCGCCGTCTCGCCCTTCCAGGCCCCCCGGAGCACAGCTCTGCTCGCACCAGGAAAGAGGGGCCGAGGGGGCCCATCCAGAGGTGTGCTTGAGGCACACACCTGGGGTAGCAAGAGGAAGAGACCCCTGGGCCATGATCCGCACGGGTGCTCTCCTGGGCCAAGACAGGAGCTGCCCAAGAGCACCCCACGGTGTGTGTGTGTGGGGGGGGTCAGTTTTGTCGCTCCTGCGCCTTTCAGGCGGGCTTGCAGAGGAGAACGCCCCGGGAGGCTTTGCCCTCCGCATGTGGGCGCAGCAGCACCTTGCGGGGCTGTTCTCCTGGAGGCAGCGCTCCTGGCGTTGGGGGCATCTTGTTGCATGCAATGGGCAGGCCTTTCAGCGGAGCCCGTGGGAGTCTGCCGTGGGCGGCATCTGCCCCCTCGCATAACCCTTTACCTGCAGGCCTTTCTCTGGGGCCTCTCCTCAGCCCCCTGGGTGTGACCGAGAAGCTTCCCCCCTCGCACATTCGCAGGCAGGAAGGAGCCCGTCGGTGGCTCTCCTGCCGCCGGGCTTCTGAGAGGAGCCGAGGCTCCCGAGCTCCGTGTGGGTCCATCCGAGATGTGCCACGCAGGCGGGAAGGGAAGGAGGCCCCGTCCATGTCCGAAGAAGCCGCTGCTCAGTTCTTGGGGGCAGAATCTCCTTTTCAAGGCTGAAGGCTTGTGGACTAGTCTAGGCTTCTGTGTTCAGCCAGGGAGGCGGGAAAGGAAAGGAGCAAAACGGAAGGAAATAGTCCAAGGGGGGCAAAAGGTGAGGAAGAGGGGGCGGGGGCGGGGGGAGTGCTTGCAAGATCAAGCGGGACACACAAGTCCACGGCAGCCCCTCGGTCCCCGGGAAAAATGAGCAGAACCGGAAGCCGAGGAGCTGCTGGAGCCGAGCGGCGGGTTGCATCCTAGCGGGTGGGCCGTTTGAGAGAGTGGCCGGAGGGAGAGGCGCAGTCCGCGCTGGGCTGCAGGAGATCGAGGCGGACTAGAATGCGCGGCATGGTTGAGGCGGCAGAGATAACGGGTCCCTTTCCTTCTGACTGTCATTTCCAGAAAGTGAGAAGTATGGCCCTAGAAGATGTGGTCATCCTGAACGTGGACTCCAACACGCTGGAAACGCCTTTTGATGACCTGCAGAGCCTCCCCAGTGACGTGGTGGGTATTGCCGTGTGCCCCCGTGTCCGGCCCGAGCCCCCTCCCGCTCCGTTTCCCCTCCTCCAGGGCGACGGTGATCCTTCTATCTGCTCAGGCAGCAGGCGGGTGCCCCTCTGAAGATGCGATGCCACGGCCCAGCAGCTTGCCGCTGTCCTCCCGCCCTGGCAGAGCTGGGCTGCAGTTTCCAGAGAGGGCTCTTGGTTGCCCTGGCTGGCCTGCTGCTGCCCCCCTGGGCCGGGGTGGAAGGAGCGGCCGGCTCGCAGGGTCTGGCAGGACTTCCCCGCTCAGCACGTGGCTCATGAGTCGGGGTGGGGGCTTCAGTGCCGCTGAGGACTGACCCAGCCCCCCTTCCTCCCCCCCCCCCCCAGCGCTCTCCATGAGGGGAGGCCGCTGAGGACCGTCCCCACACGAGGGGCTGAGAGTGGCTGGTCCGGGCAGGGCTGCGTTTGGGCTCCTAGCTCATGCTCTTGACCCCTCTCCCCCGCCTGCTCTCACTGCTGCATTTGAGGCCTTGGAAACCCTTCCCTCCTCTTCTCCCCCCTCCCAACCGTGGAGTTCATTGGGACGCGAAGAGTGGCCTGCAGCGAGCTCCGTGGCTGGGCAGGGCTGGGGGGCCCCTTGGGACGGAGAGCTGGTCTGCTGGGCGCGAGCGAGCAGGTGTGGCCCCCCGGGCGAGGCAGGCCCCCGGTTTCCCCGCGGCCTTCCAGTCCATGGCGCCCTTCCGCCGAGTGAGCGGGTGCACTTCTCCAGCCCGCTTGTGTATGGCGAAGGGGCTTGCTGTGCCCTCCCTTCCTCACCCAGAGCACGTGGCCAGACATGGTGGCGTTCTGGGAGGAGGAGGGGCTGGCCCTGGGCTCCACGCACGGGGGAGATGATTGGCCAACACGCCAGTGTCCTCTCGGGTTTTATGGGCCTGCATGAAAGGCAGCCGTTGCGCGAGTGGAGGGGAACATCAGAAGATACCTCGCCAGATAAACCCCCAACGGAAAGCTTTGGAAAGCCATAAATTTTAAGAGACTTCCGTCCGTCCGTCCGCGGTTTCCTTTTGGAGGAGGAGAGAGCAGCGCTGGCCTAGTTGAAACGGCTTGATTCCGTTTTCCGTGGGGCTGCTTCCAGGCTCGCCCCCGGCCATTGGGAAGGGTGCTTGGAGGGTCACGGAAGAGGGGCTGCCAGCACGTCCAGGGGACCGGCTGGGCTTGTAACACAACTGTGCACCGTGTGGGGTTTTTCTTCTCCTCTTTCCCCCATAAGCTGTCCCGTCAACCCAGCTGAGTGCCGAGCTGTCTGGATCAAAGCCCTCGCTTGCGTCCGTCTCCGTCCAGCCCTTCATGTCTCCCGGCCCGTCCTCTCCCCCTGGTTCTGCTCCAGGTACCCAGAGAAGAAAGCAAAGTTCTCCTTTGCTTCCGACTCTTCCCCATTATGGCGCTGGCCGCTAGAGAGCAGGTGTGTTCTCCTTGCTGCTTGCAGGGAGTTTCTGCCGAGCCTTTTCATGCTCCGCGTGTTTGGAGCTCTGCGTGGATCACACAGTTCCTGGCTGCAGGGATATGTTTAGAGTTGATCTTCCACACTGCTTCCCCCCGGGGAGCATGCAGTTCTGGCAAAGCGGTGTCCCTCTGGGCCTCTCTCACATGGAAGCGGCGGAGATCTGTTGAAAGCTGTGCACGAGGAAGAGGCCAGGCAGGCAGCGCTTCCGTAGAGATGCCGAGCCCCTTGAAGAGGCAGCCGGCCCTGCCCAGCTAATCGCCAGGACCCCCTGGCCTGGCCTGTCTGGCTCAGGATTCTGGGCGGGGGCCTCCCCCCCCCCGCCCAGCGGCTTCCAGGCCCTTCAGCCAGGGCTCCACCCTTGGGCTGCAGCCTCTTCCTGCCTTCAGGCTGGGCTTCTGCCCGGAGGGCTGTGAGGAGCTGCTCTCTGCCTGCTTCCGGGGGGACACCTGCTGGCGCCTTCCAGTGCAGTGGCGCATCACCCCCTAGCTGCCTGAAGCCTCGGGGTGGGGCTGGGGCAGAGGATAGCTCTTTGGAAATGAGGCGGAAGTTTGGGGCGGTGCACAAACTTGATAGATCAATCAATCCATGAGCCAGTGGCACCGCTGCTCTCCTTCTCCTTCTCCTTCTCCTCCTTCTCCTGAGCTTCGCGCTTCTGAGGCGGCTGCTTCCCTTGCCCGTGGGGCAGCTGTCCCCGCAGGCCCTGCCCTGGGCCTGAGCCTTGTCCTTGCAACGTATCCGGAATGGGGCGTCGCACTCTTGAAGCCGTCTCCGGGTGATCTCCTCGTCACCCCCAGCTCTTTCCTTGGGCCGGAGGGTCGTCGTGCAGCCTCCCACTGACGCCTCGTGGGAATCCGCCGGCTGGGTTGTGTGCTGTGCTGGGTTCTTCCAAGAGCCGCCTTCTGCACCAAGCAGGACTACTCACAGCAAGGCCGGCTTGCGCTCTCCGGGCTCAAAGCGGCGTGTTTGCAATTGAGGACAGGACAAGCCTTGAGGTTGGGCAACGGAGGCGGGTTGGAGCTCCCGCCCTCACTCCGTCCGCGTGGCCCAGACAGAGGTGGCAGCCCCCTCCAGCTGTTGCTTTGTGGGCTTTCTGCGGGGTGGTGGTGGTGGTGGGGAGTTCCAGCCCGCTCAACTGCCAGGTCTCCTCCAGAGGTGGATGAGGTCAGTCACGTTAGAAATGGCAGAGATCTCCTTTTGGAGGCTGAGTTTTCGGCGCAAGAGCGGCACGGAGTTGGAGAAACGCTCCACCAATCGCCGGGGCTTGAGGACGGCACGGTTTCAGCACCTCAGAATGTGACGCAGGCCTCAAACCTTGTGAACAGGCTAATTGGCTGGTGATTATTGGATGCCGTCAGCGAGGCATCCTCTCTCTTCTCGTTGGTTGGCACGTCCTCCTGAGCAGGAAATCAGACACCGGAGGAGTATTTGCTTCTTGCACACGTCGTGAGCATTCAAACCCGTCGAGTGGATCGCACGAGCGCGGAGCTTGCATTTTCTTGACTGTAGCTCCCCGCCCCCACCCCACCCCTTTTGGGTAAAGGTAACTTGCATTTAAAGCCCTGCCCCCTCCCCGCATTGTGTTTTGCAAGTGAATGTGTTCTTTCTTGTTTTATTCATGTTGACAACTAGAAAGCCTTGGACCTAATTAAAAGAATTTCCACTCGCACCTCTGCTGAACAGATTGCATTTCGAAACATGGTGATAGCTTAAATCTGACCTTTTAATCCTGAGCTGCCAAGAGTATAAAAATCTCCTTTTGAAAACCCTGCCAGGATTGGCTGTGCGTTTCTGTGCCTGCCTGGAGAAGAAACAGCTACTGTCCGAGTCAGGAAAATATGCTGCCATCTCTCACGCAGAGCCGCTGAGCGTTGTGCGCCTGCCTCTGGCTTGTTGGTGGATGGGGCGGAGAGAGGAGAGAGAGCGGGAGAGGGTCTCTGTGCAGCAGCCGGCTCCTCCGACCCGGGCTGACTTTGAGCCAAGAGCGGCTCCAGCATGCCAAGGAGCAGCCAAGGCAGCCGTGCCTCTGAGCATGTACAGTGTGCCCTTCTCCCACTCCAGAGCCGTGAGCCAGTTCACACACAGCTGGGCGTGCCATGCTGTGCTTCAGCCCCTGAAGCCTCTTGTCTATCCTATCCTACAACTTAGAGGCGACAGCTGAGAAGGCCCGATCCCAAGATGAACTGGTGGCACCCGAAGACAGACTGCTCTTGATGATCTGAATGAGTGGTGGGGATCTTGTAGAGAAAGGCACTCTCTCTGGTAACGCGGACCTAAGCCGTCCAAGGCTTGAATGGTAATAACCAGCACTTAGTACTTTGCTCGGAAACATATTCGCAGCCAGAGGAACTGTTTAAGAACAGGCATAATGTGGTGTTTCCAGCACACCCCAGAGAACAATCTGGCAGCCGCATTTTGAGCGAACTGAACTGCTTAAAAAGGCAGCCCTACATAGAGCGCATTGCAGTAGTCCAGCCTGGAGGTAACCAGCTGGTGCACCACTGTTTTCAGGTCATTCTCAAAGAACAAGCAGAGTTGTCAAATCCGTCTCAGCTAAAGTGCTCCTGGCCACAGCCTTAACCTGAGGCACCAGGGAGAAACCTGGGTCCAAGAGCATCTCCATCTTGTTTGGATCCAGCTTCAATTTATTATCTCTGTAGGCAGGCATTTAAAGGGATAACACCATTTCCTGATATTGATGACAAGGAGAAATAGATGCAGGTGTCATCAGTATATGGATAACTTCACGTAGATGTTAAAAAGCATTGGTGACCGAATGGAGCCCTGAGGTTTGCTTGACGTATCTGGAATCATGGCTGAGCCACACACACACCCCAGCCACCCCCCGGCCAGAGCCGGGGTCCTTATACAGGCAATGGTTTGCTGTCAGTCTGCCTTCCAGTGGAGCTTGGGGACACTTTCTGTTCAGATGGGCATCCCTGGTTTTGATGAGCAGAAGGCAAGGGCAGGAGCATCTTGTCTCTTCAGCGACTGTCTTAGAAGCCATGGAAGGCTGAAGCCAGAGAAGACCCAGCACCTTTTCTGACTTAACAGTGGGGTGGTTCTTGGCACGGCTGCCGAGTTGACGGAGAAGAAATTGACTCCTTTCTGGAAGGCGGCAAAGATGGTGGCGAAGACGACAACCAGGGTGCGGTGGCCACTGGTGAGGGGCAGGCAGATGAAGAGGCTGAGTCCCAGGGGGGCGTGGCAAGGTGTACATGGAAGCTCCAAGGTGGGGGGCATTTCTGGCTCGTTCTGGGCAGGATAACCTCCCGACTCAGTGGCACGGCACAGGTATCCAAGAGGCCTCAGAACCCACTTGCCAGCCTACATTGCCTGGCATGTCGCGAGTCCTAACGAGCGAAGGGGAGCCCCCAGAGTGCCCCTAGGCACCCCAAGGCGAGTGCTTTTTGGGGAGTGAGCATGTGTCAGCACAGGAAGGGGTGTGCGAGTTAGAATTTGCGCGGTTACCACCGTGGAGTCCTTCTTTGTGTAAATGGTAATGAGACGGTGAGGTCTGTGTGCTCACCTGAAGTGCAGCTCTGTGAATCGGAGGCAATTAAACACCTCCAGGATATGAAAGGGAAAGGGCTGTGAAGGTTAAGTGAGGCATAATCTGGTGCACAGGTGGCAGCAGCCAGCCAGCCAGCCCGGAAGGCGGTTGGTCTCCCTGGGCAGGGGCTTTTTTGGTGGGCTGTGGCCGATTCCCCACCCCACTTGCACGGGCTGCTCTTCTCGGGGATTCACCCGACGTAAGTGGAGATGCTGGCTCAGAAGACTTCATTGCATTTGATACACGTTATGTCATTCCCACTCTGTGTGTGTGAGAGAGAGAGAGCGCGCGCACGCTTCACTAGCTCCCCATTTCTCTGTGCATGGAATTGGCGACAAGGTATATTTTGGCCCGTTTCCCCCTCCCCTTCGAGGAAGTCTGCTCAAGAGCAAAACGGAACCCTGCGGTGTCCCCTCCAACAGGGGTTCCCAGAGGTTGTGGACGACGACTCCCAGAATCCCCAGCCAAAGGCCACTGCAGCGGGGGGATGCTGGGCGTTTGAGTGAGCGACACCTGGGGATCCCTGTTGGAGGGAGCAGTGGGACCCTGAGCCGCTGCTGCTCGGGCTAGGCCAGCGTGGGCCCTCCTTCCTCCCAAGCCAAGGGGAAGCTGCTGGGGTGCTTCATGGCGTGTGCACGTTTAGGGCCAGGGCTGCCCAACCGGAGGTCCTCCCGATGTTGCTGAGCCACAACCCCCATCCTCCCCAACACGGGGAGAGCCACCGGTTGGGCAGCCCTGTTGGGTGGGCTTTCGGCTCCGCTCTCCAAGTGCAGCTCACAAAGCGCTTGGCATGAAAACAGGAATGTTGCCGTTTGGATCAAAGCGTAAACTAGCAGAGGGGAAGCTGTAGCCCCACAAATCAGGACTGAAGCCCCCTTTGAAGAGAAGTGAAGGCAGATGCTGGGCTACGGCTCAGCGCTTTGGGGTGGGTGTTTCCCAGGTGGCCACTCCCACCCAAGGGCCCCTGAGCCCCATCAGAAGAAGTGGCTCCCTCCCTGGGGGTCATCCTGTTGGGGCTTGAGGGGCTGCCACCGTCCAGGCCCTGCTTCTAGCTGATGATGTGTTAGCTTTGTGGAGCAGGATCCTTGATCTTAACGGGGGGCAGAGATATGGGGAGAGGTGGCCAGCCAGTCTCTTGACTTGCCCCCAAGGAGTTCCGAGGGACGCCCATCCGATTCCCAGAGGTGCTCCAGCTGGGGAGCTGGCTTAGTTCAGACTCGGTCTTCGGGCCATGCTCTGCTGTACTCTGCCACCACACGAGCCCTAATCTTCCCTTCGGGGTCCAGAGCCCGGTGAAGTGGCGCTCAAGGAGCCTTCTGGGGGGGCAGCTGCCCGGGGCCTGCCTCCCGCCTCCCTGTGGCCCTCCCCGCTGCTGCCGCCGCTGCCTCCGCCACAACACAAGTCCTTTGGACACCTCCTTCGTGTGTGTCTCCCAGGCTGGTCCCTGATGGGCAAACTCTGCTGCTGCTTGTTGTTGCTCCAGGTCTCCGCGCTGAAGAGCCGGCTGAAGAAGGTCTCCATGGCCACTGGGGACGGTGTGGCCAGAGCGTTCCTGAAGGCCCAGGCGGCCTTCTTTGGAAGCTACCGAAGCGCCCTGAAGATCGAACCCGTAAGTTGCCTGCCGCTGTCCGGGGGGGGGGGGGGCAGGAGCGGGGCTGGTGCCTTTTGGCCCTGCGGGAGAGCAGAGCAGAGGCACGTCCAGTGGAGAGTCGTCCTTTGGGGTGGGCCTGCGAGTGATCAGCCAAAGGCTCTGGTGGGATCCGGAGAGAGCAAACCAGCCCACGGGGCCCGTCCTGTGTTGGAGGAGGAGAGAGGACTTGGACTTCGCCTGCGACTCTCTGCCAGCCCGCAAGGGAGTCTGTGTGTTCCCGAACAGGAGGCCACCTTTCGTCCCGGGCCGTGGTGCTCTGGGCATCCCCCTTTAACGGTCCATCTAAAAACGCTGTTGAGTCAGCAGGACTCTGTCAGTTGTCCCTGGGATGCCGGAGGAAAATCCACCCACCAAGTCTTCCAGAATGTCAGAGCAGATGGATCTGTGCGCGCCTCTTTCTCCGGCTCATTAAAGTGTCAGGTGTGAGCAGGAGGCCTCTCAGGTCCCAGCTGAGCCTTAATTCCCAGCCATGTAAATCAGGGCTTTAGAGGCCCTGCAGCTCCCCAACTCCTAAGCCTGCCTGATCCGTGGCAGGCAGGAGTCAGCCTCTTGCCTCGGTGCTGCTGGTTGCCTGGCAACTTGCGGGTGTGTTGTGGGCACCCATCCCACTTGGGGGGCATGGAAGGATCGGAAGGGAGCGCTTTGCATTGAGCCGGACCAACGGGCCGGCCTCTCTCCGGAGCCCTCGCTGGTTAGGGTTGAGGAGGTGGGCGGTCTCCTGAGGGATGGATCCGATGACCCCCCCGGCGTTGTCCACCTTCTGAGGAATCCTTCTTGGGCTGCGTTTTCGCTTGTGGGGAGAAACGCCAACATCTCCTTTCCAGATCTCGCTGCTCTCTGCCAAAAGTCCTACCTCTCCAAATCAGATGCCTTGCAGTGCCTTGAAGGAAGGGCATGCTCAGAAGCCCCCTTGTTGGGAAAGGGGTGTGGTGGTGGTGTGGGGCCGAGGGTTTGTGGCAGGAAGCAACCCATCGAGGCCAGTGCCGGAGCCCCGTTCCCTCTTGGCGGCGCGGCTCTCCGAGGAGGCAGAGACATGATCTCTCCGTCGGTCGGTAAAGCCCCAGATCTGGGCCCCGCGTTCATCAAATTAAGCGGCCGTTGTTCTGGCCGTCGTAGGGAAATTGAGCAAATGCCACTCTGTAAATACGACTGCGCATTTCGCTTCTTAAACGGTGAAATGCTAAAGGTTAAAAAGCTCTTTCAACCAATTCTTCCCCGTAAATAGTCATTTTAATTGCTTAATATTGTGGCGTTTAAATATTTATAGCCATATTGAGCACTGGTGATGGTGGAAGGAGAGAGCGAAGGAGAGAGCAACTTTAAAGTTTCTCCCGCAGAAGCCGAAGTGGTGGGATGCTCTTTCCTAGATTGCCACCTCGTGGCCAGAGGCAGCTCCGCTCCTGGCTTGCTGCCGCAGAAGGGGCTTCTTCCTTCTGTCCAGAGCTAAGCGTCACCTTCTCAATGATTCCTAGAATAACGAGCCCGTCTCTGCAGTTTGGGCTCCGGTCGTGAAGTGAATGAATAGGAAGCCAAAGGTTGGACTAGGACGTTCCAGTGCCCCGGCCCTGCTCCAGCCTGCCCGGCTGCACAGAGACCCTCCGCTCCCTCGGTCCTTGTGAAGAGGCCTCCCATTCTCCTGGGCCCCCCAAACCCTGCCTCCTCATGAGTCTTTGGTTAGGTCCCTGCCACCACTTCCCCCAAACAAGCCACCATTTTGCCCTCTCCCCCAGCTCCCCAACTCTCCTTCTCCCTAGCCCCCCTCTGAGGCTTTTCCTAACTGGCTTTTTGCCTTCCCTCCGTGGTTTGTTGATGCTTTGTTCCCCTGACACCTCCCCTCTGAGAGCAGTGGATGTTTGTGAACATTCCGTGACTTCACGGCACTTCAGCTGGTGCGAGGGGCCACGGCTGCTCTTGAGCTTTCGGGCCAGTGAGCTGCCTGTAGGAAGGACTTTGGAGCAGAGGGGCTTCAGATGGCCCCCGGCACGCCCTGCCCTTTCAGCAGAGCTTTCTCGCCTGTAGAGAGGACGAAAGCACCAACCTTCCTCCCCTTGTCCTTTTTTAAGGCCCGGCCTAGATCACTTCAAATTTAGCAGCCCGGGTTGTCAAGGTAACAAACCTTTCATTCTTTGCCAAGCTCTGGGTGGGAGGGTGCGAGGAGGAGGAGGAGGAGGAGGAGGAGAGAGAGAGAGCCTGAATCCCCATCTTTTCTTCCTTATTGGCATAATTGGTCTGAGCCCAGTTTGGGAGAATCTGATGGTCGTGGTAGCAAAGGCCGGAGGGACAGGAGAAAGACGCAGGAAAGGCGTCTCTTTAATTGGTGTTTGCTGAGGTTGCATTAGCGTAGTAAGATTGGAAGGAAAAACAGATAAGCCGCCCTTGTTTCCACAGTTGGGCGGAAATTTTAGAATGGCTGCAACCAATGAGCCAGTTTTTCTTAGAGTTGTGCCCATGTGTCTCTGTTCCCGACTATGCTGGGATGGGCTTTATTCAGAAATCCTGACCCTTCTCCCATGAAGCAAGCAACTGGTCACTCAGTCGGGTCTTCCTTTTTTAAAAACGAAATCAAGTTTGACTTCTCCAGTGAAGGTACTATCATTTAAAATAAAATTAAATTTGCGGTTTATATGTAGGGGCAACCCAGAAGTTGAACTGACACTGAAGATAAGCGGTGCAAACATCAACCTCAGTAATATTGTGAACTAAATGGTGGCCGATTTTCATGTTCTCCCCCCCCCTTACTGATTTAACTCTACGCAGGTGAGGAAGAGCAGTGCTTCAGTGTCTGCTTTATGGCGGACCCTCCTACAGCTCTGAGTTTTCTTGAGTTTGAATCCAGCTGGAAATCTTCTCCAGTTGAGATGAAAGGCAACATCTCTGAGCATGGGAGTGGATGGCCCTCTCCACTCCCATACACACTGATGCTTTTTCCTTGACAAATTTAATTGCTAATTAGCTGAGGGCCAAGAGCGGGATGGGATGTTTGTTTTTAGTTGTCCTGCAGCATTACTTTGCGGGGTGGGGGGGCGGTTCTGCAGGTGAAGCGGACATGGCGTCGGCCGCAGCTGCTGCTAGAACTCCTGAGCAGCTCAGCATCTCTTCCTGGGAAGGTTCTGGCTGCCCAGTGCAATCTGGCTCCCTCCAGCAGGCTGGCGGGAGATGTTAGTCCACTCGGGGGCAGAGGGTGGAGGCTTGTTCTGCAGTGGCCCCGCTGCCCTGGATCTCTCTTGCCCAGTGCCAGGTGAAGGCCACACGGTCCTCTTGGGCTCCTCAAGGCAGGCGGGGTCTTTCCATGGTCTCTGCTCCACGGCTTTCCTCTGCTGTTCTGGCATGTTTATCCCTTTCCCTGCTGCTTTTGCTATTTCATTGTGTGTGTGTGGTTATAATGGCTTCCGTGTCGTCTTCCTTGTGTCTCCTTGTTGGGAGCTGCCTCGGGGCCATTCGCCAGCGAAAGGAGGGCGAGGTTCATAAGCAGGTAGATGTTGCCAAAGGCTGCTCTGCGGCTGCCCAAGAGTAACCTCGTGGGGCAGGAGGCTGGCCAGAGAGACCCGTGGGCCTGGTGGACAGTGGGAAGCCGACCCCACGTAGTAGCTGAAGATGCTTGATGCTGGGAGTTTGCTGCTGCCTTCGGGGAAAGCAGGTCCAGGTAGTGGAACCAAGACCGGAGAGTCCTTGGAATGCCCATTGGTTCTTCGAGGTGAGGAAGGCTTTCCCTTCATGCTGCGACAGCATTTGTGTCTTTGAATTTGAATAGGCCCCAGATTTGGTACAGCAACCTATCGCCATTTGTATAATGAGTTCTGCTCACTGACGTTTCTATTTAAACTCTGGCATGTAGAAGGTGCGGTGTGGCTTGGCGGAGCCGGCTGGGAGGGGCCTCGGGAGGCCCTGCTGGTGGGGGCTTGCCACGTCCTCCGCGGCGCCCTTGCCTGCCCAAGCGCCTGCCTGGGCAGCAGCTGTGGGAGAGGCCTCCGGCTCCCCCGGACTGGGCGTCCATGGGAGCAGAGGCGGCTCTGAATGCCAGGCGGCTTGGAGTGCTTGCTGTGGAGGGCCACGCTTGGGGCATCTTTCCAGGGGCCGTGCAAGACCATTCCCAGTGGGGGCAGGCTTCGGGGTGCCCGGTCAAGCTGGAACCGGAATCGGGGCCTGCAGCAGCTCAGCTGATTGGTGTCGGTCGGATCCCTTCTTCAAGAGGCGATGGCTCCTCCCTCCGATGCCCTGGAGTGGGTCGAGCGAGAAGTCGGAATAAACCTGAGGCAGAATTTGCCAGTCGGTAGGGTTGTGCACCTCAGTCGTTGACTGACGGGCCTCTGTTTGGTTTTATTTAGTGAGTTCTGTTTATATGCTGCGCCTGATATGTGCGCTTCTAGATGGTGTATACAATTTAAAGCAACAAATATAAAGCCGAGTTGAAACAATTCCACAGGTTAAAAAAGTTAAAACCATTTCATGGCATGAGAACAATTTAACAGTTTAGAATTCTTAAGTTCAGGAGGGTCTTGAAGGTTTTCCTAAAAGCAAACCGAGATGGAGATGCTCTTACCTGGACAGGTTGACCTCCTGTCAAAGCCCCGTGGCAGCCACCGAGAAGGCCCGGCCCCGAGTCACCCTCCCCAGTGGCACCCGCCAGCCGACCTCTCCAGATGCTCTCTAGTGGGGAGGGGGAAATGGAAGCCCTCTGCTCCCCTCCAGGGAGGTCTCTGAGAGGAAGCCCCTCCCGGGACATTTCCCAGGAGGGCAACTTCCCTCAGCCGCCGGGGCAGAGTGAGCAGAGTCCAAGACCCCCTCTCGGTCCCTGCAGATTCTGCTGGTGGTCCTGCTAATCGGTCCTAAGAGGGCCGTTCCTCTGAAACGGCTCTGTGCTCCGCCTGTGAGTGAAGCAGCGTACCAGGAAGCAGGCGGCCGCCTTGGTGAGCAGACTGCAGGATCCACTCCAGAGTCACAACATCCAGTGTCCCAAATGGGCCTGGTAATATTTCTGCTCTTGGAACGGCCTGGGAGAAGTGCAGTGGCATCTGATTAATGGTGTCGGATGCTCCCCAGATCCCTCCGCCTTTGTGGAGGGGGGTGGCCCCGTTTGCCTTCTAGGCAGGTGCTGAAGAAATAAGAAGTGCCTTTATTCAAAAGCTGCTTTAAATCTCCCCATTACGAGAGAAGGATTTAGATGCTTAGAACTGGCAGGGTAATATTTTAGCCTCGGCGGAGAGGGAGGGGAAGTGCTCGGTGGATCAATGATTCCACGGTGACTCCCTTGCCCGACTTTCGGTGTCTCTGCCTTTTATTTTACGCTTGACTTTTGCTGCTCTTTTATTTTATCTCTGCATTTCGACGCACTTGCCGCCTGTCTCCCTCCCCGCTTGTGTTCCACTTGTCATTGAGAGCGAGCGCGGCCCGAACACACCGCTGCAGAAGCTGCCATGCAGGAGAAGTTGGCGAGGCAGGCTCTGCTCATGACGCACTGGGGATGGGCCGGAAGAGCGGCCGGCCACTGGATGGCTTTCCGTGGAAGGCACGCTGCTGGTTATGTGTCTTCCCTGTCAGGGGAAAAGTCCCTTCTCGTTGGGGGGAGAGGCAGGTTTCCCCTTCGGAGGAGTCCCGTGTGTGAAAATGGGGGGAAACACTTGGGGGCGCGGGGCTGAGTTTGGGGTGCCCTGCTGCTGGGTTGGAGGCCGCCATTCGCTTCAGCCCTGGACCCTTCTCTGCCTGGAGCCCTGGAGAGCCGCTGCCCGTCCAAGTGGGCAAGGCTGAGCTGGACAGACCAGTGTCTTGGCTCGCAAGAAGGCCGCTGCTTAGGGGCAGGTAGGTATTGCTGCCTCCCGGTTCACCAGCTCTGGAGCTCTCTGGGGAAACTGAGGCAGAAGCGGCTTGCGCTCAGTGGCGCCAGCCCCCCGGTGCCACTGCCACGTGGTTAGAGGAGCACTTTCCGCATCGTTGCCAGAATGTGAGGACCTGGCACCATCCTCCAAACGGTTGAATCGATACCCCGTGGACAAGGCAGCGCTGGGTCCTTGGTGAAGCCTTCCGTTCCTCACCCTTGGAAAGATGGAGCCTCCCGCAAACTGTGTGGCACACCCGGAGGAGAAGGGCCTCCCCTGCCAGCAAGACGGCTCTGGCCCCTCACAGCCACTTAACGGAGGAGGAGTCTGGGAGGCATCCCTGGGTCGCCTGCATCCCCGTGCCCCTCGCCGGATCTGCCCTCCTTGAGTCAGGCGGGTGGGAAGGAGAACTTCTCCCTTGACTGCCGGGCTTCCGTTCCCATTTGTTCTGTGACGAGCTGCCTGGCAAAGACAGATCTCTGCTGTGACTGAAATATGCATTTTGTAAACCGCAACTTTCCGTGCTATTTAAATCAGCCGTGTATGTACCGCGCACGAGAGATGTATGCCAAGAACAGCTGGGAGCCCTTTCCTCCGCGTTGCAGTGGGTGCCGAGACGTCTCTCTCCAGTCACCCAAAGTGCTCTGCGGAGGAGACACCTTTATGCTAATTAGGAGCTCCATTTCTGTCTTCCTTCCACGAGGAGGATGATTTTTGGAATACAATTAGCGCATCAGGCGAGCCTCACCTGGTCTCCCTTTGTTTAGCTCTGACACCTCCTTGATGTCGAGACGTGTGTTTGTTTCTCTGCTTTGAACTCCATCGTTGGTAATAAAGACGAAGGGTTTTAAAAAAAACAAAAACATATTTCCTATTAAAGAGATACAATTAGTCTGCATTGTTAGATGAACGATATACATATTGAAGCGAGTTCTTTACTGATTTGCTCGGAAGATCACAGCAAGAATCGTGTAAGGATTTTGGAGTCCATAGCCAACCAAAAGCGTTTCTTGGGAACGGGACGGAGCCCCCTTCCAAAGAAGGATGACGACTCTGCAGGTGCCGCAGCGTGCACGCCGTGTGGTTTTCTTTCCTGTAAGGGAGCGGCGGGAGTGAGATGCCCACCCGGGGGTCTGCATAAACGGTATGTGGACGTTGCCAGAAAGGAGAGTGAGCAGGCAGGAATGTGGGCAGTGGGCATGCCTCTGCCCCCGCCTCTGCCGCTTCACCACACTTGCACCCCTGTGCCGAGGAGGCCTAGACTTTGTCCATCCTGGCCACGATCCCGTGGACTTGGCTGCCATCCAGTGCCTTCCTTGTGGACGGGGGTTAGGAGAGAGCAACCTGGGGGTGCCTCTGGGCACTGTTGAATCCAGGGCACCTGCATCCGAGTCCGGTTCTTGGCCCCCCACCTGTCCCCAGGTGACGGGGGGCTGGGGGGGCCTCAGCGCTCGTCTGGATCTTCTGGCAAGCAGGGTCAGTAAGGCACCTGCAGGGTTGTGGGTGGCAGGCAGGAGAACAGGGTTTGCCAGCTGCTTTGCCTTGTTTGGAATCCCTCTCCTACCCCAAACTCCACCTTCACGGCACCTTCCTGCACAAAAGGCTGTGCTGAGCTGGGGATGCTTCAGGCACAAGGGGGAGGCCTGAACCAGAAACCGCCGGAAGCCCAGCGTGACCCCCCCACACACACACACTAATGCCACTTCAAGCGGGCAGCCCCTGCTCTTGTTGCCTTTAAGGGAGGTCTGTCTTGTGAGGGGCCACTTCATGACCTCCCGCTCCATCCCGGCAGAGAACCATCCAATCCAGGTGGGGGGCATGCAGCGTGCTGTGCCGTGCCGCTGTTCCCAATCCCGTGGCAGCCCCCAAACCCGTTTGTTGTGCTTGCCAGATCTCTAGGGGATTGGCAGCACACCCGCAAGGGGGTCTCCTAGTGCAGCAAGTGGGATGGCCGTGGGTTGGCTAACAGGTCCTCTGCTGTGGCCGGCGTTGTGCTAGCCACTCGCCTCTCACAATCGTGCCCCCCCCCACCGCCTGTAAAGCAGGAGGAGTCCTGGCTGCCTTTGGGTCTCAGGCCTGCGGCGACACCCTTGTAGGTTTGCGCAAGTCCTCCCAGCGGGGGGTGCAGAAGGCAATTGGCCCTGCGGCCCCAGGCGCCCTTTTGCAACGGACTCCGCTCCACCGCTCAGCCGCCATTGGAAGTCCGGCTCTGGCTGGCAGACCTGGGGCTTCTCGTAAGCAGCCAAGTGGGTCTCATTCGTTGGAAAGTCCCACGCGTCTGCTGCAAAAGGACAGGCAGAACCGCTCTCATCCCTCTGGCAACTTGGACCTCCCTGGCAAAACCCCGGCTGCATTCCTGACCAGGCTTTCTTGGGCATCTTTGAAGCAAAGGGAGCCAGTCGCTCCCCGGTTCCTCTGGCCTGCTACGTGGGCTTCCTCCGGAAACGTCCCAGGGCTGGCCTGAGCCTTCCGCCTCGTCTTGGCTCCAGCGGCTCTCCGGGTCTTTCACCAGCCGAGCACCTTCCCCTGCCTCCTTGGCACGCAACATGGCCCTCTCTTCCGTGGACTCAGCTGGGCCTTGTTCAAGGCCCTTCATGTCCACCCGGAGCAGGAGCAGCCAAGGTGGCCTCCGTGGACGTCCCTGAGACCAGGTTTCCCTCTGGAGTTTGGGGGGCGCCTTTGCTTGGAGGCTGAAGTCTCAGGTGGAGGAGTCTCTCTCCGGGCCCCAGGACACCTTGGCTGCCGGCCAGCTTGTCAGAAAAGACTCTCTCCAGCTCTCCCGAAGCCAGTTAGCAAGACGGCAGCGTGGCTTCTTCCTTCCATCAGCCTGGAGAGCCCAGGTTCCCAGCCTGGCTTGAAAAGGGGAATCATCCCAGCACTCGAGGTTGGCTTCTTTTACAGATAGAGGGCTTCAGAGTGGACACGACACAAGGCCATAAGGACTGCCCTGCTGGATCAGGCCCAAGGCAGCCCAGCCAGTCTCGCCTCCCGCAGTGGCCCACCAGATTCCTCTGGGAAGCCCACAGGGGGCAGGAGGGGAGAGGGCACGACCCCCCCCCCGCCCTTGCTCCCCAGCCACTGGTACTTAAGGGCATCCTGCCTCTGAGGCTGGAGGGGGCCTGTAGTCACCAGACTAGCAGCCGTGGACAGCCCTGTCCCCCGTGGATTTGTCTCTTGAAGCCCTCTAGGCTGCTGGCCCTCGCCACGTCCCGTGGCAGAGAATTCCCTGGATTGATTATGCCCTGGTCTTAAAACCCCCAACTTTAAGTTTCATGGGATGACCCCTAGTTCTAGTGGTGTTGAGAGAGGGAGAGGCATTGCTCTCTGCCCACTCTCTCTATGCCGTGCATAATTGTATACACCTCGATCATGTCTCCCCTCAGTCGCCTCTTCTCCAAAGTCAAGAGCCCCAGGTGCTGCCGCCGAGCCTCCTCAGGATCCTCTGGGTGGCCCTCTTCCAGTTCTGGGAAAGGCGCAGCTATTCCGTGGAAAGGACCCACCCATGGAGCAGATGGGTCTGTTTGGTGTGTGTGTACAGTTGGAGTTCTGTGCGGCAAAGATGAAGCCAAGCTGCCGGTCTCCAAGGAGGACTTCTTGCTCTCTGGATTTGAAATGTTATGTCTGGGCTGTGCCCAAAGATGGCCCTTCCTGGCCTCCCGTTTCAATCCTGGGGGGTGGCCCTTCTGCTCTCAGCGGCCTCTCCGTGGACGCTCTTTCTGCCAGCCGGGGCCAAATGGCTCCCTGTCTGTCCAGGCCGCATGGGTGCTGAAGGAAACAGCCATCCTTGGTGAGAGCCGGGGCTAGAGCGGCACTTGCACGCCTCTGGAGACGGGGCCAGCCCAGGATGTGTGGAAAGGAAGCGTGTCGGAGAGGCCCAGCGGGAGAGTGCCTAGAGAAGCTCCTGCGTTCCTCTGCGCCATTGCACTCGGAAGCCTTCTGAAACCCGGGGGGGGGGCGCGTGTGAGGCTACCCCCACTAATCGGCCGCTGGAGGGGTCTGCCTTGCGGAGGCCTGGGTGCTATTCCTGAGAGCTGCCCCATCGCCCTGAGCCCCGGCTGCAGCTTCTGCTGGAGATTCCCCACCCTACCCGCGGGGAGCGGAGAAGGCACCCCTGGCGTCCTTGGTGAGGGCCGGCCCATGCCACGCCTGTGGGGCTTGCGGGCTTCTTCCTGGAGGGCCGGCCCGGGTGGCGGTGGCAGCAGCCTGCTGAGGAGTTGAGGGCAGCCCCCTTGCCCAGCCTCTGCTGGCATCTGGGGTGCTTGAGCCCCCCGGAAGGTGCCTGGCCAGGCCTTCGGGTGAATTTGCCAGCCGACTCAGCGTCACGGAGGAGCCAGATCACGGCTGTGCTGGGGTAGAGATGGCAGAACTTAATGAGGAGCTGCTCTGAGCTGCAGCTGATGCCAGACCCTTCCCCCTTTACACCTAATTAGCCTCATTAATGAGCTCTTCTGCACTCCACAGAGAGGGCCTCCTCCCTGGAATAGCAGGCAAAAAATACCTCTCCCAGGTAGATGTGCTGAAACCTTTAATTATGGTCCACGTCTGACTTCGGCAAGGAGGGGACGGATGGGTGACTGGAAGCCGGTGTGTTTACCAGGGCTGTGGCTCCAGATGGTTAACCCTTAAGACGCCTCCAAGCCCTGTAAGGAACGTGTGCCATGGTGGCGGCGGCAGCAGCGTGGTGGGAAATCAGGCCCTTGGAGATGCTGCTGCTGCTGCTGCTGCTTTTGCCTGGGTGGGTGTGTGGCCAGGGGCCCCCTGGGCAGGGACTGAGCCCCGGCTGGGCATGCCAGAGGTCCCAGGTTCCGTCCCGGGCAGCATCTCCAGGGAGGGCTGGGAAAGACCCAGCTTGCTCTGAAACCCCGGAGAGCATTTTGTCGGAGTGGTCAGTGCTGAGCTTGGTTGGCCGAGGGTCTGGCTTGGAAGAAGGCCACTGGGAACGGTGTTGGGGTCTCCTTGCCACTCCCCTTTTCAACCAAACAAGCTTCCCAAGTGGTCCGTGTAGACTTGCTTGCTACCAAAGGACCAAAAGGTCTCCAGTCACCCTGGGAGGACTGGCCTGGCTGCTCGGAGGTCAGATCCCCGCTCCTCCGCTCGCTCTCGCAGAGCTGCCTTTCCCCGGGCTGGCCAAAGAGAGAGCGGCCCAGGCGGAGATGTCCTTACAGCCTCCCTGGAAGAGGCCAGGTGTTTGGGGCGGAAGGGGAATCCCCCCACTGCGTGTCGTGGCCCAGAGAGCGTCTTCTGCATGCATTTTGTTCTGCACACGGGTGGTGTGAGGGAGGCACCCGGAGACGGGGCCAGACGAGATTGCAGCCAGTCCAGCGAGCAGGTGTGGGCAGGCCCCACAAGGCATGGGGCAGGGCGTGCCAAGTTTCCTCCCCACACCAGCCTTTGTGGTTGCGGGGAGGTGCTCTGGGGGTTGAGCTGGTCCTGGGCTTCTCTGGGAATGGCAGCTCTTAGCCCAGGGCCGGCGAGGTTCAGGGCGGAGGGGAGGGCTGCGCACAGCCCGGTTTGGAGAGGAGCCGCCCGGGCACCTCTTGGCCCTCCGACTAGCCGCCCATCTGCTCTCTGTCAGGACGCGTTAGGAGCGCCTTTGGACTCGTGCCCCAAGTCTCCCTGCCGCGCCGGTCATGTGCTTGTCTCCACGACAACTCCGGGAGATGTGTAAACGGCCGTGCGCGGCGCCAGCTGCTGCTTCCCGGCTCATGTGATCTAATTAGAGGGGATGGGAGCTTCTCCTCTCCCCGCCCCCTCCCTGTCACGCTGTGGGGCTCACGGAGGCCGCCTGGCTTCCGTGGCTGAGGCGTGGGAGGAAGCTGCAGTCGGGCAGGCGGGGGTCCCGTGGCTGGCCTTGGGGGCCGTGCCCTGGAAGGCGGAGCCCTGCCCGCTCCCTCCAGAAGGCTCTCTGCAGAGGGGCGGGGCGGGAAGCCCCCCACCCAGAGGAGCCTGGACGCCATAGCTGGGATGGGGGTGCTGTGCCTTGCCTCGTCTGGGGGGTGCCATTCGCCAGGCGGCTCACAGAGATGCCGCCCCACAGAGGCCAGCCGCAGGAAGGCCGGTCTCCAGCCCACGTTTGGGGGCTTCTCAGTAGGCTTCAGCCCCGCGTGGCTCCCTCCTGCTGGGCTCCTGGGTTTCTCTGCCCACCGCTGGCTCTTCCTTTGTCTTGGCTCCATGCTTTGGCCCTCTTTCCTTCTCCTCCCCACTCCCACCCCGGACTCAGAGAGACTTTGCTGCAGCCAAGTGTGATTGTTCCTGCTGTGGAAGGAGGCTGTTCTTTTGACACCCGTCCGGAGAAGAGACCCGCCGTAAATGCGTTGCCTTTCGTGGGATAATGAGGTTTCCTTGGAGACCATTACGCCGCCGGAGCCGAGAAACGCGACCTTTCCCTGGCTCCCTTCCACCGCCACCTTTTGATTAACCTCGCTGGATCTCCAGCTTCTGAGGCTGCCTGGCCGCCAGGGGTGCGGTGGGGTGGCCCGCAGTCCCGCTCCAGCCGCAATTAGCGGGTGGCGTTTCCAAGAGCCTGGCATGGCGGCAGCTCCCAGCAACCAGGGCAGAGGTAGCCATGGAGACTGGCCACCGTGCGTGGGCACTGGGGAGGAGGAGGAGGAGGAGGAGAGAGGAGCCCACTTCCTCCTCCTCCTCCTCCTCCGCAGCTGGCCACCCCTGGGACATGTGAACAGGCAGGGCAAGAGATTCGGAAGAGCAGCAGCAGCAGCAGCAGCATGATGGGCCAGTCCTGATGCAGAGGGAGGCAGCCAGGGCGATCCGGGGGCTGGAGCACCTTCCTCACGAGGAAAGGCTCCAGCAGTTGAAGGCGTTTAGGTTGCGGTGGGGACAGGCAGGACATGGCTGGTGCTATAATAAAGTGCTGCACGTGTGGAGAAAGTGGGCAGAGAGATGCTCTTCTCCCCTGGCGTCATGCTAGAGTTGGGGCCACCCAGTGAAACTGATTGCCGGGAGATTCAAAGGAGAGAGAGCACACCCTGCAGAACTAGCTTAAAGAGCCCACCGCCACGAAATGTGCCATCTGCTAGCTTGGAAGGTTCCAAGGAGGACTGGTCCAATCCAGGGAGGAAGAGTTGCTCTCTGCACAGGGACATCGGGAGCTGCCATCTGCTGAGTCAGACCCTGGGTCCATCCAGCAGCAGCTTCTCCAAGGTGGCAGGCAGGAGCCTCTCTCAGGCCTCTCTTGGAGGGAACCTGGAACTAGATGCTCTTCCCAGAGCAGCGGCTCCATCCCCTGAGGAGGGGAATCTCTTGCAGAACTCACACTCCTAGTCTCCCGTTCCTGTGCAACCAGGGTGGACCCTGCTTAGCTCAGGGGACCCTGCTTGCTGCCCAGGACCAGCTCTCCAGCCGACGGCCATCTGCCCTAGTGGCCCCTCTGTGCTGGTTGCTGGGAAGGGGGCCCACCTTCATGCCCAGCTTCCTGCTGAAGCCTCTGGCTGGCCCCTGTAGCGAAGCCGAAGGCTGGGCTGGACGTCCTCCCTGGGGTCTGACCCAGCAGGCATCTCCTCCTCCTCCCTCCTTGGAGTGGCCACGTAGGACCCGTCAGACATGCTGTGGCTAGTGAGCGGTGCCTCCCCCGCCCGCCCCCCAGCCCAGGGGGTCTGGCCTGGCCCGGGTGTCCCACAGACTCCCCCCCCCCCCGCTGGCCCTCAGCAGAAGAGGGGCTTCAGCAACCCAGATTCCCAAACTCTGTCAAAAGTTGCGGCCTGGAATGTGAAATAAAAGATTCCCTTCGAGGCGGCCTCGGAGGTGTGGAGGGAAGCGGAGCTGCTGGCTCCAATTACGCGCGGGAGCCCCTCTGCATGGAGCGCCCCCTTAATGCCTCGTCCTTTTGTGTCCTCTACAAAGATGCAAAAAAGTTTTGTGCTCCGCTGAGAGAGAGAAAAGTCTGACCTTTTTTGAAAAGACGAAGCAGGAATTCCTGGTTAATTCAAAGCAAGCGGCAAGGTGTGGATGACGGATGGCAGATCAGGGCTTGATTTGTGTCCAGCCTGGGCTCAGAAAACGGCTGTGTCGTGCCTCTGCTCTGGGGCTTGCGAATGAGCAAGAGCGCCTCTGAGTGCAAGCAGAAGGCCTCTCCTTTGCCCACGAGTACCCGCCAAGAGGGGGCTGCTCCATGGAGGCCTCAGCCTCTGCCGCTCATGTTAGAAGTGAGCCGCCGGGCCACACTGGCCAGCGAGACTGAGGTCAGGGGCATCAGGGCCTCCTGTGCACGGAGAAGCAGGACCTGGGCTGGCCGCTTCTCCTTGGCTTGATGGGGCGGGTGTCCTGCTCGGGGGCCGGGGGAGCTGGCTGGGGCGCTGAGCACCTGGCGTGTGACGGCCGATGCTTTGCAGGAGGAGCCCATCACCTTCTGCGAGGAGACCTTCATCTCCCACCGCTCCGCCACCATGCGGCAGTTCCTGCAGAACGCCATCCAGCTGCAGCTCTTCAAGCAGGTGTGTTGGGGTTTGGGGAATGAGCCGATCTCCCCCCACCCCCCACCCCAGGGTGCCTTTGTGGATTGTGAAATGTTCCAGGCCCTGCCCCGCGAACAACTGCTGGCCGCGGTCAGAACGGGGTGTTTTCTGTGTTAATTAATCCCCCCCGCCCCCAGCCTCACCCGCCTTGGGGAGTCTTCTCCCAAACCAAAGTCTAAGTCCTTCGCCTGGGTCTCCACTGGAAACGCTCAGCCGCAGAAGGGAGCGGGCCGTAGTGCCGGGGGTGGGGGGGAGAGCCCTCCTTCAGCCCTACGGCCGAGCGCAAGGGAGCCCTTTCCCTTTTCTCTCTCCTGAAGTTCATCGACGGCCGCCTCGATCTTCTCAACTCTGGAGAAGGCTTCAGTGACGTCTTTGAGGAAGAGATCAACATGAGCGAATATGCCGGTAAGAAGCCCCCTCGGGAGTCTGGGGGGCTTCTTGCGTGGAAGTCCAGTGTGCGTGGTGGTGGGGCCCCGTGACTGGAGGTCTGGGCGGGTGGGCTGGATGTCAGCCGTTCTCACCTGCGAGCCGTTTCCTTTCTTCCAGGGAGCGACAAGTTGTACCACCAGTGGCTGTCGACGGTCCGGGTGAGTGTCCCCTGTTCCCGGGCCACGGCCGCAAGCTCCCTGGGGCCGAGGTCCCCCTCTCCACTGGCCCAGCCCAGCCAGGACTCCCCACAGTCGGGTGTCCCCGTTTCCTTGCTGGCAGGGTGGGCAGGGGGCCGGCCACCCCTTGGGCTGTGGAGTACGGCTCTTCCCTTAATGGGGACAGATTAGCTGTGCCACGTGATAAATATTTATGGCGAGCAGCCCCTGAATGGATCCCAGGAGCTGGTGTTAAGTGATCCTTCCCTCTCCATCTTACACACACTTAAGATAGTAATTGAAAAAGAAACAATTAGCAGAGGCTCACTGATGGCGTTGGGAAGTGCCCCCCCCCCGCCCCCCGGACTTCCGAGCAGAGTTTCTGCAGATACAGCCAGGCGTTCTTGATTGCTCGGGGAAGAAAAGGAGTCCCCCCCCCCCAAGTATCCGGCTTGCTTCTTGGAGGTTCTCACAGAATGCCAAATAACGTTCCAGGGGCAGCAAGAAGAGAGAGGTTGCCATGAATTAGTCAGGCGAAACCCAAACCCAGCGCTGACATGTGCAGCCATTTGCAATAAGATGGGCCCGCGTCCCTCTCTCTGGCAGTCGTTAATTAACGGGGCAAAGTTAATTGCTGCTGTGAAAAGGTGGCTGGGCCCGAGCAAGCCCTGTGTGTGAGTTGGTGGCGGGGGCAGTGGCGGGGGGGGGGCCTCTGCATCTTTGGTGCCTGCTGACTTTTATTTATCAAGGTAATGCATTATGCAGCCCAAGACCACAGTGCCCTGGAAAATAAATAAAACACTGACTGGGCTGTTGGATTATTCCGTCTGAGACATCAGAGCCCAGCACCCCTTTCTGGTGGTGCCTCGTGTACGTGCTGCCCGCCCCTTCCAGGGTGATCGGTAACTGGACCGCCAGCCCTGCCGTCCCCTTCCTCTCCCTGCAGTTGCAGCCGGGGGCTGGGGGGCAGAGGGAGCTGAGCGCCTTGCCCCCGGGGCCACAGAGGGATGGTGACGGTGGGGAGGAGTCCTGCTTCCAGAGCAGGAACCCGCCCCTGTGCAGGTGGGTCCTGGAGCTGGGTGGCCCTGTGACCTTCCCCCCCCCCCGTGTTCCTTCCCCCTGTAGAAAGGCAGTGGGGCCATCTTGAATACCATGAAGACCAAGGCCAACCCTGCCATGAAGACCGTCTACAAGTTCGTAAGTGCCACGGAGCTGTGGGGCTGGGCAGCTGCCTTGAACGGGGATCCGGAGGGGAGAGGGGTTTCTTTCAGCCCCCAAGCGGCCTGCGTGCTTTGCAAGGCAGCCCGGGTGGGAATCCCACCGGTGAGGGCGGGCACGGAGGAGAAGAACTGCTGGAGCGCCACCTGCTCCCTTCTGCTCCTTTCCCCGGCGCCACCTGGGAGAGGAGGCAGAAGCTGCTGGTGGGAGCGGTGATGTGTGGAGCTGGCCTCTGCAGTGCCTAGAAGGATGCTCTGGGCACAGCTGTGAGCAGAACTCAGGCCCTTCCTGGGAGGGAGGGAGGGAGCTACGGGTCCAGGGGCCCCAAGGGAGCCACCTCTGGGGAGGGCACAGCCGACCGCCGTGGGGCCCCAGCAGGACAGGCCTGGGCATCATCAGCTGCGAAGCCGCCTCTGCTGCGAATGCACCGGTGCAGGGCCATGAAGCCAGCCTGGAGGGGCCACGGTTGCCCCCCCGGCTGCTCCCCACAAGCCCCGGAGGAGGAGGAGGAGGGGGAGTGCTGCTCTCTCTGAGCAGACTCCCCCCTCCCCCCCCAGCAGTAAAGAATGGAGCTCCAGGAGGAGGAGGAGGCGAGGCAGCCCCGAGCCAGGCCGGCTGCTCCTCAGGAGCCTCCCTCCTGCATTTTCCCGAGATGCCAAAGGTCCGATCCTGCCCTGGTGAGAAGCAACTGGGCTTTTCACGCTTGTAACACCGCAGCAGAGATGAAAAATAATTAGAGGGAAAGAGCAAGAAATGGAGGCTTAGGAGGGGCCTCTTCTTCTCGGCAAACAAAATCTCCCCCCCTCATTAAATATTGTTTTTTTAACCTCTTGCCTGCGTATTTGTGTTGATACCCATTATGCCTTTGAAGGGCTGGGTGACCCATATCCCCCCCTTCCTGTTCTCGGCACTCGGAGGAGGTGGGTCGTGATGGGCTGAAACTGAGCCCAGTTGCCTCTGCAACCAGAAAGGGATTTTTGGCTTCCACTAATTTGCCCCCCCCCCTTTTTCATGCAGGCAAAAGTTCATGCAAAAATGGGAATAAAGGAGGTGAAAAACCGCTTGAAGCAAAAGGTACTTGAAGTGTGTGTGTGTGTGTGTGTTTTAAAGGAGCATAAGAAATACTTGGCCACAGAAAGCATTATGTGATCAATAGGGAGCTGTTTGGTGCTGTGTTGTTAACGCACTTCAAAATGCATTACCAGCTGTCCTGGATTTTCCCCACTGTTCTAAATATGCACAGACAAAAACCCAGCTGCATGAAGGTCTGAGGTGGGATTTGTGCCCTTGTACCAAAAAATGGGATCAGGCAAGTGGATGGAGCTGGCTGGGAGGGGGCCCTGAGCCGTCCCTTGCTGGCGTCTTCTCCTGCACAGCAAGTCGCGTCTCTGGGCCCTGCAGCCCTTTCGCACTCACGCGGCACGTGGCTCATCCTGTGCGAAGGCTGCGCGTGGCGTGTCCCACGCGCAGGGGCCGCGTGTGTCAACCTGCCCCAGCTCGCAGCCGTGCCTTTTCTGATGGGGAGGTGCCATCCAGGGAGGGAGTCGGCAGCAGCTGAAGCAACCCTGCAGCCCCACCCAGCAAGCATGGCCACGTCTCTTGTCTTCGGCACCCTGGAAGTGGGTGCCGCGTGGCACGGCGGGGGCGGAAGGGAATGCCAAATATGGCCGGTGTTGGGAGCAAGGTCTGTGTGAGTTGCTTGCCAGCCCCATGGCCTGGCCTGGGAGAGACCCACGTACACTCCGCAGCCATTGCTTCGGCAGGAGGGACTAGACCTCTCTCTGTCTCTGATGGGCCAGGGAGGGAGGGACTCAAGTGTGCCTTGAACACGCCTCTCCGTTTCAGCAGACCTGTCCAGCTGCCCTTGTTTTCATCCCCACCGTTTCAGTCTTGGCACAAGCGGCCAAGAATATTGGGCATGTATCAGGGTATTTCAGAATTGACAATGAAGACATCGGAGTGGTGGGTAGCTTCTGCCTTTTAGGATCAGCCATCAACAGTCAAGGATCCAGCAGTCAAGAAATACGCTGCAGACTAGCACTTGGTCAGGTTGCAGTGAAGGCCTTTGAAAGGAGATTGAGATGCCGTGACGTGTCTACAGCTACAAAGATTAGAATCGTTTGGACCATGGTTTTTCCCATGATGCTCTATGGATGCGAAAGCTGGACCTTGAAGAAGCAAGATAGAAAAAGCGTTGATGCTTTTGAACTTTGGTGCTGGAGAAGACTTATTGAGGAGACCATGGACAGCCAGGAAAACAAACCAATGGATTATGGAACAAATCAATCCAGAATTGTCACTCGAGGCACAAATGACCAAGCTCAAACTATCATATTTCGGACACATTATGCGAAGACCAGCTCCCTTGAGTAGTCCATAATGCTGAGGAAAGTGGAAGGAAAGAGAAGAAGAGGACGACCAGCAGCAAGGTGGATGGACTTGATGACGACCGCCATGAATGCACCACTGAGAGACCTTCAAGGCCAAGCGGAAGATGGATCATCCTGGAGAGAATCTGTCTATGTGGTTGCTAAGAGCCAACACCGACTGGACGGCAATCAATCAATCAATCAAAGGGGAGATTGAAGTCAAAACTCTTAGATAAGAATGTGCACTCCTCTGAGCTCTCTGACCCAGGTTCCCCCAATCCCAGGGGGATGGGTGACACCTACCCACTGAAACCCTCCAAAGACCTCCAGGAAGACTCCCGGGCGAACCGATGAGGGCAGATGAGGAACCTAGCTCACCAGAAAGCCCAAGGCCCCCTGCAGACCCCTCATGGGGGAGAGGATCCTGATCAACCAAGAGAGGAAGGGGAATGGTCAGAGGGTGGTGAACTGGGAACTCAGAGACACCACAGAGGCTTTCTCAGCCTCTAGACTGGGCCCAGCTCAGGTCAAAGACTGTACATGCCCTGGGGCCAAATCCTCCTGCATCTCAGGAATCCCAGCCTTTGAGTAAAAGTGCGCTGGTGTTCCTAGGCTCAAAGTAACATAATCCGCCCCTGCCGGTTCCCGAACAATTTGTGGAAGCGGCTAAAAGTGAATGGACAGTTTCCACCTCCTCCAAAAGGGCTAATACTATAGCAAGCAAGCTGTATGCATGCCAACAGGAGTGGGGAGATTTTCAATATGCCCCCTACAGACGCCCCTGTTGTAGCTATGATGTCTGGTTCGGTTCTGACATGAACGGGGAATCAGCTCCAACAGACCCTGCAAACGCACGCACGGAGGTGGCCGTGAACCTTGTGGCTGACTCCCCATCGTTGTCCATGAGAGCCGCTGCAGCGGCTTCCGTGGCGGCGAGAGCATCTTGAATCTGGCTCAGGGTGAGTAACCGCGAGTGACCAACGTTCCGTTGGGTGGCGCCAAATTCAAACCGCGTTAGAGATCCGTTGTAAGGGGGCGAGCCTCCTCCAGCAGGCCAGTACAGCTGTGGCGGGGGTTTTTTTTGCAACGCCGATGCGACGACGTCATAGGGCTGTGGCACAGCAATAAAATCCGAAAGAAGGCGTCGGAAATGTGACCAGCACCTTCCTCACAACGCAGGGGCTGCGATGCCAAAACACAGGCAATACGGAAGCACACTTCAGGGACCCCTTGCGGCACGGTGATGACCGCGTGCCGTCTGGAAAGCACTCTGGCCCTCGGCTCCTGTCGCTCCAAATGGCTTGGGCTGCTCTAAGTGGAATTCTGCCTCTGTGTCTGTGTGTGCGGAGCCTCTCTTCCCCAGCCCCCAAGACTTGCTTGGGGGCGGTGTCCCCCCCCCATCTTCTGGGCTACTAATTTGAGGCCGCTTCTTGATCCAGCCTTCGCTACCCACGGCCTATTTCCCCGGCATTAACATGAAAAGCGACCCAGTTCTTGGCAAAGAGCAGCCAGACCTCAGGCTCACCTTTGCGGCCGCCCAAGAGGAGTGGTTTTTCTGTGCGACAATGGAAGCAACGTTAACGTGTGCCGGAGCCAGGCGAGCGCTCCCTCCTCCGCCTGTGCATAGCAATGCAGACCTCGCCAGGCTAATCAAGAGCCGGCTCCTGCCCTGGGTCTGCTCTGGCGCTGGGTTTGAATTGCAAATGGGCACGGCCAGGTTGACCTCTGGAGAGGTCAGCCCCGTCTATGGAAGGCCCTCCTTTTAATATGATCGCGTAGCTTGGATTGCTGCGGCCCAGGGCTTGAGGAGCAGCTGCAGTCGAGCAAAGGCGTGTTCAGAGGACAGCGGGGCGGCTTCATCCTGGGCCTCTCTCAAGCCCGCCCTCCCGCCCCCCCGCCCCGCCACCCCCATTTCACCAGCCGAGGAAGGTGGCCACCTCAAGCCGTCCTCCTCTTGCTTGGCCCCCTTTCAATCCCAGCGACATAGAATTGGGCAGACCCCAGGGTGGGGGGGAGGCAGGGGGCACAGCGCGAGAGGCAGCTGGTTCCTGGCCTGCCGGAGCTTGCAGCTGAGGGCTCTCCCTGCTCTGCGAAGGGAAGGCAGTGAGCAGGGGCCCTCCCCCCGTGCCGGGCTCTTGGTTCCTTCGTGGCCAGAGGAAGGGAATTGCCCAGGAAGACCTTCAACTTGTAGACCAGAAAGGGAAGCCCGTAGGCATTTCAGAAGTTGAAACGAGAGGGGCCCCAGAAGTTGGTGGGCTGCTGCTCCTTCAGGGTCCGGGGGCTTGAACAAAAGCCCTTCTCTTGGGACGCCGACGTGGGTGCAAGGAGCGCCCCAGAATTCCCTTCCTCTCCCCAGACCAGTGGCACTCCACCCCCCGCTCTCTCTTTGTCGCCTTTTGTTTTGAGTTCTGTGTTTGTGGGCTTTGAAGTCCACCTCAGAAGCTGTGCGGTTCCAAGAGCTCTCCTCCCTCCCGCCTGGCCAAGCCGCCCAGTCCTTTCCTCCTGCCAGATGTGGCTTCTCTCTCTTGGACGGGGAGTCGTCTCTCGCATCTGGGGCCCCTGTCGCTCCATGCCCTGCTTTGTTGTGCTCCACAAAGGCAAGATGGTCTTGAACCCGCCATACAAAGTTCCTGTCTGGGCCTTCTCTTTCACAAGTCCTTTGCCACACTTCTGGCCCATCTTGGAGGGCCAGGGTCCACCAGCTGGATCTGAAAAGGTCTCTTGTTTTTCTGTCTGGAACAGACAAAGCTCCTCACAAGGTCCATCCATCTTTTGTTTCATTTGACCCGAGTGCGTTAGGTCATCGTCCTGTGTCCAAAAGAACTGTTTCTAATTGGCTATCATCTTCCATGCCTCATTATAGTGTTTGAGCAAGGGTAGAACTTGAGGGGGCACGCCAGAGGTCAGTCCATCAAAGCAGCCGGCCTCGGGGTCAAGCCTTCCGAAGGCACATGCGTGCCGCGCTCTGGCTCTATATTTACCGAGCATTCTTAGTTGCAAGGAGGACGAGGCTGCGGCTCGCCGTGCCTCCAGCCTTTGTTCCTCGGCCGATTGTCCAAGTCTTGCCTCTTCTTCTGATCTTCTAGGAGAGCCTGCCTGCCTGCCTTTGCCGTGGCTGCCCCCACAGCCTTCCGACACATTTCCATTACCTGCAGCACATGTTCGCCTGGCCCAAGACGCAAGACGCGGTGGCTCCCTTCCCGTCCGTTAAAGGCCAAGAGCTGACGACTTGTCAGGTCACTCGGTTCCTCACTGTCAGCCGATCAAAGAATCTCTTGAATCAATTGTCTCTCTCTGCCCTTTACCTAATTGCCAGTTCCACTACATTTAAATACGTCCGCACCCCGAGACACTTGGTGGAGGCTGCTTTTTGTGGGTCCCAAAAGAAAGGGGTGGTAGCTGGGAGGGCCATCTGGAAGAGTCTGTGTTGCCTTCCTTTGGGGAAGATGGGCTTCCCCCAATGACAGCCCCAAGTGGCTTCCCAACGAAACCCGTTCAAGGCCCATCAGGATCATGGCAGACTCTGAAGATGTTCTGACTTGGCTTTCAGCACCACACCTGCCAGCTTTGGGCAGAAGCTAGAAGGGGAAGGTCTCCCCTTTACGTTCCCTTTTCATGCCCTTCGGTCTGGGGTGGTATGAGGCAGCCAGGACATCTCTGTGGCCTGCAGGCACCAGATGTCTCAACGTGACGGAAAGGGCTGTGGCTTGGGAAGGGAGTTGGGTGCCCGTTCAACCAATGGGTCTTGTGGGGAAGCCTTCTCCATCGCAGCAGACAAGTCCCGCGGTCCCAGGGAACTGCTATTACTATTATGATGAAGAGGTACATCTTTTTTTGCAAATAGAGTCAGCATGGCCACCGCCGTTACTTGTGCTCTGGTAGCCTCTTGCTTGGATGACTGCAATGTGTTGTCTGTGGGGCTGCCTTTGAAAGCAGCCCAGAAATGGCAGTTGGCCCAAAATAGGACCGCAAGATTATTAACTGGGGCGGGATGTTTTGATAATGTCACGGCAACCCAAGTGCTGGTTTCAACCTTTAAAGCCCTAAATGGCTTGGGACCGGGTTCCCAGAGAGAGTGCCTTGCCCCACATGCCCTGACTCTGGCCTTTTCCGGAAGCCCTGACAAACGAGGTGAGGTGGGCAGCTACTAGGGAGAGGACCTTTCTGGTGGTGGCACCCCCTCCATGGAAGAGCCGCCCTAGTGAGGCCCCATTGCTGGCCCCATCACTTTGTTCTTTTAGAGGGCAGGTGAAGACCTTTCTGCTCACTTAGACTTCTTAAAATGGATTTAAAAGAAAAGTTCTGAAATGTTTTGTACTGTATTTTGTATTATAGCTTGTTTTGTGTGGTTTGCTTTAATTCGATGTTTTAATTGTGTTGTGAGCCTCCCAGAGAACCATTAGTTATGGGGTGGCTAGCAGACAAAGCTGCTGCTTCTGCTGCTGATTTTAATATTGGTATAGCCCTTTTCCAAGCAAAATTCTCGAAGCAGTCCACCTAGAGAGGAACAGGGCTCACGGTCTACAAGAAACACAAGGTAGACACCAGCCGCCGCCCCTGAAGAGACGCTGTGTTGGGGCTGGGCAGGGCCCGCAGCTCTGGAGAAGGGGCTTCTGGGCGCAGCCAGCAGGGCTCCATTAGCAGAGAGGTTTTTCTCTAGCTTGGACGCGCTGTAGCATTAGCTCTTCCGTGGCTGGCATAGAGATTTCTGCATTTAAATTGCAATTGCACAGAGAATGGCAGGTGTGCGTGTGTGTGTGTGCGTGTGTGCTGGTGGTTTCTTTCATCTGCGCTCCTTTTGTGGCTGTGGCCACCCCTGACCTCGAAACTGTCCCGCCAGCTCTGTCCCCTCGTCCCCCCTCGTCCCCCGCCCCCGCCCCCGAATCCAGAGCCTTCCTGGCCAGGCCCCTCACCTTTCCCTCCCTTGCAGGACATTGCGGAGAACGGCTGCTCCACCGTGCCGGAGGACTCGCTGCCCCGGACGGCTCCTTCCCCCGGGCCAGAAAAGAGGGACCCCCGACTCCGGGAGGACAGGCGGCCCATCACGGTCCACTTTGGGCAGGTACGGAGCAGAGCCGCGGGTTGCAGGGGGTGCTTTCCGCGGGAGAACTTGGGTTTCGGGAGGGAGGGCAGCTGGCCCTGGTGGGCCACTCAGAAGCCAGCCCCATGCCGCGTGCAGGGGTTGGGAGCACGGGCCCGGACGCCTGGCCCCCCGGCTCTGCCTGGGCACACCCGGGCCCTCCTGGCTGCTGTGAGTGGGGCTTCCGCTGCGTCCCTGGCAGGGCGCGTCCCCCTCGGCTCCGTGCCCCTCGCACCGGCCAGCCGCTCTGGAGGGGGGGAGCACCTTGCCGCTTCCGGGCTGGGCACGGTGGCGCTTGCCTTCCCCCTGGCTCCCTTGGAGGTGCGTCCCGTCCTCCCGGCCGCGCATTTGTGTCAGCAACGAGCTCCTCATTATAATAAGCACTTGGGCACACTTGGAACAGAAAAAGCAACGAACTGAGGCTGGGAAATCAATTAATGGCTCTTTAATAGTGTCCTCCATATCTCTGTATTGACTCCGGTGCTCTTCCGGCAGGTTCTCGTTGTTAACGGCTCTGGCAGTGTATTTGTGAGCACCAGCCAGGGTCGGAGTAGCTCATAATTAAAAAAAATGTTCTCCGAAACGGCTGAAAGCCATTTCCCAGCTGCTGCTTTGGGGGCGCGCGAGTGGCCGCCCCTCCTCCTGGTCTTCATTCTCTTTGCCCTTTAATTGGTGGTGTTCGTCTCGGGGCAGAGGTGATCCTTACAAGTGGCCAGGTAGGGTGGGAATGTGGGGGGAGATCGAGAGGGCCGGCGGGTGCAAGCAAAAGGAGGCCGGTATTCCGGGAACCGGAGGCATGGCCCCTGTGCCCTCCGGGGGGAGTGCCCCCTGGACTCCTTTGTTTGCACAGAGGTCTGGAGCGCTGCCTCTCCAAAGGCACAGGCTGCAGGCATGCCCACCTGGGCGAGAGGCTCCTTCAGAGGGGCTGTTCTTACGTCAGCCTCCGCCTGGTTTTCTGGAAGGGGGTTTCAGACTCCGCTCATGACGTGGGGCATTCGTGTTGTGCATGAATAGGTGGGTTCAAGAGCTGCTCCTCTTGTGAGAGGCAGGGGGGAGTGTGTGCCCCCCTCCCCCTGCTCAGCAGGACGTGGCTCGCTTGAGCCATCACAGGCTCTCGGGCAGATCTGCCGTGGGCTGCTCCTTTTTCCCAACCCAAAGGCCTGTCCGTCTTCTCCTTTCATCCGCAGAGCACAATCAGCCCGGCAGAGCCCCCCCGGTTCTTGCCTGGGCCCTTTCCCCACATGCGCTCTGTATGAAGTGCAGGCAGCCCGGGTGATCTGCCGAGGTGGACTCATGGGGCGAGGAGGAGTGCTCCCAAATCACATCGGGGGGTTTTGGCCCCTCTCCTCTCCCGCACCTTGATCTGATGATCGGTTCTTCCGTGTGTGCTGCCTTTGGCTGAGCTGCGGGCTTGGGAGAAGGTTCCCTCTGGAAGAAAAGCCGCTCCCCGCCGCCGCCGCCGCCGCCGCCGTTTCCATCACCGCCGTCATGTTCCGCCCCCACCTCCTCCCGACCGGGCCTGCCCAGCCACTTTCCCGGGACGGGGTCCGTGCTGACTTAGCACGGGAGGCAAGCCCAGGCTGTGGGTTTGTTTCCCAAGCAGAAACGGACGGGGGAGAAACTGAGGCCACCTCTTTGTTTCTGCACCAGGATAATGAAAAAGGGCTGGAAATCCTGGGGAGAGCAGAGAGGCTGCTTGCAGCTCCCCAGGACGAGAGACGGGCGGAAGGGAGCAGCTCCCCTCTCTCCCCCTCTCCTGCTTTCCCACCGCGGTGCGGAGTCAGGGGGGTCCCTTTCCCCGAAGGCCGCCTGCCTGCCGAGGAGGGTCGTGCCCACGGAGCAGCAATGCGGCTGGCTTGCTGTGGCTGCTGCAGCAGCCCCCACACCCCCCCCCCCCGCCAGCAAGGCGCCTTAATTGAGATGTGCTGTCGGAGTGACAAACACATTTGCATACCGCCTATTTATTTTCGCCGGAGAGGTCTTCTGGCTGCTGTTGGTTGAACATCCTTAATCAGCCTGCTGAAAGTGAGCCGGCAGCTTCCTCTCGCCGTCCCGCGCCGGGCGCTTTTCTTCGTTAAGTGACAGATTATCGGAAGGGGCCGGGGCCTGGGGCTCCCAAGCCAACGGCAGAGTTTAATTCCAACTCATTAGCGCCCGCCCGGCTCTTCGCGGTGGCCGGCCGCAGCATGGTGCTGGTCCCCTCACGCCTCTGCTGGCAGAGAGGCCGGACCCGGCGTGGCGTCTGGGCAGCTGAACGGCCACCCGGCTGACTCCGGACGGGGGCAGGGGTGTGTGGTTTGGCCCTCTGTGGCGAAGTTCCACGGCAGCTTCTCGGGCTGCCTGGCTGGACCCGTCACTGCAGTGCCCCTTGCGTCCGCCCCCCACCCCCAAACGGGATGTGCTGGTGCAGCCCCTGTCGTGAGAGGCATTGGGCAGCCCTCGGGCTCCCGTGGGTCCCGCGAGGGAGGACATCCCGGGCCTGGCTGGGCTGGCTTCTGGGTCACCCGAGCGGGCTCCTTTACGGCATGCCCAGTGGACTCCTGGGAAGGGAGCCTGCTGTGTGGGCCAGTCTGCTGACGTCCCTCCTGCGGCCTCGGCTGTCCCGGAGCATCCTCTCCCGTCGGTGGGGGTCCTGGGAGGCAAAGGCCCCTGGCTGCCACCCTCCCAGCCCTCTCCCCCGACCCCCGGCGGAAAGGGCTTGGCTTGCTCACGCCGAGTCCCCACCTCCGTTCCTCCCAGCAGGCCCCCTTAGATGGGGTCCTGGGGCCAGGAAGGAAGCTCTGCCCGGGGCTTTGGCCTGCTGCTGCAGCGAGTCAGGGGAAGCCGTTCGGGGCCTGCTGCCCTCAGGGGGTCGTGGGCCTCTGGGCCAACCAGGCAGTGGGCACTAGGGGAGCCTCCTCCCGGCCTGCCCCCCCGAGCGGCTTCTGCTTTGGGGTGTCTTGAGCCTCGCAGCGGAATGGCCAGCCGTGGCTTTCCAAAGCTGTCTCTCTCGGTAGCGATGCCCGGTCGCTCTTACGTCGGTCTCCCTGCAGTCAGGTGACCAGCCCCCCCTTCTCCTTTGGGCTGGTCCATGTGCGGAAAGTCTCTTGGATCCCGTCCCCACCTTGGGAGGGGCCCCAGTTCAGTGGCAGAGCCCCTGCTCGGCAGGCAGAAGTTGGTCTCTGCTCCAGACCCTGGCAGCCTCTTTAGGCAGGGCTGGGGAAGACCCTTTTCTGAAACCCCAGAGCGCCGCTGCTGGTACTGCTGCTGGTCAGAGCAGACAGTACCAGGCTGGATGGATCAAGGACCTGTCAAAAGCAGCAGCCTCCGTCCACTTCCCGGGTCTCACTTCCAGCCATGCTGACTGCCGGCTAGAATCTCCCCCGCCCAAGAATTGCCACTGGGTCTTCCTGCCCCTCGTCATTGGAGTCTGACAGGATCGTGCTGCTCCTGTTGAGTTGGCCGTCTGCACGCCTGGCCTGGCCTTGCACCTGGCCTTGGCCGCCAAGCCCTCGTGCAAAGGCCTCCCAGAGACCCACCTGCAGGCCTGTTTCTGGAGCGATAGTTACAGCCGTTGGAATAAAACGACTAGGTGGGGCTCCAGCAGCAGCAGCAGCAGAAACTGCCCCCCCTCCCCATCACCCAGCCTGTCTCTCTTGGCAAGTCGGCTCGTCTGCTTGGATTTTGTAGCGGTGAGTTGCAGCAGCCAGCCCCGTGAGAAGCTGCAGGAATGACCAGGGTGTGTGTGTGTGTGTGAGTTTTAAGAGCGGGGAGAGATGAGAAAGTTTTAAAACCTGGCCTGGCTTTTTGTCTTTTGCCTAATGCGCGATTGGTGGCTTTCCCGTCTTGTAAATGAGCAATGTATGCAGGGAGCTCTCTGCTGACAATGTCCTTGAGGATTTGACAGTGAGATTTTCCAGCAGTTGCTCTTCGTTAGGATCCTGGCGGTGTCTAACAAGGCAGCCGAACTGCCGCTACCTTCGACTCCTGTTTGTTCTCCAGGGCTCGGGGCTGCTAGAGTAAGCACATCGACCGCGGCTGATCATTACAAGGGCGTACGCCACCATGAATAAAAATGTCACCCGCTCCCCCGTCTCACAGCAGTACAAAATGTCAGCCCTGTCAAACACACATTGCAGGGAGCACTGAGCAGTTGGTACAAATTGGAAAGCCGAATATTCCCCCGGCTTTCTGATATTCTTCATTTGAAGCAGAAGAAAAACAGTTGTTAACCTATTAGCTGTGATTTTAAACTCTGCTGAAGCCAGGGATGGACGGCTTCTCTGTGCACTCAGCCTCGAGTGCCTCCCTGGTTGTGAGAGCCTGACACACGCCCCACCTCCCCGCGGCATATTTGGGGAGGCACCAGAGAGACACCCTCCTGGGCACCTGCCTCCTCTCCGTTGCATTTGGGCTGGGACACTAGGGGGACCTTTCTTCCTGGGTTCCTGGGCTTGTGCCCTGAAGCCTTCCCCGTGGTTTCCCTCTGCCTATGGAGTGAGGGAATGATCCCCTTTCCCCTGCCTCTGTTTTTGGAGGGCTGGTCGGCTGGTGCAGAAATGTTTCCAACGAGGCCCTGGAGTTCCAGGCAAGGAGCTCCATGAGGTGGTCTCTATGAGGGCTTCTGCATCCTCCTGCGGTGAGTGAGAGCCGCTGGATGGAGTTGGAAGCCAAGAGGTCCAGGTGCTATGTCTGGGGGCTGGCTGAAGCTAAGCTTGGATACGGGATCCCCTTCTGGGGGGAGACCAGGCCATGCAGGACGTGGGGAGGCAGGGAGCCTTTGGCCAGGGGGTAGACTGTCAAGCTCCCTAGGGCCTCGGGATTCAGCCGGTTCCCCGGTTTGATGCTGCTGCTCCTTCTGCCTTTCCCTCTTCAGCAGCAGCAGCAGCAGCAGCCCTTGTGAGGCGTCAAGCAAGAGGACCTCTCTGAGCAGAGGAGTCTCTCCAGTGCTGCTCCCGCCCTCTGGAGGCCTCGGCCTGGCACACCTGTGTTCACCACCTGCTGGCCGTAGCATCAAGTGCCGACAAGCCCAGCAGGTTCACCCCATCATCCGTCTCTGTGCTTTTAAAAGGGGAGGCCTTGGGGGCATCAGTGGGGCACTAAATCCACCTGTCCCCTCGCAGCATCGGATGCCACGGACTCTTCCCCAACTGCTGCTGCACCCCAGAGCTCAGCAGGGCTCCCTGCTGCTGCTGCTGCTGCTGCTCCTCTTACCACAGACGAAGCACGCTTGCCTCTAGAGACCACTCTGATTCCGCAGTCGGGGTTCGTGTGAGGCCTCCTCCCCACCCACCCCCGGCTCTTCCGGCGACCCACACACTTGTGTCAAGCGAGAGCAGGCCTGAAAGCCCTGGAAACAAAACACAGAAATGATGGTTGTGAAAACACAGACGCTGCCAGCTCGGCCTCTTGATCCCCAAATGGAGAGTCGGTGGGGGCGGCAGCGGCAGGGGGGTGCTCACAAAGCTCCTGACAGACGGTCAAGTTAGGCTTTTGAGTTTTCCCAAGGGGGTGAATTGTGTCTCCCAGAAAGCAGCGCCTGCCATTGTCTCCGGAAGCAGCGTGGGGGGGGGGGGCGGAGAGGGGACACTCTCCTTCTGCACTGCCCGCCGCTTCCAGCCTGCTGCCCCCAAGGGCAGGCCCACCCCGGGCGCACGAGAGTGGCCGCTGCGGGGAGGGCCCTCCCAGGAATGCTGAGGAGGCCTGCGCCTTTCCAGCTCCCCTCCCAAGGCGTTGCCAACAGGCCTACGGCGGCAGCAGCAACCTAGCCTGGCCGGCTGCGGCGGCTGCTGCTGCCGCCACCGCCTCCTCCTCCTCCTCCTCTCCCGTCCACGCAACGCAGGTAATTAAGCTGAGATTCCAACACAGCTTCCCCTCCTGACCTTTTTGGAAACAGTGTGTTTTGCCGCATCAACAAATTAGCTGCAAATCAGATGGTGGTTCCCGTAAATATCGTCTCCTGAACATGCTTCTGGAAGAGCTGCGTGGGGGCCGGCCCGGGACGTTCAGAAGGGGCTCGGTGGCCTGTGCGCTGGCTCTGCCTCGCTCGCCGGCTGTCTGGCCAGGACAGAGGGGGCTTCCTCCCGGGTCATGGAGCGGGGTGGAGCCGCCCGGAGCCTCCCCCAGACCGCTCTCGGGCCTTGCTTGCATCTGCCCAGGCACATCACGCGAGTGGCATCTGGCATCGGCACCCTGAGAGTTGGGGGGTTGGCTTCCCCAGAAGAGCCCGCGCCCAACTCCTTGGATTGTGGAGAGAAGCTTCCAAGCCGAGGGGCGTGGCGGGGGCCGTGCGGGATTTCCTGGGCTCTTTGCACCCCCTCCTGGCCAGCAAAGCAGACAGAAAGCTCCAAACTCAGGTTTTTGGGTGCCGTATGTTGGGCACCTTCCTGCAGTGTCTGTGTGTGTGTTGTGTTGTGTCTCTCGCTGAGGGTGTACACATGCATGGACAGCAGAGCAGACGGGAGGTCTTCGTCTTCCTGCTCCGTGGGGAACCGAAGCAGGGTTTGCCCAGGCCTGGGGCTTAACAAGACGCCCCCTTTCTTGGTCCAGGAGGGCCCCCCCGTTGGTCCTGGGATATCTCTTCAAGGAGATGCCCTCCCCCCCAGGAGCACTTTCGATGTTGCTCGTAGAAGAACAGGCTCCGACTCTCCCTGCTGGATCCATCCCCAGCGGGCCCCTTGGTCCCAGCAGATGCCTCGGGGAAGCCCAAGTGCCCCCCGCGGACTCAGCTGGGCTTCAGGGGTCTCCTTCCTTACTCTGGGCGCGGAGTGGCCAGGAATGCCTGCTGACAGGTCTCCTCCTCCTCCTCCATCTCCATGAATCTGTCTCGCTGGTGGCCATGGCCACACCTCAAGGCAGGCTGTGAGTGCAAAGCAGCGGCGTGTCTGCCAGGCCCGCCCCAGCACCACGCCGACCCTGGGCTGCAAGACATTCCTGAGACCTCCCCCATGTAGGGCGCGGAGTGGATTCTCCCTTCCGGAGCACCGAGCGTGGGGGGGGGAGTTTGGGAGGGGGGCTGGCAGTGGCGGTTTAATGTGCTGATGACTGAAGTTTCCGCTTTGATGCCGCAGCCGGGCGCTCGTCCTGCCAGACCGCCGCCTCCCAAGATCCACCGCTCTTCCAGGCCCGTGAGTAGCCGGACGTTCTGCCTCTCTGCTGCCACCTTTCCTCTGCCTGCAGGCTGCTCAGTGGGGCTGGCCAGCCCTCCAGGGGCAAGGGCTCCTCCTTGGTTGGGCTTCTCCCTTGTTCTTAGAGCAGAGTCCCCGTCTGGGGCGCAAGCGAGCCGTCTTCAGCCAGGGGCTCTGCTTGCCACTTACCCAAAAGTTCTAGCCAAGCACCAGATCCTCAAGCCAGATCTGCAAAGGGCTGGAGAACGGACTCTTCCAGTGGAATCCAAACAAAAACCGGCCCGTTTGAGAGGGCCCGAGTCAGCCGCGCGTGCTTCGGGAAGGCGCCTGGGAGACTTGCTTTCAGAGCAGGCGAGGAGGCTCCCAGGAGGAACGGCTCAGCTTCCCTTCTGCCCCTTCATACAAGGGTGTGTGTGTGTGTGTGTCTCCAGATCCCCCTCTTGCAAAACTCCACCCCATCCTTGGTGGGCTCACAGACAGGAAATGGGGCGTTGGTGCTCAGCCCCCTCTGCCCCTCCCAGCCATTGCCCCACTGGAGACGTTAGGAGGGGCAGAGGGGATAAAGCAGGGCAAGAGCATGGCTGGTGCACAGCAGGAAGGCAGCCCTAGTGGCACCTCTCTTCCATGCAGGTCTACGTGGGGCCCCGTCTGCCCGGAGTTTGCTCTTGCGCGGCTCCCGCTTTCTTGGACAGGGCCTGAACCGGAGAACTCCTCGGTGGGTTGTGCTCCCCAGGAGAAGCCTGCTGCCTCCCACTCTGCTGCCCCCCAATGGACCCCTCTCTTCTCCCCACCTCCCCACTCCCCGCTGGCAGCAGCGACCTGTGAGTAGTGCCCAAGCCCTCCGCAGGTTTTGGCCCTTGGGGCTGCTCTTGCCTGGGCCCAGGAGCTGCCTGTCTGTGGGCAGGCAGCCAGGGAGGGGTAAGTGAGATCCCCACAGAGCTCACTTACGCTTCTCATGCATGTCATCTGTTTAACTTCCATGCCACAGAGACTCCCGTGGCTTTGAAATCTGAACACATCAGGTGATGAAAGCAGTGTTGAAACTGTTAAGTGAAGATTGGATTAATTATCTCTGTCAATAATCAGCGTGGAACTGGCAATGAATACCTTTTCAGGCAAGGGAGGGCAGCAAGGTAGAATCCCGCTCAGTGCAGGACGTTGCCCCCACCGTAGCAGCTTCTTGCTCTGCTTGGCTTGTCCTCCTTGCCAGATCCTGACAAGGCTCTGGGTCCAGGGCTCTGGGGCTCAGTCCTGGCTTGATGGGGCTTCTTGCGGACTCGGGGATTTGGAGCTTGGCTACCGTGGCGTTTCCAGAACACGCTGCTTTCTTTAACCCAGTTTCATCGGCACATGTGAGATCAGAGAGACGAGAGCTGGTCTCCCAAGTCTCTTGCTCAAACTAACGCTGGGAGCTGGGCTGCGGCTGCTGCTGCTTCTGACTTCTCCTGGATGGGGTGTGTTGATTCTCTTCGCTTCCGGCGCATGTTTCCTGACTGCCGATCGCGAGAGCTTGTCTTAACAGTGGGTGTTTCCCCCACTTGCCGAGTCGTTGGTATGGATTTATGCATTGCTAATTTCCCTTTCCACATGTGTCAAGAGTGGTGCTGATGGCTTCTGTCTCTGTTCAGAGCCCTTGACGTTGGGAGACCCTTGAGGATTGGCCGAGAATCATTACCCAGAAAACAAACTTCCTCTCTGTGTGTGTCTCCCCCAACCCTTTGGGTCACCTTCCTCTTGTTCTCCTCCCAGCCTCCCAGAGAGGCTTCTGGAGACCAAATGCCCCTAAGCCATCTGGGTTCAGTCTGGCTAGCATTGGACATCCAGGGCCAGTTGGCGGAGTTTGACTGCGATGCATTTGTCGTCCTTGGTAGGGCACGTTTCTCTCCCCAGTCTCTTCACCCAACACGGTGGATAAAGAGGTTGGGGGCACGCCGGGGGGCGATGGAAGGTCGCCGCTTGCCTGTGCTGAGGAGCGTTCTTGGAGGACTGCCCTGGTCAAGGCTCAGTCCGGGCCCAGCTGTCTTCTGCAAAGTGGGGGGGGGGCTACTGTTTCTCAGGAGGGGGTGTTTGGTTGCACAGGACCAGCTGTGGGGGAAGGTGCTGGTCCCGCCAAGCACCACTTGGGAGTCTCTTGGGTGGTTTTTATGCCCCCAAAGCCTCTCACGCCACATGGGGGTGTACATGGCAACGAGGAGATGGGAGCAAAATGGAAAGCAGACCTCAGAGTCCAGGGCTCAGCTCATCTCGGGCATCTGCTCCAACAGCACAGCAGCGGTGGAGGCTCTCAGTGACCCCCGAGGGGTGTGTGTGTGTGTCATCCCGTTGCCCAGTGAACGTCCTATGTTTGGAACGTAGGATTCCTGCACTTGGAATCCATCTCATTTTGCCCTCACGTATTCGGCGTCTCTCTCTCTCTTTCTTTCAATTCCTCTGGCACCGTCTCTTGGCGTAGCTGTTTTGTTTTATTTATTTTATTTATTGTTAAATTTATATACCGTCTTATCATTAAAACAATCCCAAGTCAGTTGGCTGTTCCCCTCCCCCACCCACTTATTAAAATATTTTCAACCTAATCTTTACCCCATGGAGACACCCTCTAACACAGAAATAAGTGAGAGAACCTGATAGGCCTTTATATCCATCTTATACCTTCTCGAATCAGGGGACCACTTTCAACGAAATGTCCCGGATGGTTGTCTGCTCTCCTTCTCGAGTGTTCCTGCATCCAGTGTCCATGTTTTTGCTAGCCCTTCTCTCACTTGCTGCACACCAGCACCTTGCTACCAGGATCTTTACCCCACCATTCATAACAATCTATATCACAGTATAAATTTACAACATAAAATACCCACAATCCAATGGAAACGCATCAATAACCATTGTGGCAAAATGAGTGAAAACAATACGGGGCAAGGTGTCCTAGTCAGCTTTTCGACGCATAATCTGTCTTGAAATAGCAACCTCTGGACATGGCATCTAGCGGCAGATTGGAAAAGGGCCCAACACACTCCCGGGCCAAGAGGTCCGCACGGTGGGCATCACCACCCTGCCTTGCATGCTCCACGCCGAGGAGAGCCTCTGTGGAAGATTCCCGGGCACAGATGGATGCCTGGGGGAGAGCCAATTGGGGAAGCAGACCAGCGGCCCGTGATAGGGTGACGGGGCAGCGATTGCAAAAGGCCGCCCTGAGACTCTGCAGTGTTGGGTGTTTCTGGCAGCCCCGCAGGGAGCACAGCATGTTGTCCAGGTTGTGTGGTGGCCGGCTGGAGGGACTTGGAGAAGAGAGGCCTGGCCGAGCCCACCCTGGGGTGCCAGACAGCGGGAAACTCGGGGCTCAGAACGGGGCCTCGGCTCGCATCTCTGCGGGCGGCCCAGAGCACCCCGTCTCCCGTGGCCCATAGCCCCTCCAGCTCCGCTCCTGCCCTGCACTTCTGAAGACAGACGTGGGGACTCGGAGTTGCCGCATGCCTGGGAGGGGCCTTCCTGGGGAGGGGCAGGCGCCCGCCGTGCAAGGCAGGCCGATCCCGGCCACGCTCCGTCCCCAGGTAGGCAAGGCTTCCTGCGCGCACTGCCCATCCAGCCCCCCTGAGTTTGGCCTTTGCCCCGGCGGTGGCTGTGCTCTCGCACACGGCGCTTCTGCATTCAGTGCACACGTAACCCTCCTCCTCTGGTAGCATTTGAAATCCCGCTGGGATTTGGCCTTTTCCCCCGAGCCCCCCCAGCTGAGGTGGGCTCGGGCGCAAAGTCCTCCTCCGCCTCTCTCCCCTGGTTCTGCGGAGCTGCTGCCGTTGCTGGTGGAGCCAGGCTGTGTCCCCCGCCCCGAGGGGGCCGCCCCAAAGGTGAAAGTGTCCGCAGCGCAGTGACAAGCCAGCTTTAGGCTTAATTAAACAGTTTTCCCTCCCCCCTCCCCCTCCCGCCTTCCCCCTCTCTGTGTTTTATCATCCCTAATGAAGCAGTCTCCTCCATCGATCCTGCTGATTGCCAAGCTATTCCTTTTGTTTGCTGGCGCTGAGCCATGCAGCCGCGCTCTGACAGCTCAGCTCCTCTAATTAGCTCTGTTGTTCTTTTTCCCCATGTTCCACCGCCTTGCAAGTTCACTCCAAGTTGCCGCAAACTTAATCCTCCCGTTCCTGCCATAAATTTGCCGCCTTAAGCCATCTTGATTGCGGGGCGGGGGGGGGGGGCAGCCCAGTTGCCGCGGCCTCCGGCACCTGACCCCCTCGCTTCCCGTGGGGCGTCAGCAGCATCCCGCCTCTCGGGGGACCCGCCATGCCTCTGGTCGGGAGAGACAAATGCAGGCGGCGAGTGCCACGGGTGGGTCGGGCTTCTGGGCCGACGGGGGAGCAAGCCAGGGGGAGCAAGCCGGCTCACCAGCCTCTGGCAACGAACCCGCACCAGCACCAGCAGCTCTGTGCCTCGTTTGGGGAGCAGGAACCTCCCGGCCCAGCTGAGGACAAAGCCCTTGGAAGGCATGGCGGAACTGCCTGGCTGGTCTCTTCCAAAGCCTCCGGATTGGCTCGGTGGACTCTCTCGGGGCGGGTCTCCAGGGCCATCTTCACAGGGAGCCCGCACCACAAGGTGGGAAGCCCCTGTGCCTTGGCTTTGTGTCCACGCCTTTCTGTACGCACAACCAGCCCGGACCTTAACCCTCACATGAGGCCTGCTGGTTGGAGGAATAGCCAGGCTGTGGCGGGAGCGTTGGCACAACCACCCCGAGGGCCCTGGGGCTCTGGGGGGGCCCCCCAGTGGGGAAGGCACAGCAGAGCTTGCAGCCAGTGGGGGTGGGGGGGACCCTTGCCAGTGCCTGCGCTGGCTTCCTGGAGAGGGCCCTGCCGCCCCCTGATTGGCCCGAGTGGCCGAGGTCGTTTGGGCAAGCCCCCCACCCCCCGAAGGCCTGGATCTGCCCCCTGGCTTCCCGCGAAGCTTTCTTTCCCCCTCCCTCCCTCTGCTGCCTCAGTGCAGTCATGTGTCTGTTCTCTGGAATGCGTTTCGGAGGGGCCAGCTCACTGGGAAGCGGGTATGTTACTGGGGAAGGTGCACAGGCCGAACAGGCGCATTGGCAGGAACCATAGCCCTGGCGATGCCTTCCTTGAAACGGAGGAAAGGCTCCAGCCCGGCTTGCCTTTTCTTTGAAGCCGTGATTGCCTTAATCATCCGAACCAAACAAGTGAATAAACTCAGCGTGGATATTTAGGAGGTTGGTTCCTTCTTGAATGGCGAACTGCCCAGAGACTTCTCTTTGGGGCAGTATAAAAATGTTCGAAATAAAAATGAAATAAAGGAAACCAGTTCTTTGAACACCCAACTTATTCCGCCCAGCATGATTAGGTTGGGGGGGTGGATTTATTACAAGCCGATGAGGGGTGTGAGAACAGTTGGGGTCCTGGAGCTTCTCGTTTGCTGTGATGGATGAGCAAATGCCTTCCTCATGCCTGGAGCAGCTCCTGGAAGCGAAGAAGAAGAGGAAGAAGACGAAGACGACCCCCCCCCCAAGTTCTGACATGAAGGGACTGGAGGTCTTTTTTCAGCCCCGTCCCCACTTCAGGCTCCCTACAACTTCACTGTGGGAGTTCATGGCCAGCTGCTGCTGTTTCCCTCTCTCTCTCTCTCCGCCATCCCTCTGTGGCGAGTCAGAATCTTGAGCTGCTCCCTTCCTCCTCAATGACTCCAAAGAGAGAAGAGAAGCTGCTAGCAGCCCTATTTTGTCTCAAAGGGGACCCTCCTTCCCTTCTGTCTGCATTCCCCTCCTGGAGCGCCCCCCGCCGGAGCATCTCGCTGATGAGATCCTGCACTGGGTTTAGCAGAGGGCTGTGTAATTTGCCAGGGCGTTGGAACGAGGTCCGTGCAGTCAGCTGGGGGGGGTTATATGGATTGCCCGGCTTGTTACGAGCACTTGCTGAGCTGTCTCCCCGTCCTCCCGAACAGGTCCGGCCCCCCAGGCCCCACGTCGCCAGGAGGCCCAAGAGCAACGTCACCCTCGATGGCCGGAGGACGTCCGTCTCCAGCCCAGAGCAGTGAGTACCGCCTGCCCCTGCGTCCCGCTCTTGCCATGTGCCCGGAGGGGAGGGGCGGGGGGGACTCCTCGGGTTCCTCCTCTCTGCTGTGCCAGCCCCAGAAAGTGGAGAAGAGACTTTGCAAAAGTCGGCCCGGGGTGGGAACTGCTCACCATGCACCCCGGGGAGGGAGAGAAGGAGAGGCCTTTGGAGTCCCCCAAGGAGCAGCTCTGGCCTGGCTGAGCTGGGCTCTCCTCAAGCCTTCAACTTGGTGTTGTGTTCTGGGGGTCCTCCTGGAAAAAGTCACCGGGGCAGGAGCGTCCCGTCCGTGGAGCACGGTCGCCCTCTTGTGGCCGAGGGCCCGAGACCGTTCCTGCTGCTGCTGCTGCGGGGCTGGGGGGTGTGGGGTGCTTGATGGGAGCACCTCCGAGGGCTGACCTGGCGGGGTGGTCACGCAAACTCGGCACCACCCGCAGAGTTCACAGCCACGGACGCCAAATCCCAGGGCTCTCCCCCTGCCCCCATCACTGCCTCCCGACCCACCCAAGTGAGCGATGGGAGAACCAGCTTGTCTGTAGAGACCGGAGCTCGGCCACCCACCTAAGGGTGCATTTCCTAGCCACGCAAAAAGTGCAGCCCCCCTTCACCACGGGCCACGTGTGTAGGTGTTGGTAGCGGGAGGCCCTGAGCGCACCCTCCTTGCGCCTGGTTGTCCTCCCTTAGAGTTTGCTGTCACTTTTGGCATCCGTTATTCCACCTCGTCTCTCCGCTTTTGGAGACCTGCGAAGCTACCGAGCAGTGTTGCGATTTCAAAGCCAAAGTACAGAGAAGGGCCCAAAGAGGTGGAGGCACTGCTGCCCTGTCCCACCCCAGCCCCCCGGGGCCGACTCTCTGCAAATGTGGTCCTTGTCCTGGCTTCGTCTTCCGTGGGCAACATCAGAGCTGGCCTTGCGGACTGGATGCCGCCCCGTGGGCTGTTGCTGCCCAAATGTATTCATTGTGGGATGCTCAAGAGACTTGGCTGGGGGAATCCTCCGTGGGAGCTGGTGGCCGTGTTGACTAGCTGTGTTCCAATCAAAGACCGGAGTGTTTGTTCTGCTGCTGCTCCTACAACCATGACGGCCAATATTTATACACCGCTCTTCAGCCAAAGTTGTCGAAGCGGTTTACGCAGGAGAAAGCATAATGCATCGATGAGATGGTCCCCGATCCCCAGAGGGCTTGCAGGCTAAAAAGAAACGCGAGGCAGATGCCAGCCACAGCCGCAGGAGGGATGCTGTGCTGCGGGTGGAGAGGACATTTGTTAGGAATGTGTGAGTGATGAGCAAAGACCAGGGCTGGCGGCCGCTGGGAAGTTCCATGGAAATGCTGCAAATGGTCTTCCTGGGCCCCCGCAAGAGACTGCGAAGGGCCCAGGGCCTTTTGTGGTGTGTGTGTGTGTGTCCCCACCCCCCCACACACACACGCCCTTTGCCCTTTCTCCATCCGGACAAGTGTGGCGATCTGGCACCAGCCAGTTGAGGCTGGGACCAATGGAGTGGGCCTGTGGGAGCCTGTGGCGAGCATGTGCTCCCCTCCCCAGGGCCCCGTTTCCAGGTGCCACGGACCCTCTCCAGAGAGGCTGCGGTGTCTGAGGCCCCTTGCTGTGTGGGGGGAGAAGCTGTGCTCTCTCGGGGGGGGGGCAGGCAGAGGAGGGAGGTCTCCTGTGTCGGGCTGTCTTGCCGCGTGTGTTTAGTCTTGCCTCTTAGAGCAGCGCTCCGGGGAGCTCACGGAGCCGCATTCGCCTGCGCGCTCCCCACATCGGGCAACTGAGGCACCTCCCGGGAAAGCACAAGCCCGGCCTTCTCTCCCAGCAGCGTCCGGGCACGGCCATATTGGAGGGATCTTCGTAGCGGCTTGGAAGGCCGGAGTCCTCGGCCCGGAAATGGTTTTCGAGGAGGGAGAAGGGGGTCCCCCTGGTGAAGGCCGGGCTTTCTCTGGCCTCTTCGGCAGGGCAGGGCGGAGAGGTCGGTGCTGGTCTGTGGCCGTGATAAAGATGGGTGGGTGGGTGGCAGTCAGGGAACCGTTTGACGCAGACCTTGTGGCCGGGCCCTTCTCGGATCCGTCCCGGAGTGCAGGGTTGGTGGCACAAGCATTCTGGAGAGACCTGGAGAGGTGTGAGGTGGGCAGCTCTTTAAAAGCAGCGGAGCCCCCGGAGACCAGCCCCACAAGGTCGGGGAGGGAGGTCTTGCTCCCGGCTCCTCCTCTGCTGTAGACCCCCAGGAGGGAAGTCTGTGTTGCCTAGGGGAGGGGAGGGGACGGTGGGCAGCATGCCGGGCACAGGCCCCCCCTCGCCCGGGGCTGACTGGGACTCTTGTAGGCCCACACCTCCCCCTTGGCTCACATCACAGGCGTGCCCCACTTTTGCAGGGTGTGTGTGTGTGTGTGTCAGGATTTCCTCCCAGGTAAGGGGGTTTTGTGGAGAGAGTGGGGTGCCCTTTACTGCAGCAGCAGCTTGGCTGGCTTCCTTGTGCCATCTGGTGGCGTGGTGTCCCTTGTGCCCCGCACCTACTCTCTGCCCCCAGCCTGGATTACGGGTGGGGGGTGGTGTGTGCCGGTCATTGCCTTCTGCTGCCGTACCCCCCGCGGTCTTCGGCACAGAAAGAGGCCTTTGCTTTGAGCGGGACTCCCAGAGGACCAGCTCGCCCAGCCTTGGGCCCAAACTGGCCAAAGCGCCCCCACCCCGAGAGGAGCGGAGCCCCCCCCCGGCAAGCTCTGCCTGGTGCGAGAATCCCCATCATTAATGCCCATCCCCGCTGCTCAGCCATTCTCCCCCCCCCACGCCCCCACCCCCTTTCCTTTATCTGTCTTAAGTACATTTAGGTGTCAATTAAATTTGAAATATCTCCATTTGTCAGCACTTGGTTTGTGGCCAGCGTGACGTGCCGCTGATTTGTCCAAGCCTCCTGACACATGGTGGAGAAAAGCCCCCGAAATGCAGATTGTCCTCATTAAAACCGAAGCGCCAGCTATCCTAATGGTAGGCAGAGCCGTGGAGCGCATCCTTGGCTTTATTGCGCCGTGTTTCTGACATGATATTTAAAAAGGAACAGCCACGGCTGTCAGCTCTGTCATATGCTGGCGCTAACCGGAGACATGTTAAACTAAACATTAGAAGGAGATCAGCAAGCCATCTGCATGGGAACGCGGGGAAGAGATTAGGGAGGCAGGAGCCGGAGCAGGCATGCCGAGGCGCGGAGGCCTGGCGCGCTGACGGACGGGTCCCTTTTTCCTCCGCTGCGTGCCTTGGAGCTGGCTGGCTGCGACCCGCCTTCCCCGAGACAGCTCTTTGTGTGTGGCAGCCGGCAGGAGAGATGCCGAATTGGGTTAATGAGGGAAGAGGCCCGCGCTGGATTCGGCTGCCTCCAGCTCGTGAAAAATTTACACGTGGGCAGTTCCGAGCCCTCGCCCCTTCCGCTTTGAGCCAAACATCCCGGCATTTCAAGGGGCTGGCCACGGGCATCCCGCTTTGCCGGGCGAGGAGGCCAGTTGGCGAGGCTCGGAAGGGTCTTTACGGAGAGGAAATCAAACAGCGTGTGTCTGTGTAGGGTGGTTTTCCGGTGAGCCACGTACCCTGGAAGGCCCCCCCCCCGTCTGCCCCAGAAGTGTGGGGGCGGCAGCAGCAGCAGCACCTGGCCCGTTCCTGTTGCACTCTGGGAAGCTTCTGGAACAGGCTTAGTTGCTTCCCCTCCTCAACCCCTTTCGAAGCTCCCGTTCCCCAAAAGAGAACTTCTTCTTTCGTTCCCCGTGGAGAACTCGACCCAGCTGTGCTCGCACGACCGCTGGTGCCACGGCTGAGGGTCCTGGTATCCGCGCAGAGTGTGCCGTGGCTCAGTGCCTCTTGATGAGAGGCAAGGGGGCTATCCCTCTTGAGCTCCGTTCCTGCCACATCCAAAGTCAGAGTCCCCAAAAGAACGGCTCCCCAAACCCCTTGCATTCCGCGTGGCTTGGGTCCTTTCCAAGGATGAGGGATCGAGCCATTCCCCGGATTCTCTGCGTGTTTTGGTCTGTTGCAGGAGTTGATCGGTGGGCAAACCCTCCCAGGCCTCCCTTTTTAGATGCCCAAGTGTCATGTGGGCAGGAGTGAGGGCCCCACCTCAAAGCCACAGCACAGAGAAGGTCCCGGGGAGGTGGCTTCTCCCCAGAAACTCTGGAGATGTCCAGCTGGGCAGAGAGGTGGTGTTTAGGGCATCTTCTCGCACGTACCGATACGTTAAGCAAGTGTGTGTGTGCACAAACCAACCTGCAGTGGGGATGAGCAGCAGGAACAGTGGAAACTGTCCTCTGCCGAGTCAGCCTCTGGGTCCATCTCGCTCAGGATTGTCTCCGCAGACCGGCAGCGGCTTCTCCAAGGCTGCGGGCAGGACTCTCTCTCAGCCCCCCTGACTTGGAGGTGCTGCCCGGGAGGGACCTGGGGACCTGGATGCTCCTCCCAGAGTGGCCCCATCATCCCCTGAGGGGAAGCTCTCACAGTTCTGCTCACGCACCAAGTCTCCCAGCCAAATGCAACCAGGGTGGACCCTGCTTAGCCAAGGGGGCAAGCCAGGGCTTGCTACCCACAGCCCAGCTTTCCTGGTCTTGTGGTCGTGCTGGTGCATAAAGTGTAAGCGTTGCCTTATGGACCCTCGTGCACAATGCAGCGTCCCGCTCTCTGGCAGTTTCAGCGGTGGACAGGCGCTCACCCAGCCCCTCTCCCGAACTCTGTGTGATCCCTGAAGGGCCTGTCCGGTCAGATCCACTGAAGAGGAAGGAGGCGTGCCCGGGAGTGCAGGATTCGGGAGGCCCTTGGCCTCTCTAGCCTGGGGGAGAACCCCCAGCCGCTCGGTGATCTCTGGCCCCGTCCAGGCATGTGGGCTGTGCTGCTTGTGTGTGTGTGTGGGTAGGCAGAGCTCGGAGCAGCCACTGACAAGGCAGGTGTATTTTTTATACTGCTCAATATTTTAGCAATGCGTCACACGGCTGAAGAGACGACTCAACTTGTCCTGGAGGCAGAAACTTCCAGCCACTCTCTCCAGTCGAGTGAGCCGTGAATGTTGGGGGGGGGGGGCACTTGTGGGGTGCTGCACGCGTGCAAACCAGCCGCCGTTGCTCTGTCTCTTTAAGGGGGGGCGGCCTCCGCGTGAACCAGGCTGCGGCCATTTCCACTGTGGGGGGGGGAGCAAAAAAGGCCACCCCCATGGCAGAAGTGGATGCCGGCCGTCTTTGTGGACAGCCTTCTTCACAGAGCCACGCAGGAGAGGAAGTGGGGGCAGGTTCCCTGCGCTTCCTTCGCCTCTCCTGGGCCCCCCCTCCAAGGGGCATTGTCGGGGGGCCCAGGCTGTGTGCCGAAGATGCTTGGTGTTTCTGAGCGGGGGCTGAGCTCTCGGGTGCCGGGGGGGGCCTTGCTGGGGTGCCGGCACGGCCTCCCCATGGGGGCTTCCTGCCCTGGGCCCCCGCTGCTCACGGAGAGGAGAGGGGCTCCTTCCTGCTTCTGGCGGAGGTTGCGCTCGGTTGGCTTGCATTTCGGGGTGGGGTGGGGTCCTGGGTCTTGCCAGTTTTCGGGATCAGAGTCAAATGCCGAGTGGCCTGAGGTGCGGCAGCCGTGAATTGGGGGCCTCTTGGCCAGGTCGGGCCTCTTGGAAGCCGCTGGAGTCTTTCTCGGCTGACTTTGATTCCCTTTCCCTCTGCAGGGGCCACCTCAGTAACACCCCCCCCCTCTCTCTCTCTCCCGCCGCCTCTCTCTCTCCTTCAGCCTGGTCAAGCCCACGCGCCACTATACGGTCTTCCTCTCAGAGGACTCTTCCGGCGACGAGTTTCCGCAGGAAGACGACCCTGTCTCGGCCTTCTCGGACAGCTTCCTCTTCTCTGCTCCCTTTGAATGGTCTATACCTTGACTCTTTGCCACCCTAGCCACAGCCACGCGCCCCCCCCCCCGGCACAGTTGCCTTTGCCCTGCCCGGGTGCCTTTGTGGCAAGTGTGTGTGTGTGTGTGTGTGTGCACGGGCATGTTTCCTGCGTATGTCCACACCAGGCTGTGTGTGTTGCGGGGTTGGGGGGGGCATGCTTCTCATCCCTGCTATGGACTGGCCCCCTCTGCTTCCCCTTTCTTCCCCCCCCCACGCTGCCCCCCCTTGTCGCTCGGCCTGTCTCAGTGCCCCTTTGTGCTCGTTGGTGCGTCTTGTGAGCTTCCAGCCGGTGTCCGTCCCCGCCGCCCGTTTCTGTGTGCCGGGTCTTCTCTGTGCTGGCCCCCTTTCGAGAGTCTCCCGCCGAGGCAGACAGCAGTGCAAGGCCTGCGCAGGCGAAGGCCCCGACAGGGAACGTGGGGAGCCTTCAGCTGGGCTGTCCTGGGCGGGACAGACGGTGGTCTGAGTCTTTAGGGCCAGGGGGAGATGGGGGGCAGGCAGGGATAAGCACAGGCCCCGGCAGAGCAGAAGGGAGTCTCACTTGTGGCTTATTTTGCCAGCGGGGGGCGGGGGGGGGGGAGCAAATGCCCAGTGGTGGTGGAGGAGGAGAGATGGAGGGAGAGCCTGTTGGATCTTGTATATGAGGCCAGCCGGCCGGCCAGCCTCCTGAGGTCCGACGTGATGCCACGCCTGGCCTGATGGCCGCGTCTTCTGGGCACTTGGGTGCTGCCCCAACGGCCCCCTGACCTGCCCCTGGGCGGGGTCCCGCTCTCCTCTTCGCACCTGTGTGTCTTCCCGTCCCCGGAAGTGCTGCTGGCTGCGCCTTCCGTCCTGCAGCAGCACCTCTTCCCCGGCCCCCGGTGGTAATGAGGCCGCCGGAGTGTCGGCACAAAGTCAGTTTCCGCCTCTAATGGGGGCCTGGAACGAGCCACCCTGGGCTAATGAGTTTGCAGGGTGCCGTTCATCAAGGCAGCCCCGGGAGCGAGGAGGGTTTGCTGGGGCCGCTCCCACGTTTCCCTCTGTCTCGGGCCTTGCTGAAAGGGCACCGGGAGCCTGGCTGCCAGTCACACGCCACTCACGCTGGGGAGGCCTGTCAGCTGGGGGCGCTAATTGGATGCGCCTTGCGCCGCCACCACCGCCGCGGCCTTGCGTGTGGAGCTGAGATGCAAATCGCAGGGTCTTCAAGGCCCATTTGCCAAGGCACGCCGGAGCTGGGGCCGCCAATAATGGGCTGCGGTGCTGCGGGCCAAGTTCTCCGGCCATTGGCCCTTCCCTCCAGGAGGGCTTGCGCTGGGTCAGCCGGGGCAGCAGAGCCGGTGGTGGCCTCACAGAGTTCCCCCTGCCGGCAGGGGGGTGCGTGTCTGTGTCTGTCTGCATCCCCGGGATGGACCGTGGTGTCTTCACCTCTCAAAAGTCCACCTCCTTCTGCACTGGGGATGTGCATTTCACGGCCACCCCACGTTGCCCTCGACTGCAGACCCCCCAGGGTCTTCCTTGCCCTTCCGGGCCAAAGAGTCGGGGCCGCCTTGAGCTTGCATGCGGCCGCTTCTCGATGGCCTCTCCGCCCCCGGCCGGGAGAGCAGAGCAAGCCTAGGCAAGGTGGCCCGGCTTCTTCCCGGCTTCTTCCCGGCCTCCTGAGAGCAAAGGCAGCAGGAGCTCCTTCTCTCCTGGGAGGGCTGGCCACGGACCCCCAGAGGTGCCCCACATCCCTGCAGGCCTTCCTGGGCGGGAGGGCTCGGGGAGGCGGCAGCACCGCTCGGTGGAGCGCATGAGGTTTTTCTGCCCGCCAGGCCTCAGCCCTACCGGACCCTGAAAGAGTCGGGAAGCGCAGAAGGAGAGGAAGGCGCCAGCCCGGAGAGGCCCCCGGGGCCCCCCACCCCAGACAGCCCCACGGAGACCAGCCTGCTGGAGAGCATGTTCACCGGCCTGGAGGTGGAGCTGCAGCCCCCCCTCCTCAGCCAGGCCAAGAGCTTGGAAGACCTGAGGCTGCCCACGGAGGAGGAGGAGGAGGGGGGGGCCCAGCTGTGCACCTTTGACTACCAGGTAGGGAGGGGAAGGCCACATCAGGCAGGCAGGTGGGCAGCATGGTGGGGGGTGGGGCGGGGGGGAGTGGGTCCCAGCAAGACCGGGGGGGGGCGGGGGTGAGAGCTGCACTGATTCTCGTCTGTTTCTGGCAGAGGATGGCCCCCGGCTTCCCGGAGAAGAGCTGGGCGGCTGCCCCAGGGATGAAGCCCTCCCAGCCCTACAAGCCGCTGTGGGGCATGGGCCAGGACGACATGGCCATCCCCACCAAGTCCTCGCAGAGCCCTCCGGAGAGGCCCTTGGCGCCGCTGGGGAAGGCCCCCCCCGTCCCGTCGAGGCCCCGCAGCAGAGACAGCCTCGCCCTGGATCCCCCCGAGAAGGAGGCCGGGAGCTCGCCTGCCACGCCGGGCAGCATCACCATCCCCCGGCCGCAGGGCAGGAAGACGCCGGAGCTGGGCATCGTGCCCCCGCCCCCCGCCCCCCGGCCCGGCAAGCCGCAGGCCCCGCCGGAGGCCGCCGCCCCCCCCCAGCCTGGCAGGGCGTGGCGAGCGGGCCTCGGAGCTCCTGCAGGAGGCCTTTGCCGCCAGGACCCTTGCTGCTGCGGAGGCGGAGCCCAGGCCGCCCGCCCCCGGCTTGCCCGCCCGCCCGCCCCAGCTCCCGCCCAGCTCCGGCGGGGCGCCCGAGATGCTGCAGCCAGTCCGGGTCCGCGTGGAGGGGGCCGGCAGCGACAGCGACTTCCTCCTCGCCCTCCTGGACCCCCTGAAAGCAGGGGGCGGCCCGGAGGCCTCCTTGCGGCCCAGCGCCAGCCGCCTCCTGGGCCCCGCCTCCCCAAGCCCCGCCCCCGGCTTCCCCTCCATGGCAGGCGACCTCGCCCCGGCAGCCCCCTTGGGGGGGCGGCTGCTGGGCTACTCCCCCTCGGCAGGCCCCTTTGGACAGGTCTCCCTCAACCCCTTTGTGCCCGCGCCCCTGCCCTTGTCCCTGGCCCGGCCCCCCGGGAGCCCCTTTGCTGCCCCCCTGGGCCACGCCTACAGCTCCAGCTTCATCACCTCCCCCTCCGGCTTCCACCTGCCCCAGAGGCCTCCCCCCAACCCCCTGGCGCTCTCCATGCCCAACCTCTTTGCGCAGTCTCCCATGGTGGCGGCAGGAGCGGCCGGCGCCAGCCTGAGCCGAGCCCCTCCCCAGAGCAGCGCCCCGCAGCCGGCCCGGCTGGGCGGCCCTTCCCGAATGCGGACATTGCCCCTGACCCATTCTGCCTCCAAGCGGGAGGCCAGGGCCAGGCTGGCTGCCAGGCCCAGTGACCTGCCGCTGCCTCCCCCCCCGGCCAGCAGGGCCGAGCCCCCGGGGCTGCCCCCCTCCAAGCCGCCGGCCGCCCAGGACCCCTTTGAAGACTTGCTCAGCGAGACCAAGCAGGAGGTTTCCGTCGCGGCTGCGGGGAAGGTGCAGCAGCTGAGGAAGCAGTGGGAGACCTTCGAGTGAGCCCCGCCCGCCTCGTTCCTGTCCGTGGCGGCCTCCTGCGCCAGCCAAACCTGGCCGCGCGTTCCCTGGGCACTGCAGAGTGCCGGGTGCGGCTGGCAGGAGGCCCTAGTGGCTAGGCACTGTTACAAGGCAGGGGGGTCCCCACGGTCTGCCCGGAGCCACGCCCTGGGCTTTTGCCCTCCCAGCGGCTGAATTGGGAGGCTGCTCCTCCGGCCCCCTTCTCGCCTCCCCACTCTCACGAGCCCCCCCACCACCCCACGCACAACCGGGAGGGGGTTCAGTCCTTCGCCCCGTGGTCAGTATTGAGCTTTGCTTCTCCTGCATCCTCACGGACAGAGAATCACGTTTTGCGTTGCACCGGCACCTGCACCTGCGCCAGCCCTCGCCCCGGGCCGCCGCGGTCACCGCTGGGCTGGGGAACTGGGCTGGGGGGTGCGGTGGCTGCTTGTTTTGTTTGTGGTTTGCTTCTGGCGTGGCTGTGTTGCTGTGGGCACGTCAGTCCTCGGCTCTCTCCCCACCCGCTCAGCCCTTCACGGCCCAGATCCAGTGGGGGTGCTGGGGCCAGCTTTCTCTCCCTCTCGGAGAAGGGCAGTCACCAGCAGCAGAGACTCCAGGCCCTCAGCACAGCCCCCCCCCCGGCCACGCTCTTCTGTCATGGCGTCTCCAACCCAACCACTGTCCTCCCTCTCCCTCTCCCACTTCTTTGGCTTCCAAGAGGCAGTCGGGGGGGGGGGGAGTTGCGTCGGGCACCCCCTAGCGAGCCTGGCGCCAACGGGGAGCCCTGTTGGCAGAGGGGGCTGGGCTGGCCAGGCTGGCTTTTTCAGAGCAAAAGTCCAGGGTGGGAGGGGGGCTGCTCTTGGGCCGTTCATATGGGGGGGGCCTGCAGAAGCCAGCCAGACTCCCTCCCCCCTGGTTGCCCCCTCTGAGCAGCTCCTTCCGGGCTGCTCTGGGGGCAGAGGACACGCCTACCACAAGCCGGGTTAGCGCCACAGACCTTGCTCGGGGGGGGAGGTTAAAAACACAGCCCGACTGGGCGCCCTGTGAGCCTGTACCGACCCCACCCCACCGTTCTAGCCACGGGGCAGCGCCTTGGGGGCTGCCACCGCCCCACACACAGCCCCATGGGGAGCAGGTCCTTGTTCCCTTTCCCCCCCCCCGTTCCCTCCCTGCTGCTGCTGCTGCTGAAGTGTCTTTGGGGGCTGCTGTCTCCATGCTTGAGCCTGTACAGGGCAAGGGCCCCTTTGGGGTTCCTTCCTCCCGCTGCTGCCAGCCGGGGTCGGCCTCCCTCCCGCTGGCCCTGCGTCTGCATCGTCATCACACTTTTTCTGTCGAGTGCCGCCGTTGCTTTGACAAGCCCTTCTCTCTGTTTTGTAGTCTCTCTTTTTTGCTGGGAAAAAAAGATGTTTTTGATATTGCCTAGTTCTGAAGAGTAAAATATTTAAAGTCCACGCCAGGGGCAAGTGTCGGTCTGCTTCCTGCTCGCGCCGGGGGCACCCTTTGGCTCTGCAAAGAGGGCCGCTCACTGGGGGGCCCGGGCGTCAGGGGAGCGGGTCAGTCCCCCCCCGCCCGGCTCCTCTTGCTTCCTGCCCAGGGGCCAGGGCGAGGGTGGGCCTGATCCCCTGGCTTGTGACGCCACCGGCAGGGAGGAGAAGCCTCACCTGGGGCCCCCGGGCTGGTGGAGGAGGAGGGAGGGTCCTACTGCTAGCCCCCCCCCCCGTGGGGAGCAGAGCAAAGCCCGCCCCACTCTGTCTGTGTCCCTCCTGCCCCACAGTGCCGCCCTAGCTGGGTGGGGCACGGAGGGAGGCCTTGGCCGCCTGCAGTGATGCCCGTCCCAACTCAGCTCCTCTTGGGGCTGTCCTGAAACCCGGGCGGAAGCCAGTTTGGAGGCGCTGCCCGCATGTCAGGCAAGACTCCCGTGGCCAGCGAGGGGGGCAGGAGAGGGTAGCAGCTGCCCCCCCCCGGAGTGATTCCAGGAGGCTCCTGAGGGACGCCCCAGCCTCATGGGATCTTGCCCCGTGGCACGTGGCTTTCTTTGGGCTTGCAGGGAGTGGCCAGAGCCCCGCCTTGTGCCTGTCCCTGCCTCAGGCCACACGCTGTGGGGCTGTGCTTCATCCTCCAGGCCACAGGCAGGTGGGAGGCTGCACTGCAGGGGGGGGCCGGTTTGGGGACTCGAGGCCAGGGAGGGAAGGCCGCAGGGGGGACTCCGCTCAGAACGCCAGGCACGCTCCAGGGATGGGAGCTGGCCGTGGCTGGCCATCAGATGTGACGCCGCAGCATGCGCCCAGACAGCCCCACGGCTCCGGAAGTCATCCCATGCTCAGAGACGGGGCGGTCTGCCCAGTGGGGAGGAGCAGCGGCGGACTCTGCTGCCTGCCCCACCCTGCCCCACGCGCCAGCTTCTCCCCAGTGCCACAAATGAGCAAGCCGCTCTTTGCTCCGGCGGCGTTTCCGCAGCCGCCTCGGACGTTTCGCTCACGTCAGGTAGGTCCCAAATAAACCTCCTCGTAAACCAGTTTAGTCTGTACAAATCTATGCAGCTTTTAATTACAACAATGATCCGTCTTTTCCCCTCTTCTTCGAAGGAATGTTGCGGTCAACTGTAGCAAATCATCTTGGTGAAAAAATAGTAGATCCATCATTAAATATCAAAAGTAACTTAAGTTCACAGTGGAGAAAACACCCATCCCTTGAGCAGAGAGGTTGAAACCCGGGTCGGGAGACCCCTGGCGGGGGCTGCGTCTCGTGGCACTCCTGGGACAGCGAGGCAAGTCTTTTGGGGGGGAGGGGGCTGGGGGGGGCTGCCACGTCCTGGCGGGTTGTTTCACATGCCCATTCTGTGGCCAGGGGCAGGGAGCAAACCATTTGGGTGTGTGGCCTTGGACATGCTTTGGACCCGAGATGGCGAGGAACCCACCCGTGTGGTGCGTGCGTGTGTGTGTGCGCGCAGCCACCGCCAGGAGGGAGGGGGCTCTCCTTGGCCGGGCTTGCCCTCTCCTGCGTCCCGGGTGGGGGAGGAGGGAGGCGGGCTGCTCGTTGACCTGTCCAAGGTGCTGCCCCTCAAGGTCCAGCTCGCCCGCAAGGCACTTGGGCGGCTGCTGCTGCTGCTGCGTGGCGCTTGGCCCTCGGCCGCAGCCGGTCCTTCTCTCCCCGGCCTCTGGCCCTCTTCTTGCCGGGCCAGCCCTGGCAGAGCTGCGCTCTCTGGGTCCCGCACTGGCGCCAGCCCTCATCCAGAAGGGTCCTGTGCCCTGGCCAGCGCCCGGCTCGTGCGGCACTCCCAGCCCTGCCGCATCGTGCAAGCGGAGGGCAGGCTCCCGCACGCAGGGGCCTCTGGAGTCGCCCGGCGGCCCTGGCGAGCGAGCGAGGCTCAGATCAGCCGCTCCATGGGGGGCAGCTTGATGACGTTCCACATCTCCACTCGGGCCCCGTCTTTCTCCTGGCGGCTCGGGCTGTAGGTCCCTTGCGTGGCCCGCCTCTTCTTCATGGCGGCGACGGAGAGGCCAAAGAGCGTGATGAGGACCGCGGCCCCGGTGGCTCCCACGGCTCCCACCAGCGAGGAGCTGCTGAACTGGGCCCAGGCGGGGCGCTGTGGCGGAAGGAGAGGTCACTGGCCGGGCGCTGCCGGGCCGCCCCTCTCCTGGCACCCTCCGAGGGCCAGGGCGCCCAGCGGGCCGGCTGGGGTGGCTGGCAGCAGGGCACGGCGGTCATGGCAGGGCGAGTGCTTGCCGCCCGTAGGCGGGGGGGCGGCTTCCCCTCTGGCCCCTCCCCCCCTCGAGGGGTCCAGCCTCCCTGCAGACCACCTCCCCCAAGGTATGCGGCAAGGTGGCATTTGGCAAGAAGGACGGCCCCAGCCCCCCTACCTACAAGTGGGGCCTGCGGGCAAGTCCGAGGAGTCCTCCCCGCAGAGAGGCTACTTTCTAAAGCAGGCTGGTGCGTGCCAAGGCTCCCGGGGGGGGGCATTTCTGAGAGTCCCGTCCCCCCCATCCTGGAGCCGCGTCTGATGGGGGGGCAGGATCCGTGCTGCTGCTGCTGCTGCTGCTGCTGCTGCCGTTGGCCGGGTGCAGACGCTCCTCCGTCCCCTCCGAAGTTCCGCCTGGCCAGAAGCTCTGGGCGCCAGGGGGCCCCTGTGGGCAGCCCCCTTGGAGGCCGTGGGGTAGAAGGGGTGCCGGGGCAGCCAGCCCACAGCGCCGGGGGAGCCCCCAGGCCCTGCCTGCCTAGATGAGGCGCTCCTCGGGCGGCACCTTGAGGACACTGTCCATCTCCAGGCGGGCTCCTGCCACCTCCTGCTGGCTCGGGCTGTAGGTCCCCTCGGACTGGCGCCTCTTCCGGGCCGTGAGGATGGTGAGGACGAGGATAATGAGCAGCAGCAGCAGGCACCCGCAGGCGACGGGCACTGCCACTTCCAGGAATGGGAACGGGAAGCGAGCGCCCAGCGTCCCCCTCTGCAAGAGAAACCGAGGGGCAAACCGTGAGTCTGCGGAAGGGGGCGGGGGGGGCCCTACGTCCTGCTGCCCGGGTCCGTGTCGCCCGGCTTCCGGGGTCAGGTCAGGGCTGCAGCAGAGGCCAGGCCTTCATGCCAGCCTGCCCAGAGCCAGAGCAGCCCGCACGCGGTCCACGGCCCGGCCTGGAGATGCCGCTGCGCTCCCCTCGTCACGACTTGGCCAGTCCTCTCTCGGCTGCCTCCCCCCCAGCTGCAGCAGGAGCCAGAATTGGGGGGGGGGGTCTGTCGTCCCTGGAGAGACCGAGGGGCAGGAGACGCTTCCCCACCTCTGCCCCAGGGAAGGCGGCAGGCGGCCGCTCGGGGCTTCCGGGGGGGGGGGACGACTGAATTGGGGACAGGAGATTAGCGTAAGCCTGACTAAAAACAGCCGTGGGCAGGCTCAGCAGCTAAGCGGCAGCTGCCAGCACAGCTACTTTCCCATTGATAAGCAGGTAATTGGGTGGATCCTGAGCTCTCAATCCTTGAAACAGGATCTGGCCGAGGTGGGCGGGGGGGGGGGCCCTTCCAAGCAAGCAAGCAAGCAGCTGCTGCACGCCCGCAGGGCACAGGCCGAGGCCGGCTTCGGCTGCCCCCTCGCTCCCGTTAGTGGAGAGGCAGGTGAAGGGAGCCGGCACGGAGGGCCCCCTGTGCGAAACAGGGACGGGAGGCGCCAGGTGTGAGCACCGGACGAGGTTCCCTCCCCTGAGGGGACGTGGCCAGAGCTTGGGGGAAGAGCCCCTGCTTGCTTGCATGCAGAAGGTGCCATGTTGCCTCCCTGACAGCATCTGCAGGCAGGGCCGGGAGAGTCCGCTGCCACTCTGGGTGGACCATGCTCAGCTAGGTGGGCCCAGGGCTCGACTCGGTAGAAGGCAGCTCCCCCGGCGTTCCCAAGAGAGTCCCCCGTGGAGGGTAGCGTTGGCCACCTGGGCTCCTTTCCTCCGCGGATCCGGAACCAGGAGGGCAGCCCCCAAGAGGGAGGAGCTGCCAGTCAGCTGAGCGAGGGGGCGGCCCCCCCCGGAGGGCACACTTTCCGGGGGACCGCGCTGGCTATGCAGGTTAGTTGTGGCCTAGCAACGGAGACGTGCAAGAGAGGCGGCAGCAGGGCTGGTGACAAGCATCGGCATGCAGTCAGTGCGTGGGGGGGGCGGGGGGCGGGGCGGCACCAAGGAGCCCCTGCACCGGAGCACTGCCTTGGGCTCAAGCACGCGAGGGGCTAGTTCCAAACGGCGGCAGCAACAGCAGCAGCAGCAGCAGCACCGAGCCCGTCTCCCTGGCAAACATGCAGCGGTGTTAGGGATGGCCATGCATTCACAGTTAGTACATTCCCAGGCAGGCACCTGTTCATGCAGTTGTGTACCATGCAAGGTGTGGGGAAGACTCATGCACCACCACCACCACCCCCCGCAGCCCCCAAACCAGAAAGAGCGACTTGGACGGGGTCCCCGGCCTTCCCAGAGACAGGGGGCTTAGCCCCTGCACCACCCTGCCCCCTCCCTCCCTCCCTCCCTCTTCCCTCGCCGGGCTCCCCGGCCCCCTGCGGGGAATCTGTACGTGGCCGTTAGGGGACTGCTGAGTCCCTACAGTGCAGGGGGGAGCGTGGCAAGCGGAGTGGGGGCAGGCCCAGCCCAGCCCAGCCCAGCCCTCCTGGCTCTCCGGGCAGGGACACGAGCCAGATCCGCCCCCCCGGCCCGCCCCTGACTTACATCCACATCACAGCGCTCGCCTGTGTAGCTGGCGCTGCAGACGCACCGGTACCGGTTGACCGAATCCTGGCAGGTGCCCCCGTTCTGGCAGGGATTGGGGTCACAGTCGTTGATGTTGGTCTGGCACCTGAGGAGGAGGAGGAGGTGAGAGCAGCCCTCAGCAGGCAGGAGCCTGGCCGTCAGGGCTGGGGGCTGAGCGGGGCTTGCCTCGCGCTCCCAGGGGGCAAAGCCTCCAGTTCGAAGGAGACGAGCCTGCTGGGGGAGAGGCTGGCTCTCGGGCCAGCCGCCCCCCCCCGCCTGGTCCCTGGGGCAGGGGCGTGGCTGGCCAGAGGGCGCAGGGGGGCTCCGGCCCTACCTTCTGCCCGAGTAGCCCGGCTTGCACGTGCAGTTGGCGCCCCAGGGGCCGCTTGTGCACCTGCCGCCGTTCAGGCAGGTGAAGTTCTGGCCGCACTGCTCAGGGGGGAACGGCCACCTGGTGGGAGAGAGGAGGACGGAGGGAGGGTCAGGGGGCTGCCCGGCAGGGCCCTCCAGGGGGCTGGGCCCCAGAGGCGACCCAGAAGGAGAGGAGGGGGAAGAGCCCCGGAGCGAGAGGGAGGCGGCTCTTCTCGGGCCCGGATGGGGGCAGGCCTCGCTGCCTCCCGCTGCTGCAGCCACTGAGAGAGGCAGCGCTCCGAGGGGGCGCCCGGCTGTGGACGGCGCTGGCTGATGCTCCGGGCAGACGCCTCACCTCACGGGGCATCAGCAGAGGGCAGCGAGTGCCTGGGAGGAGTGTGGCCGGAAGCTGAGAGCAGCAGCGGGAGGAGGAGGAGGAGGCTGCCTAGACCCGGATTCCTCTCGGGAAGTCCCGCCTGGGTCCTCGGGGAGACACACGTGCCGCCCGGAGGCTTCTGGGCTTTGAGCCAGCTCCATCCCGATGCGGCGGAGGCGGCGGCCATGAGGGCTACCCTCTCTCTTCGAGTGGGGCGAAAGGGGGCCTCTGCCGCTTCCGCCACGCTGGCTCTGGGGAGCGGGAGGGGAGGGGGGGCTCCCCGCAGGGGGTACCTACTCGCAGTGAGGGCCCGTGTACTGCGGGGGGCACTGGCAGGAGTAGCTGTAGACGCCGTCCACGCAGCTGCCCCCGTGCTGGCACTGGTGGCGGATGCAGTCGTCCACGTTGATCTGGCAGCGCTTCCCGATGTAGCCCTTGTCGCACTCGCACTGGAAGTCGGCCACCTCGTCCACGCAGCTGCCGTGGACGCAGGGCCTGGCCTTGCAGTCGTCGATGTTGGCCTCGCACCGCGGCCCCTCCCAGCCAGGGCCGCAGGCGCAGCGGAAGGCGTTGAAGAGGTCCTGGCAGGCGCCCGCGTGCTGGCAGGGGCTGGAGGCACACACGTCCGCCCCCTGGCAGCCTAGAAGGGCGGCCCCACCGCTCGCCTGCAGGAACTGCTCCGGCTGTGGGTAGGCAATGTGGGCAGCCAGTGGCAGGAAGACGCCCCCGATGTCTGCCTGCCCGAGGCAGCCGGTGAAGTTTTCAGCCAGGACAACGACCGCGTTGCTTCTGAGGAAGCCCAGACTCCCAGCAGTCCCCTGGAGGGTTGTGTTGATGGATCCGTCCAGATGGAGGTGCCACCTGGAGGACAGGGCGGAGGGCTCTTCCATGGTCAGCACGAGCTCGTGCCAGGAGCCGTCGGAGATGGACTGCGGGCCGAGGAAGCTGGCCCCCTCAACGCCGTTCCCACTCCTTATTTCCACCAGCAGGGAGGCGTTCCGGACAGCCACCAGGAGAGAGTCCACCTCCTGGACGGCCCGCAGCAGGACAGCATCTTCGTCCCGTGTCCGGAAGTCCAGGCGGAGGCTGTGGAGGGCTCTGGTGATGCTTGCGTTGGTCACGAATTCCACTGGGCTGTGGCCATAAAACGTGGCATTGGCCAGGCCTGCGAGGGCGAGAAGATGAAGCACTCCGTCTGGGAACTCGGAAAATCAAGCCAGAGGGGTTCCCTGTGCCAGACTCCCGGAAGAACAGCGGAGGTCCCCAGGGAAGCCACGTCTGTCTCTAGCAACTGCTATGCAGAGCTTGTTAGCCCCAAGGAGAAAGCATCTGCCCTGCCTCTCTTGGGGACTCCCTTGGTCAAAACGGTCAGGAGGCAGGCAGCAGTCCACTCCGCACAGACTCGTTATTGCTTAAGGCATCCTAACCGATGCTTTTGGACTCAAAAAACAACATTGTAATTTCAGGCCAGTGGCATCAGGTGGGCCACTGTGTGAAGCAAGATGCTGGACCCGATGGGCCTCCTCGGGCCTGATCCGGCAGGGCTGTTCTGGTGTCCTTATGAGTCTGCAGGCAAGGCTGCAGGTTCTGGGCTAGCCATGGGTTCCAGGTTACTCAAGAACACAAGCCCAGCCCTGCCAGATCACGCCCCAGGCCTGCCTTGGCCTTGCTCCAGATGCCAAGCCAGGTGGCCTCCCTTCCTGTGCCTTGGATGAGCCTGAACCACCTCCTTCAATCTGAAGAGGAGCACCCCCCACCCCCACCCCGAGTACGGGGCTTCCAGCCCGTTGTGAGGCCTCTGGCCAGTGCCGCCTGGAGCTGCTTGCTCACGCGAGCGACCTGGCATCCAGCCACCCTCCCCCCGTGTCCAGCAGGGCACTTACAGAAGTAGCCAGCAGGGACGTCCAGGCAAGTGGCGGCCGCCGGGGGGCACGGCTCGCTCCTGCACCAGACCCGCTCCTCACAGCGCTTGCCGGTGAAGTTGGCCGGGCAGCTGCAGTCAAAGTCGTTCCAGGTGACAGTGCAGCAGCCGCCGTTGAGGCAGGGCCCCGCCTGGAGAGCGAGAGCAAGAGAGGAGAGAGATTCTGGACGGGGAAGGGAGGCAGGCCGAGGGGAGGGGAAGCCCCCCAGCCCAGGCAGGCCCTCCCCTGGCCCTCCCCCAGCTGGCCTCCCGGGGCTTTTCTGCAGCAAACCAGGCCATGCAGAGCTCGCAGCCAGAGCTGCCCCCGCCCCCAAAGCACGCCCTGGCATGCTGCTGGCCAGCCCCCGAACTGCGTCCAGGGCACTCGTCCCGAGAGCTCAGTGCAGAGGGCCCTGGCGCCCCACAGAGCAGGAGCCCCCCCCCCGGCAAGACAGGCGGGCCGCGGTGCATGCAGGGGGTGGCCAGAGACGGGCCTCTGAGGGCTGGGCCAGCTGCTGAGCGGAAGCAGAGCCCAGGGAGGCATGCTGGGCACCGGACAGAGGCAGAGGGCGGTCCATACCCCACCTCGGAGGGCCCGTGCCGTCAGGCCGGCCTGCCCGCCATCCGCTCCTTCGGTAGCATGAGGGGAAGAAGACAGCAAGGACAGGCTGGCAGCGGAGCGGCGTCTCGGCCCAGCCCGCGGCAGGCCCCCTTAGAGGGCGTCGCGGAGAGCCTGCTCCTGCCCCTCAGCCCTCCTCCCTGGGAGTCTCCTGGGCTAGAGCCCCCCCCCCCCCGCGACCACGACCCTTCCTCCAGGGCCAGCAACTCAGCCAGGGGCCCCCACTGGCTCTCGGCCACTCCACGAGATCTCGCCTGCTCCTGAGAGCCAGATGCAAGCCCACAGCCAGAGAGAGAGAGAGAGTCTAAACCCGCAACCAACCTGCTTGTAGTTAGCAAGAGTGAAAAGAGACCAGGTCTCCACACAGGGTGGACCCGAGTTCCCACCTAACGGTCTGGAGGGCCTTTCCCCCAGAATAGCTGACCGTTGGCTTCCATGGGAGGCCGGGATGGCCAGGAGCTCAGACGCTGCTTCAGAAGGGCAACTTGATGGCCGCTGTTCAGGCCGCCAGAGGGGGCCACCTCCCAGGGCCGGGCCAGGCCACGCAGCAAGCCCGCTCTCGCTCTCTCCCCAGCCCCACCTGGTTGGGCTTCTCAAGGGCACCCACCTGGCCACAGCGGAGGAGGAAGAGATTGCTGCACTAGGCGGGCTTCGGGCACAGCCCAGCGTGGCGGCTTTTCTCAAGTTCCTGTGTGCAGAGGTGTGCTCCTTCCTCCCGCATGGCAGCGGCTAGCAGCCGTCCGGTCCGGGAGAACTCGGAAGCTTGCTGCTCAAGACTCTTCGTCATGGATTGGGAGCACCCCAAAGGGATTACCAGGTGGTGGCATTTGGATTTGTCTCATGGACCAAGGCGGCCACCTACGGCTTTCAGACGCAGCCGGTCTTTTTCGCTCTCCTTACCTTGCAGGTATCATCCGAGACGCATCCCAAGAGCACGTTGGTGGCTTCTCCCTCGACCATCTCTTGCCGCTCCGTGTCGTTACTGAGCAGGTGAGGGAAGAACTGCAGCTGGTGGTGGTTAAGCCGGACGTCCTGAAGGCAGCCTTTAAACGGCCCTCCCCAGGCGCCCAGCGCCTCCTGGCCGGGGAGTCCTCCCACGTGGACCTCGCAGCCCGCGGCGAGAGGCGGCACCCGCAGAGGGCCCAGCTCCTCCTCCCGGCTGAGAAGGCTGGCCCGAGCACTGTCTCCGTGGAAGGCAAGCGTCACCAAGTGCCTTCTGCCATCGGCCAGCTGTCCGGAGAGGCCGGTGGGAGCGGCCGGGGGCGCCTCCAGCCAGAGCTGCCCGCTCTCCAGGTAGACGCTCAGGAAAGCCCCGCTTGCGTTGCGGATCTGGACCAGCAGGCCACTGGGCTTCAGTGTCCGGACGAAGAAGGAGAGGTTGAAGTCTGGCCCTGGACTGTGGCCGAGGGTGAAAGTGGCCACGCTGGAGGAGTTGTCTGGGCCGAAGGTCCCTGCAGGAGACTCTGGAAGAGAGCGGGGGAAAGGCACGGGCCAGTCCTAAGCCCGGAGCGGAGGGAACCCAGCGCCGCGCTGCAGGGGCTGCTGCTGGCATGGCCCCTCTGGTAGCTCTGAGAAGGGCTGTCTCTTGGTGGGGCAGACAGACCGACCCCTGGGCTGGGGCCAGCTCCTCTCGTGGGGGCTCAGCCTTTCAGGAGCACCATTTGCACCTGCCCCCCCCCACACCCCCGGGGTGTCGGAGGACACCAACGCTCCCCGCTGCCTTTCCCCTCCCTCTTTAGGCAGAGGAGGCCAGAGAGTTGCCTCTGGCCCCTGAAGCCCAAACCGGTGACGCCTCGGCCACAGGAGGCCAGGACCGTCCCTCCTGCCTGCCTCTGAGCCCAGCCCACCTCTCTCGACCTGGTGACTCACCGGCGGAGCAGGTGTGGCCTTCGTAAGGCCGAGGGCAGCGGCAGCGGAAGTCTGCCCAGAGGTCGAGGCATTGGCCGCCGTGGGCACAAGGCTGTGAGCGGCACCACTCTGTCCTCTCGCAGCCCAGCTGGAAGCCCACGGGCTGCGAGCCGCTGGCCAGCTCCTGGGGCAGGACGGCCTCGGAATCGATCTGCAGGTCTTCCAGGCAGCCGAGGAAACTCCCCGCCGGGCGAGCTGCCAGCCCCTCCTCGATTCCTCCGATGTAGACTTGGGAGAAGGAGGGCAGGGAGGCCGTGGCGGCGGCGGCCTCCGCTCCCAGGGGACGGCTCTGCCGGCAGACCCCTGCAGGGCAGGCTCTGTGCCACAGGCGGAGCTCCAGGGAATCCCGCAGGAGCAGCACCTCGGCCTGGTGCCAGCCGCCATCGTTCACCGGCGGGGCCTCCAGGGTGAGGGACGACGTGGCCTCCGGAGTGGCCAACGTTGCCCGCAGGCGGCCCCCCGAGAGCTCCAGAGCAAGGTGCTCGGCCGCCTCCCCTCGGTGAAAGAGGGTGGCATCGGGCAGGGTGGTCCGGAACCGGAGGGCCACGCTGGCCAGGGGGCTGCCTGCCACAAGGCTGGTGTTCTTCCCGCTGCTGCTGGCGGACACGTTGAGGAGGAGGTAGACGCTGGCGGTGAAGGAGAAGGTGGTGGAGGTCGAGCAGCTGGGCCCGGAGAAGCCGGGCTGGCACTGGCACCGGTGTCCGTGGGCCCCGGACAGGAAGGTGGGGACGCACAAGGCCTCGTTCTGGCAGCGGTGGGTCTGGCAGCCCGTCAGCTCCACGGAGCAGTTCTTGCCCCCCCAGGCCACGCCCTCCGCACTGGGGCTGCAGTGGCAGGTGTAGTCGGCCACGCTGTCCTCACAGACGCCCCCATTCTCACAGGGGTGCTCCTCGCACTCGTCGATGTCCGTGGCGCACTCCACCCCTGGCGTGCAGAGGGGGGGGTCAGTGGGGGAGGCGCTGGAGCGCTGTTGCCCACGGGGCCTCACCCACACACAAGCAGGCACCCCGCGGGGTCCTTTTCCCACCCCATCCCTCCCCAGTCCCTTCCGGCGTGGGTCCCACCTGGCTGCAGGGAGGAGGCTGCCGTCAGCCCTGACTGAAGGGCACTGGCTGTCCGGAAGCGAAGGGACCCCCCCGACTTAAGAATTGCCCCCATGGCCCCTCCCAGCCCCGAACTTAGGCCCCCACTAATCTCCCAAGACAGCGACACAGATAAACAAGGCCTGGATTACTCCGCTTAATAGCATTAGCCCCCGGCCAGCAGCCAACCAGAGCAGCAGGTCCTCCGAGCACAAAGGGAATGTGGCTTCCCGCCCCCCCCCCCACGATGGCAGCAGGTCCAGCTGGACAGGCTGAGCCCCCACGATGGCCCTTTGGGGCTCTCTGCCCCTTCCTGCCGTCCCCCCTTGCTTCCGTCTAGGACTCCTGGGCAGTGCGCTTGGGCCAAGGCTCGGTTTTGTTCCGCCTGCAGCCAGAGGCCCTGAGGCAAGGCCAAAAGGAACCCTCTCCCGCCTTGCAGGCCTCCTTTTTGCACCGCGGGGCAACTTCCGCTCCAAAAGCCACCACTGCCTCCTTCGTTGCCCACTCTGGCATGCCCCCAGCAGGCACTGACAAGCCCCTGGCTGCCAAATGCAGGTCGCTCAGTCGGTGCCGCCACCACCACCCCGGCTGCGGAGGGGAAGGTGCCGGTGCCCCAGTGCAGACGCAGAGCAGGCCGGGCCACGATTGGCGGCTACTGGCCGCTGCTCCCATCCAGCCGCCTCTGGGGGGTCTCTGCTGCTGCTGCTGCCGCCACTGCCCACACCCAAACGTCCCCCGGCCCCAGAGGCAGCTCCGTGCTCCTGCCCCAGGGGCTACCCTGCCTGCTGCTGCTGCTGCTGCTTCCGGGGTCCTGAAACGTTGCCTCTCTGGGCCAGGCACTCCGCTAATGTTCACAGGGATCAGGCGGTCCCAGGCTGGCAGCTGCTTGTGGGTTGCTTTGAGTCCTGCTTTGTTTGCTTGGCGTGGGCAGAGGCGAGGCTGCTGCCACCACCGCGTGGCCCACGCCGGGCTTCTGCCGGCCTCCACATGCAGACAGGAGAGCTGGGGGGGGGGGGCAGGAAGCACACCACCAGCAAGGGCCTGGCCGGAAAGAGGCAGGCCTCACCTCTCCCCCCCCCCCCCGCTTGGCCTTTGGAGGGGCTGCTTCTGCTTCCGTGGGGCAGGCCGAGTGCAAAACCACCTGCCTGCGAGATGGCTCCCACGTGGCGGGCAGGAGACGCATCCCCCGAGGGTCAGGGCTGCTTCATTTCTCAGATGCTTCAGTCTGGGGGAGGAAGGTCCTGGCAGCCAGTGGAGAGGGAGGGGCAGGGAAGAGCAGCCCTCCCTCTCCCCAGAAATGACCAGGGTTTGCGGGGGGTGTGTGTGTGTCTGGGTCCGGGCCAGGAAATCGCTTCCACTCCCTCCTGCTTCGGGACGCCGGAGGCAGAGAGGAAGCTGTCCCTGCGGCCTCTTCCCAGAGCTGGGCAGAGAGGGGCAGCAGCAGCAGCAGCAGCAGCCCCCCACTTGGGGACCCCGCCGCCCTCTAGAAAGAGCCCTGAAGGGAAAGGGGGCCGGCCTGGCCTGGCCATCTGCTCCCCCTCGGACTTCAGAGCGGGAAGGAGTCGGGCCAAGAGCTGGCCCTTGCCGGAGAGGACCGCCACCCAGGGCCCCCCCACACACACCGACCCTAAAGAGAGCAAAACCCTGCCTGTCTCCTCCTCCTCCCCCCCCCACGGCCTCTCTGCCCTCTCCCTGGGGGCTCCCTCCAGGCCCTGGATGGACACCCACTTTCTGCTCCATCGGTCAGCTGGGCAGGTCTGGAGGGGGAGAGCGAGCAGCTGGGCTGAGAAGCCCTTCGCGGGAGAATCAGCCCCTGGTGTGCCCCCCCCGCCCCACGGCACACCCACCAAACGTCCCCTACAGAGGACCGAGCAGCCCTGGGGGGGGTGGGGGGGGGGCGTCATCCTGCAAAGCCACCGCCAGGCCTCCCCCCGAGAAGGGACCGCCCCGCTCTGCTCCAGACCCGCTCCCTCCGCCGCCGTGCCTGTCATTACCTGCCGGGAGATCCGTCAGGAGGAGGAGGAAGAGGAGGGCGCCCGCCAGCACAGAGTTCATGGCTGCTCTCCTGCGGGCATGGGGGGGCGGGGGGGGGGTCCCGGGAGGGCGAGCGGAGCCGGCGGTGCGGCAGGCAGGCAGAGTGCGAGTGCTGCTGGGTGCCAGGCAGGCCAGAGGGGATTGCCGATGCCGCCAGCCAATATCCAGCGAGATCTAATCCATCTCGCGGCTCTAAACCGCCCCAGCTGGCTCCTCTCACTGCTGACACAGGAATGTTTGCCGACTACCTCGTGGGGGCGGGCGGGCGGGGGGGGAGGGAGGGAGGGAGGGCGGTGGATGGGAACTGCCCTCCTGCCCCCCCCCCCCGTAGCAGCCCTGGCCTCATTTCACTTTACAGGGTCTGGGGGAGGCTGAGGAGTCCGGCGGGGGGGGGGGGCCTTGGGCAGGTGTTCCCGTGAGCGGAAGGAGGGGGGGACTCGGGCGGCTGCCTGGCCATGCAGTCTGCTCCAAGGAGGGCTTGCATGGTCCACCACTCGCTGCCGTGGGGATTGGCCTAGCAAGGCACTGGAAATAACTGGGGGGGGGAGGGAGCCCCCACCCTTCTTCAGGCACCAGAGCTACGAACGGCCTCTTTGAGGTTAAGGCAGAGACGCAGGAAGCTGCCGCATGCAGAGTCAGACCCTTGCTCTGTCTGGCCCAGCACTGTCCGCTCTGACTGGCAGCCGCGCTCCGAGGTTTCCGGCTCAGGGGTCTCTCTCAGCCCTACCTGGAGATGCTGCCGCCAGGGAGGGAACCGGGGGTGGGGGGGGAGGCCCTCCTGCATGCCAAGCAGACGCTCTCCCACTGAGCCACGGCCCCATCCTGGAGCAGCCGAAGCCGCCCGACAGCATGTGGGCTGAAAAGGCTTGTCCTGCCCGAACGCAAAGGGGCCTTTGCCCCTCCTGACCCACCAGCCCAGACCAGAGTCTTCCTTATAAGAAGCAGAAGAGCAGCATCCTGGCCACGGCGAGGGCGAGGCGGAGCTCCGCATGCTTCCGTGAAGCTCCCTGGGTCTCGCTCAGGCCCAAGGCTTCCGCTCCCCCCTCTTGATGCCCAAAGGCGGGGTCCCTCCTACGGTCTCTGCTGCGAAGCCAGGAGATCCCCCCCCTTCCCCGTGGCGGGGCTCCCCTCACCCTGCCCCCCAGGCCATTCCTGCCCAGAAAGAGCTCGGCAGCAGCCTCCCAAGAGGTCCTTGCCCTCCCGAGGCTCCCAGGGCCTCCCGGGCGCAACCCCCGGACAGAGCAGGGCTCCGCTTCTCACCACCGAGCAGCCCTGCGCAAGCCAGGCGGAGGTGTGCTCCCAGCTCCAGCAGCTGACTCAAGCAAGCAAGCCAAGCCGCATGCTGCAGGGGGAGGCACCTGCAGCCTGGCTGCTCGAGGCTTTGCTCTTCGGCACATCCCTGCAGGCCGCGTGCTAGCTCTGTCTCCCGTGTCGGTTGCCTGCTGCTGCCGCCAGAGCACGCAAGGCGTAGCTGGTGAACAGGCAGACTCTGTCCCCCCCCCAGCCCCTGCCTCCTCCCCCCTCCAGCATCTGAATTCCTGAGAGCGGAGCAAGGCGAAGCCGGTCAGTGGCCGCTTGCCTTTCATCAGGGGGGCTCCTGAAACCCCCCCCCCACACTCTGGGCAGATGGGGGCTGCCACAGAGGTGCGGGGAAAGCATGTGATGGGAAGCTTCGCAAAGTTGCTCTGTGATCCTAATGTGAAGTAATAAGCTGTTTACGCAGCAGGCCCAGACTGGGATTAATTGACAAAGCAGAAGAGATTAATGGCTATTCTTTCCCTCTCCGCTCCGCGCTCTCACGCCTCTCCCTGAGCTCGCAGAGGTGCAAAACGCAGCTCCCCGCCCTGCAGGGAAGGCTCACACGGCCACGGGCTGCCACCCCCGAGGACGGGGCCCGAGGAGAGCAGCCCTGGATCCCGAGACCCTCCGCAACACACACCGCCAGGCAAGCCCGTCGCAAGGAGCAGCTGGGAGCAAGGACAGGAGAGGAAAGCCGGCTGAGCCTGGCAGCCCCAGAACCTGTGCGCCACGAGGCTGCCGGAACTCTGGCCCAGATGCCGGAGGAGGAGGCATGGGGAGGCCCTGCTCAGAGACTGCCGTTGTCACACCCCGCTGGCTGGCTGGCTGGCTGGCGCATTCTCCGCGAAGTCACAGCACTGCGGGGCTGGAAGGGACCTGGGAGTCTTCTCGTCTACCCCCTTGCTCAGTCCAGGGAACTGCTCCCGCACCTTTCAAGGCCTCCGGCAAGGAAGCGCCCACCCCATCAGGAGAGCTGGTCTGGTGGCAGCAAGCAGGACTTGGCTAAGCAGGGTCCGCCCTGGTTGCATATGAAAGGGAGACTAGAAGTGTGAGCACCGTAAGATCTTCCCCTCAGGGGATAATAAGGAGGGTCTCTCTGGGAAGAGCAGAAGGTCCCAAGTTCCCTCCCTGGCAGCCTCTCCAAGAGAGGGCTGGGAGAGATCCCTGCCAGCAAACTTGGAGAAGCTGCTGCCAGCCTGTGAAGACAATCCTGAGCTAGACGCACCCAGGGTCTGACTCAGTAGACGGCAGCTTCCTCTGCTCCTCGGTTGCACTGCCTTACAGTTAAGAAACCGCTCCATGCAACTGATGAAGCGTCACACCCGCTGAACTGACCTCCTCTCCATACACACATCCTGCTGCTAAGTTTCATTCAAGGCAAGGAATGACCAGCATTGTGGTCCTGGGCCCTGCCAGGACGCCCCCCTCCACCCCTCCATTCCCTGGGGCACATTTCAAACCCACTGAGTGCCGAAACGTGCCCACAGCCCCGTGCCCCAGAAGCCGCCTCGTTGCCCACTGCAGCCTCCGGGGCTGCCATCAAGCGGGGGGGGCACCCCCTCCCCCCTGCCACGCGGGGTCCGTCAGCTGACCTGCACACGCCTTCCCCACACAGAGCTCATCTCCCCAGGGCTTCTCGGGCGACAAATGGGATAGGAGGCAGGCTGGCTTCTCCAAAAGCAATTCCCTTCCCAACCTCTTTCAAGATGTGGGCCATCTGTGGGCAGCCTCCTCCCATCTGCGGGTGGCTTCCAGCATTACGACGCGGCGTGGACAGAGAGGGCCAGAATGCCGCCTCGAAGGCAGGAGGGGCTAGGACTGACGCTGCACAGCCTGCCCCCGAATCCCTGGTGGGGGGTGGGGGGGCAGGCAGTGGTTACCGGTCAAGCGGGGAGTGCATTCTGCATATGGCCAGAGGCCCTCTCTTTCGTCCTCGTTTGCGTGTTCCTCGAGCGCCAAGCATGCCTGCCACAGAGAGGACGCTGCTGCTTCAGCAAAACTCTGCGTGATCTCGTCTCAGGCCTCCAGATTCCTCTTCCCCCCACAAGATGGCAGCCTCCTAACACTGCACAGCAATGCGGCAGGAGCCGCAGGTGTCGCTGGGCAGGTGAGCCATGAAAGGGAGGAGTTCCCAGGTGAGCCTCACTGGAACCTAGGAAGCTGCTGTCTGTGGAGTCAGACCCTGGGCCTCTCTCGCTCAGCATTGCCTGCACAGACTGGCAGCGGCTTCTCCCCGGTGGCAGGCAGGAGTCTCTCTCCGCCCTCTCTTGGAGATGCTGCCAGGGAGGGACCCGGGAACCTGCAGATGCCCTTCCCAGAGTGGCGGCTCCATCCCCTACTCAGGGGGATCTCTTGCAGGGCTCACACCCCAAGTCTCCCATCCACCTACAACCAGGGTGGACCCTGCTTAGCTAAGGGGGCCAGGCCTACTGGCTGCCACCAGCCCAGCTCTCTTCCCAAGGAAGGCTTGAAGAAGCCTGCCCACCTCACGGGGCCAAGTATCCCACAGCGGCCACTTTCAAGAGCACAGTGTGAGCACCTTCAGACCTGGGAAGCCGGACTCTTAGCTGTGTGCCAGGGTTTCGTCTCCAGACCCAGCTGGAGGCTTCAAGGGAGCCGAGTGATCAGGAGAGCTGCAAAACGGGCACCTCCAGGAGCGCCAGGTCTGGCTGGGATCTCACTCATCAGGGGCCCTCTGAGGCCAGGCTCACCTGAGAACCCGGGCAGGCAGTGACACCGATAGCTGTTCACCAGGTCCACGCAGCGGCCTCCGTTCTGGCACGGCTGGGACTCACACTCGTCCGTGTTGATGGAGCAGGTCTTGCCTTCAAAGGGGTCAAAAGCAGGTCCAGGTGAGGGACACCCGCAGGTGCTGCTTGGGGGAGTCATTAAGGCTGTGTGTGTGTGTGTGTGTGTGTGTGTGTGTGTGTTTGCGGGTGGGGTTGACTGCTGACTGCTTGTGTCATTTCAGGCTGCAGAGCAAAGAGGCAGTTGAGATAAGGAAGGTGCAAGACAGGCCTTGAGTAGCTCTCTGTGAGCGGAAGAGATCTGGTTGATTAGGGGGATGTGTGATGCTTAAGAAGCCAGGGGCTGAATCTGGGGTTAGGGCTCGTTTTGGAGAGAGAAGAGCCACGCTGAGGGGTCCTGGGGAGCCAAGCGGCTCTCCTGAGTGGCAGTCTCTCCTCGCCGGGAGGAAGAGAGGTCTGCCTGGGTTCAGAGGCAGCTCTCGGCTTCCTCTCCCGCTGGGGGGCTTCCTGGAGGCATCTGGGGTGGGAAGCAAGAGGCTGGAGGGTGAGGGGCCCCTCCCTCCCCTGGCCTTAGCCCAGCAGCATCCCCTCGGGGCTGCTGGCCCCCCCCCAGGACTCACCCTCAAAGCCTGGCTGGCAGCTGCAGACGAAGCCGGCAGCCTCCTGGTAGCTGAACTGGGCTGGGAAGCGGCTGTCCTCTCCGTAGTAGCTCTGGTTGGAGCGCTGGGAGCACTGGCCACCGTGGAGGCAGGGCCGCGGGGCACACTCATCCACGTCTTCTTCACAGTGCTCCCCAACATAACCTGGCCGGAGAGCGGGCAGCCTTAGCAGACCACGGGGAGCCGCCGGGGGTCCCCTCGCGGAGCACAAAGCAGCGGGCGAGGGGCTGGGACCCGAGGCCCGCCGCCCCACGCCTGGAGCCCATCTGGCCCCCGAGCGCTCTGGCTTCACCCACCTGGCCAGCAGGCACAGCTGTAGCCTCCGATTCCCTCCAGGCAGGAGGCCCCATTCTGGCAGGGCTGGGAGGCACACTCCAAGATCTCCAGCTCACAGTGCTGCCCTCCGAAGCCAGTGCTGTGGCAGTCGCACCGGTAGCTAGGAGGGGAAGTCCGTGGTTAGCCTGGCCAGTGCCAGTGCCGCTACCCGCTGGGGTGTTTGCTCCCAGGCACACCCCTCCCCACCCACCCACCCCCGGCCTGGCCTGGCCCTATGGAGGGCAGCAGCTGAGGCCCGGCGGGGGAGCCCGGACCCCCCACACACACCTGTTGACCAGGTCCTGGCACCGCCCTCCGTGGAGACAGGGCTGGCTCTGGCACTCGTCCGTCTCCACCTCGCACTGGGCCCCCTCGTAGCCTGGCAGGCAGGAGCAGAGGAAGAACCCAACGTGGTCGCTGCAGGTGCCGCTGTTCCAGCAGGGGCCCGACTCACACTCGTCAATCTCCACATCGCAGTTCACGCCTTTGGAGAGAGAGAGAGAGAGAAATGGGGGGGGGGAATGCACCCACGGCGTGCTTCCGTGGCACTTTTGGCTTGCGAAGAGCTTGGCGGTCTCTCATGGGTTCGTTCTTACACCACCCCGCGAGGGAGCTCACCCTCACCACCACCCCATCCCACAGGTGGGGACACGGAGCCTGTGTGTCTCTGGCCGAGGCAGGGTTGGAACTCGCCCAACAGGCCCCCAGAACCAGGTCCCTTTACCAGACCCCCAGAAGCCCCCCCCCAAGTTCATAGACCCTGTCCCCAGCTGCCTGAAGCCTGCAGGGACGGTTTGCCACTATGTGCCCCCAGAAGGAGGAGGTCTCTGGCTTGCTACTGCATTTGGATATTGACCCAGGTTTCCCCCCAAATAAACTGGGGGGAATGACCTTAAAAGAGGTAAATGGCCTGTTTCTGGAGGCAAATGACCTTAAAACAGTGGTGCATATGCTGGTCACCTCCAGGCTTGACTACTGTAATGCGGTCTATGTGGGGCTGCCTTTGTACGTAGTCCGGGACTACAATTGGTACAGAATGCGGCAGCCAGATTGGTCAACTCGAAGGGACCACATAACACTGGTTTTGAGGGAACTGCACTGGCTGCCAGTATGTTTCGGGGTGAAACACAAAGTGCTGGTTATTACCTATATAGCCCTTAACGGCTTGGGCCCAGGCGATTTGAGAGAGCGCCTCCTTTGTCGTGAACCCTGCCGACTGTTACGGTCTTCTGGAGAGGTCTGGTTACGGTTGCCACCGGCATGTTTGGTGGCAACCCAGGACGGGGCTTTCTCTGTGGCTGCCCCGGGGCTTTGGAATAAGCTCCCTGCTGAAATAAGAGCATCCCCTTCTCTGTTTGTTTTTAAGAAGACTCTCAAGACTCTCCTGTTCTTACAGGCTTTTAATTAGAATTAATTTTAATCATTTGTTTTATGTCACTGCTTTTATGTCTGTTTTTATGCTACCGTTTTAACTGTGTTGCCTTTTAATCTGAGCTGATTTTTTAAATATATTGTTTTAAATTTCCTAGAGGTGTACATATCAGGCGGTATACAAAATGCGGCTAATAAATGGCAAGCAGGACCTCGCCAGCCTAAGCGGTGGGGCAGCTCAACAGCACGGGTGCCCCCATCTTGCTCCCTCCCCCACACCCTGGAATGGGGGGGGGCGGGGAGGGAGCGAATCCTCCAGCCTCTCTCTCTGTCGGAGGACCTCAAAGGGCCCTCTCAAGGGGGAGCCTGGCTGCCAGTGCAGCTCAGCGTGGCCACCCCCTGCCCTCTGGCTGAGCACCTCCCTGGGCTGGCACCTGCCAGACCATCTAAGCTCCCTTCCGGGCAGAGTCCTGCTGCGTAGCCCTCAGGGCGGCACTAATCCGCCAAGAATGCAGGCCCCCTAATCTGCGGGGGGGGGGGGGGCTGGGATCAAGAGCTGCTGGCATCCCACCCTGCCAGGGACTGCTCGGCCCAGACCAAGGACCCCTGAGGAGAGCTGCCCATCTGGAGCGGGGCGGAGGGGGGCCCCTTGGCAGCGCTTTGCTTCAGGAGGCCCCTTGGCTGGCTGTGGAGGTCCGCCCGGCGGGTGCCCCACCTTCTGCCTCTGGCCCGCACACGGCCGGCCCCTGGAGAGCTGTGGGTGCCCACGGCCCCCTCTCTTTGAGGGTCAGGGGGGTGTCCCTCCGCTGGGGGGGGGAGGCTGTTTTCCGGAGCCCATATCTGCCACTCACGGACTTCTTTAAGCGTGATGACCCACCCTGGCCAGAGGGAGGGAGGGAGGGAGCACAAGAGGAGGGGAACCCAGTCTCTGCTCTCGGTGTCTCTGCCTCCTCCGCCTCCTCCTGTTCTTCTCCCCGGGCAGCAATTCCATCCCCAGCAGGCCTGGCCTCCCACACAGCTGACTCAGAGGAGCCAGCTTGGGGGGGGGGCAGCTGATGCTGCAGCCCCCCCTCCTCACGGGGAGTCTGCAGCCGGCCAGTCACCCGGACATTCCTTCACAGCCCGGCTGCTGCTGCTGCTCCCTCGCACGGATGAGCAAGGCCAGCGGGCGTCTGCTGCTGCTGCTGCTGCTGCGTACCAGGCAGTGCCAGGTGGGGCAGGACCCGCGGAATTCCACCCCCCCCCCCCCCCGATACAGGGCTGGAGAAGCATGGCAAGACGACCCGGGGGAGGTGCAAGTCCAACGCAGAGCGGAACCGGAGCCAGCAGGTCCTCCTGGCCCGCCCACGCCTGTGTGTCCTCAACAGAGCACAACTTTGATGCTCTGGCCGCACCTGCCCCCTCAGCCAGCCCCACACGCCCCTCGCCCTCACCCCAGGACCACCATTTACGGAGGGCTGGGCTGGCCTGGAGGCCTGAGGGAGGAAATGGCAACGGCACCGATCCAGGGGGCCAGTGGGTGAGGCCACAGTCCGGCACTGGCCTCCCAAGCCCAGCAACCTGGCCCCAAAGAGTCCCTTTCCCGCCACACTGATGGCGAGAGACACAGTCCCCCCAATGGGGACAAGGCCACCCCCCACTGCGCCCTGAGGGGGAATTCTTCCCTGACCCCATATGTGGTGATTCAAGAGGGGCTAAGGACAATTGGGGAGAAACGCACATGCCGGGCTCCCAAAGGCTGCTCCCACTTGGGCGAGGGCGACTCCGGGCGCCCACAGAAAAGCCCGGTGGTTGTCTTGGGTAGAATCCAGGAGGGGTTGGCCATGGCCATTGCCTCCTCCCGCGCAGTCTGAGATGCCGCTGCTGCTGCTGCCTTTCAGCACCTTCCTAGATCGCTGCTGCTGCTGCCCAATATGGGCATTTCTCATAGTCTGGGAAACACCCCAGCGGGGATTTGAACCGGCACCCTCTGGCTTGCTAGTCAAGTCACTTCCCTGCTGCGCCATGAGGTGGCTCTTGAAACAAGACCCAAACCCATCCCGTGAGCCCCATCTCCGGAGTACCACCCCAGAGTCTGGTCCTAAGACAGTCCCCAGGGCACGGGGTTATCCTTGTCTTCCAAGTGCTGCCGCCTTCTGCCTCTCCTGCATGCAGTCCATTGCGCCTGGGGGCAAGAGGGCAGCGGCCCCAACCCCTCTCCTCCCACAGCCCCGTCTCCCTTGCAGCCGGGAAGCAGGCAGGGCACTCCCCTGGGAGGAGCCGGAAGCGCCAAGCCGCCCCCCACCGGCCTGGAAGGGAGTCCCCTGTGCGGCCTGGTACCTGTGTAGCCGGGCAGGCACTGGCAGACGTAGTGGTCCCTCTGGTTGAGGCAGGTGCCGTTGTGCCGGCAGGGCCGGGAGGCACATTCGTTGATGTCGATTTCGCAGTGGTGGCCCTGGAAGCCCGGCACGCAGAAGCAGCTGTAGGCGCCGAGCCGGTCCAGGCAGAGGGCGCCGTTCTGGCAGGGGCTGGAGGCACAGTCGTCCACATCCTCCTCGCAGCGGTCCCCGGCGTGGCCAGGCTGGCACAGGCAGGCATACCCCCCGGCGCTCTCCACGCAGGTCCCGTTGTGGTGGCAGGGCTGGCTGGAGCACACGGAGGGCCCCGCCGGGCAGCTCTCCTCCCCTGCCTGGCAGCGGCAGCCGTAGCCGCCGGGCAGCTCCACGCACTGCCAAGGAGGCTGCGGGCAAGGGCGCCTCTGGCAGACGGGGCCCTCCGTGCCACAGCCAGGACCCGTCGCGCCGGGAGGGCAGTGGCAGCCGTAACTCCAGAGTCCGGGCTCCCCGCTGCAGCTCCACCCCGGCGGGCACGGCTGCCCAGCGCAAGCCTCGTAGAGGAGCTCGCAGTGTGTCCCCATGTAGGCCAGGGGGCTCTGGGGGCAGAGGCAACGGTAGCCCCCTGGCAGGACCTGGCAGGTCCCTCCGTTCCTGCATGGGGCAGAGGAGCAGGAGCTGACGGCCAGTTCGGAAGAGGCGAGTCCTGCGGAGAAACAAGCAGTGGGGTTAGGTTGCTGCTGCTGCTGCTGCAAAGGCAAACCCAGGCACCGGCAACGTGGCAACCACAGCCCGCTGTGCAGGGCGAGTGGTGGCACCCGAAGGAAGGAATCGCCCTCAGGGGAGGGGAAGCGGTGAGCTGCCAGAGAACTGGAAGGTGAGGAGAGGGAGGGAAACCCCCGGCACGAGGAGGGCTTCCCCAAAGGGCACCGGGACTGAGGCATGCTTTGAATTCTCCTTGTTTTGAGTTCTCGGCTTTCTTTCTAACGTGGTCAAAATCTTACTTCACCTGCCTTCCGATGGGGGATTCCACTCGGTACTGTGGGTTGCATGGCTTCGCCTGTTTCTCATTTTCTTACGGGGGTTGTTTTCAGTGTGTTATGGTTTTGATTGTTTCACGGAGACGATGACAACAAATATTTAGATACCCCTTTTCAACAAAAAGCTCCCAAAGCAGTTTACAGAGATATAAATAAATAAACAAAATGGCTCCCTGTCCCCAAAGGGCTCACAATTAAAAACACAAAACACGTAAGATAGACACCAGCCACAGCCACTGGAGGGATGCTGTGCTGGGGATGGATGAGGCCAGTTGCTCTCCCCCTGCTAAATAGGAGAGAATCACCACTTTAAAAGTGCCTCTTTGCTCAGTGAGCAGGGGGACAGTTTTAACTGATTTTAATGTTTTAAATGTGATTTCTAAGGAGTTTTATTGTATTTTAATTTTTGTAAACTGCCTTGGAACACATTTTGTGAAACGTGGTATAGAAACGGAACTATAGATAAACTTTGAAAACCAGGAAAGTGTGAAGCAGAAGTATGTGTGGGGGGGTAAAACCCTTGGAAAGTCCCCGGGTGGGCTGTGCCCTTGGGCAGCCTCCAGTCATTTCCCATTTGGACTTGGAGGCCCACACAGCCCGTGGCGGCTGGGCAGGTGTTGGGTGCACAGAGTGGGAGCTTCACCGGCAGAATACCAGCCCGCCGGCAGCCACCCAGAACCCTTCAGGCCGGACCTTTTGAAGTGAAGGGTTCACGGCCTGGGCTGCTCTGAGGGCCTCTGCCAAGCCGGGCTGGAGGCTCCTCTTGCTACGTGGGGGCGGCCTTGTGTGCCCTCCGGCTGCCGGCCTCTTCCTTGCCCGGCTGGCCGCTTCTCAGCGGGCTTTCTGCGAGCAGCCTTGTGCTGTGCACATCAGAGGCCGGCCCTCCAGCGGGACGCACATGCACGTCAAGCGGGAGCTGCTGGGCTAGCTAGTTGGGGGGCAGCAGGAGCTGACATAGCAAGCGCCCCTTCCTCCCCTCCTCCTCCTCCTGCCCACTCCTTCCCACCCTCGGCTTCAGCCCCGCCGGCCTCCCTCTCCTCCCGCTTGCTTTCCTGGGGAATGTGCTGCGCTCTGCACTGCCCAGGAGGAGGCTCTTTATCCTGCCCGCAGCAGCAGCCCTTCTATTCTCCGATTGCCACTGAGGCAGAAAACGAGGATGACGGAGCGCGCCTGGAATCCACGGCCGCAATTAGAGCGGGAAGCCCAGCCGCCCCCCCCCCCCGGCCCTCGGCAAGCCCTTCTCACGAGGACCCGGCTGGAGGAGGAGGAGGAGGAGGAGGAGGAGGAGGCGGCGGCCTTCTCCAGCGGGGAAAGGGCTCCCAGCTACAGGGCCTGGTGGAAGCTGAGCTGCACCTGTTGCAAAAGGGCCGCGGCCGCCTGAAGGCCCCAGCTGGCTCGCAGGCAGTCCGGGGGAGCTGCAGCTGGGCGCCGTTCAGAGCCCAAACGCCGGGGCTTGACCTTCGGAAAGGGGGGCTGCTGCGGGATTCATCCGCTCCCATTGCCTGAATGCCAGGTCTCTGGGGGCTGGCGAGGGCAAGGACACTTCTCTTGACCCCTCTGCCTTTTCTAGGATGTCCTGTGGCACTGAGCTGCTCTCTGGAATGAAGCCTGCACATGCTCAGAAACACTCTCCTGCCCAAAGGACAGGCTGCATTGTCAGGGAAGCAGCGCTGAGAAATACGTTTCAGGCGGAGTCCTGGATTAAGCCATGCCTTGCAAAGCTCCGGCCCAAGAGAGGGGGGCAAACTGTGCTCTTCCGATCAGGCTAGCATGGTGCAAGGCAGCTTCTCCAGGGAGGCCTGGGAGAGACTCCTGCCTGGAGCCTTGGACAGCTGCTGCCAGTCAAAGTAGACAATACTGAGCAAGACGGGCCAAGGGTCTGACTCGGTAGGCAGCAGCTTCCTGCATTCCTATCCCTTTCTCAGGAGTTGCCCAGCGGTAGGGAAGGCCTTGCAGCAAAGCCTCTGTTAGGCCTTTGTGGAAGATGCAAATGCCAAAATTCACGCACAGAGCCCCATCTTTTTTAAAAAACGTGCTACCCTAAAGATGTGAGATGATGACTTCCCCAGTTTTGCCAAGGCTCCTTAGCTGATCATGTTGACTGGGACTGAGCGTGGAGCCTCAGAGCAGCCTCCCCAGCCCAGGCCGGATGCTGGCGGCCTGTGCCCAGCAGCCGCTCTGGCGCTGGGTCATGCGTGGCCTGCCTGGCGCCCTGGAGCGAGGCCCATACCCGAGCAGCACGCCCTCGGTGTCGTCGCTGCTTGTGGCCTTTTCGGTGTTCAGGGTCCGTGGGCACAGCCTGCTATTTTATTAATGAACATGATGCATATGCACGGTGCATAATTAGCACCATGCCCTCATTAGCCTGGGCTCCTCAAGGACTCAGAAACAGAAGATGGTTGCGCTCAGGTGACCGACGTGCTGCGTTCGGGATGTTAGGACAAGGCTGTCGGCAGCCTGCAGCGCTGGAGTTTCAGGGGAGGCGGCCACCTCTGTGCTACGGGCGAGGGCGATGCCTTGAACTTTTGCTCCGTGTCCCAGAGAGGAGAAGGCACCTTTCTGGCGAATGGGGCAGGACCGACTTCAAAGGCCACCGCGGACAAAGAGCAGGGTCTGAGGCAGACTCCCACACCCCACTCCTCGCCCTTCTGGAGTTTGCATTTCCAGATGCCTTGTCCATAAATCACTCTGCCACTGCGGGGATTCCCGGATTCCCGGCAGAGCTCGTCCCCGGCTAATCTCCCCCTGCAATGTTAACACAAACTTTCAGCCTGATGGGGCTAAGGAGCTGTCGGCTCTTTTGCCCTCCGCAAAGGACGGAGTGGATTTGGAGGTGTCTCTTATCCAAGCAACAAGTGATCGTTCTTGAGAGAGAGAGAGAGAGAACAATCCAGCAGACAGTTACTTTCGAAGCAGCTCAGAAAACCTGGTACAAAGCGAAGTCCGTCTTAACAGACACAGCAGCCCAGCTCAGGAGACCCATCTAAAAGGTGGTGTATAGTGAATGAGGCCCAGCAAACCTCCGTCTGGCCACATTGGCGCCTCCGCCATTTTCCTTCGGGCATAAGGAAAGGAGGTTGGAAGCCTCCACTTTCAGCTTTGAACAGGCCAGAGTTTCCTGCTAGATCCAGACTTGGGAAACCGTCTTTTTCTAACTGGTTGGTTAACCATCTGAGACCGTGGTTGGGTTCTGCTTTAGCGGAGCCAACCCCTCTAAGAGTAAGCGTTCCTTTTCCTGAATTTGGACGCCAAGGGTGCTAAACCACAGCACTGGGTGTCGGCCTCTGTTAAACTGAGTCTCTCTCACCAGCGCTTAAGGGATTGCACCCGTTACTGCTTGGTCTCTGGACATACTTCAAAGTGCTGGCTGTGACCTTGGCAGCATGAGAAGTCCTCGGGCCAGAGCGACTGGTCCTGTATGGAGCTGACTGGGTGCAAAGGGAGACATCCCAGGCACAGCACCCCTCTGGGGTGAGCTGGGCAACTACTGAAGAGAGACAGGTAGCCGTCTCGCTAGAGGCACCTCAGCTGTGAAACTCCCTCCCCTGGTGGGCTCACTGGCACGGAGGGAAACTGTCTTATTCCCCGCAAGCCTTTGGATAGTTTTAATATTTCCTCTTGGTTTTACTGCTGCTTTTAGTGGCTACTGTGTGCTGCTGTTTTGATGCTGTGGGCATTTCAGTTGTTTGACCTGATCTCCTAAGCAGCCTTGGGGATTGTAAATGGGCAGCGGGGGCCAGGGGGGCGGGGAGAGGTATGGCAAACCACAGCGACATGGAGAAGCGTTGCAGATCTTTCCCTTCCCAAGACTCGAGCTGCCTGGGCTTCTGGATCTCAGCGTTGCCAGGCATGAGCCCCAGGCCCTCACACCCTGGCAGACCTTACGGAGAGGGCCACCTCACCTTTCTGTGGGGTCCCAGTTTGCTTTCCCTCCCCTCTTCTTTCAAGCGATATAAACTAGAAAGGCAAGTAAAAAAAACCTCTCCTTTATCATCTGGACTCCCTCCATTTTGAGGGCACAAGGGAACTTCTCCCAAGCGTCTCCGTTTGGGGGTCGTGTCACCCCACAGTCAGACCTTCAGCGGCTCCGACCCCCCACGTGCAACTGGCAGCCTGCAAGCCACACTAACGCTAGCCCCATGTACCTGCTGCCTCGTACTCCGGCAGACAGCTCTGCTGATAAGCAGCCGCCCAGCTAGCCCAATCGCCCCACTTAAAATTCCAGCCGGGAAGCCACAGGCACTGGGTTATCAGCCCGCTTCCTCTGCCTCACACACATCATGCTCCATCAGACACGGAGCAACGGCTCAGCAGAGAAGCCAGCCTGGACGGGGCTTCAGCAAGGCCCTTTTGCTGTGGAATGAATCCCCCCCAGTGCTGCCTCCCAGGACCAGGCCAAGAGGGGCAGGCACGAGGCCCACGAGCCGCCCCCGAGTTTGCCTAGAACTCTGTGACTCTCGGCACGTCACCCTCGTCATTTCCAGGCATCCGGCTTGATGGAGCCGATGGACCAGAAAGAGCCTCGACCCGGCCACAGAAGAAGCCTCATCGGATGCAGCTCCAACTGAGCGGAACCACCTCGACAACAGCTGCACAGAAACGCCCCCCCAACCACCTGCAGGGGTGCAAAACTCACTGCGTGAGGCTTTAGCACCCGTTTCAGGAAGAGCAGTGGTCAGCAGACTGCCGGGCTCTCTGGAGCCAGAGGCATGGAGGGGCAGGGTGCTGGGGGGGGGGCCCAAACCAGGCACAGAGCTCAGCAACTCCTCCTCCTCCAAGGGCAACTTGGGATGGAAAGAGTGATGTCTCCATGGCAATGGAGAGGCATGTGCTTAGATTAGTAAATCCTGGGTGACCTCTGGGGCCCTGGTCAGCAGCAGGGATTAGCAGAAGGGCATTCTCTCCGGACGGCTCCCAGGAAGGAAGGAAGGAAGGTGCGAGAGCTGGAGGGGCCCCTTGAGACTGGCAAACAGCTTCTGCGGTTCTGATGGGGCTTCACTTCAAGAGCCTCAAAGCTTTTCCGCTCCTGTACTTGAGTCTCCTAAATAAGGACCAAGCCACAGAGGGTGTGTGGGGCCATTTGACTTCACTCCTGCAAGGGGTCCCCGCTCGCTTGGGGGGAAGGTCTGCAACGAGCAGAGCTGGTCTGGTGGCAGCAAGCAGGACTGGCCCCCTGAACTAAGCAGGGTCCACCCTGGTTGCAGCTGAATGGGAGGCTAGATGTGTGAGCACTGGAAGAGATCCCCCTCAGGGGATAAGGGGGCCGCTTTGGGAAGGGCAGGAGGTCCCAAGTTCCCTCCCTGGCAGCATCTGCAAGACAGGCCTGGGAGAGAGACTCCTGCCTGCAGCCTAGAAGCCGCTGCCAGTCTGTGAAGGCAATACTGAGCTAGATGGATCTATGGTCTGACTTGGTAGATGGCAGCTTCCTATGAGCAGGGAGCAAAACTATGGCCTCTTCTTGAAAAGGAGTACAGACCCCGCATCCGGAAGGCTGTGTTCACGTGATTACTGCCAGAGATGGGCGGCATCACCCACCACGCTGCAGAACAGAGCAGAGCGCATGAGCGTACGAAGCGGCCGGATACCAAGCCAGGGGCTGCTGGTGGCCCCCCTACAAGGGCTGCCCCCGGCTCTCCAGGGCCTCGGGCAGGAGTCTTTCCCCACCTGGAGACACCAGGGAGCTAAACTTGGCCCCGTCTGCGGGTGTCAGATATGGAGGAGGCGTGTGGTATCTCTTCACAGTTGGGCAGAGCTTCACTGGAGAGCCCCCTCCTTGGGGAGAGGAGGGGGGCGGGGATCGTCCCTCTGAGCCTGCAGCATCTGTGGAGGGCAAAGCAGGGCCCAGGACCCCCGGCTGCCTGGGTTCCTGTGAGCTCAGACGCTTCCGCAGGAGGAAGAAACCTGTGAGACAGCGTCTAGCTCTGAGTTCGGGAGCCACTGGACTCTCGCTGAAATCTTTTCAGCGTCTTTTCCTATTGCTTTCTTTTTAAGAGGAAGAGGATGTCCCAGGTGGGGTACCAGCAAGGGCCCAAAGGGGCCGTTCCACGATGAGAAAGGCACCCTGGCTGTGCCTAAGAGATGGCGGGCCGTGTCCCGAGCTGGGGGCTGCTCCGTTTCCCTTCCCGCTGGGCAGGATGCCCTCCCGGCCTGCTGTGCTTGGGGTCATCTCAGGGGTGCCTGAGCGGCAGAAAGCCCTCGACTCTCTCCGGATAAAGGAGGCTCTGGGTCTGGGCAGAGCGACTAGGAAGGAGAGGGACAATCACGTTCCCCCTTTCCCTCCTGCCCGGAAGCAGGTTCAACTGCCCTTCTTCTCCCCAGGCGTGTGTGTGTGTGTGTGTTGCGGGGGGCATGTCTTCTTGGTCTGTGCACGCGAGACAAAAGCATGGGCTCAGCCTGGACCTCCCTCTGAGGGCATCATCAGGGCCCCTCCACAAACGCTGTTGCCACATCCAGGTCTTCTTCCCTTAGGAACGCGAGAAGAATGCCTCACTGCTGCGTCAGCCCGGAGGAGCCGCCCAGGCCTTTCCGCTCGGAGCGTGCGAGTTCCAAGGAGACCCACCAGCCCCTCTTGGCATCCCAAGCAAGTCACCGAGTATCAACTGCACTCGAGTGGGGACGGGACAGGAGGCATCCATGGGGCATTCCTCAGGCTGGTGTGTGGGCCAGTGAGCCAGAGAGAGGGCAGGGAGTGAGTTCTAAGCCAGCCTGCCTGCCTGCCTGCCTGCCTGCCTTCCTTCCTTCCTTCCTTCCGTCCGTTGTGTGACCTCCGGAGAAGGAGCCGGGAGCAGCCACGTGATCCGTGTCCTGTGCACATGTACCTGTGCACACACACACACACACACGCAACCCCCCCCGAGTCTGCTTCTCCTTGGGTCTGCCGGGGCACCTGATGGGGGCTGGAACTGTCCCTGGTGTGGCCTGCAGGCCACAGGTGGACTAGAAGCCCCCACCCTACCCCACCCCACCCCCCAGGCCTCCTCCCTCTCCGGGGCTCCGGCAGGCCCCCTCAGCCCCCTCTAGCTTGCTGGGGCTGCCAGGCCCAGGATGTTGTATGTGCAGAATCGGCACAACCTCCTTGGGTGTGGCAGGGAGCTTGCTCTCCAGGAGGGGAGGGCCAGCCAGGGGTGTGTGTGTGTGTGTGTGTGTGTGTGTGTGTGTGATCAGCCCCCACCGCTCTTGCAAAGCTGGAGAGAGGAGGCTGCTCCTATTATCCGGTTTCGAGGGCGGGGGGGGCCCCATAAATCCCGGCGGGTTTCACGGCTGTCTTGCCTGCTCTGCCCCAGCCGCTCTTTGATCCCATTGTGGGCCTGCTCCCCTCAGCAGGACCCAGCCCCCCTCCCGCCCCCAGTCGACACTCCTCAAGGGTGACCTTCACGCTTCCCTCCCCCTCTGATCTTCCAGCCATCCCTGCTCCTGCTCCAGCAGCACATCAAGCGCAGGGATGGGGTCAAGGGAGCAGCAGCGGAGTCCTGTGTGTTCAGGTTCGCCACTCCAGCCTCTCCAGATTTAATGCTAAATCCAATCTAAATACACTAGCCACTCACGCAGGCTGATCAGCCACTTAGGAGGGAGAGGGAGGGAGCGGAGGCCTCCCCGTCACAGCCAGTGAGCAGCGGTGTCTGCTTCTCCGACTCTCAGTGGCTCCTCCGCCCTTCCCAGCCCTCCTCTCGCCCTGAGGCCCTTTACCCAGAGGTGGGGCCAGGACCTGGACCTTGCAAAGCAGATGCGCTCCCGTCCCAACTGTGGCCCTTCTGACTGCGGTGGCGACGGCCAGTATTTATACGCATCTTTCCAACCAACGTTTGCAAAGCGGTTGACACAGAAAAAAATCATCGAGAAACAAGATGCTTCCCTGTCCCCCAAGGCACTAAGAGAAGAACCGCAAGACAGGCGCCAAGAACAGCCCACTGGGGGAGGGATGCTGGGCTGGGGACGGAGAGGGCCAGTGGCTCCCCCCTTGCTAAATGTAAAAAGATCAGCACTCTGAGAGGTGCCTCTTTGCTCAGGGAGCAGGGCGGCCTTCCCGGTCAGCTGCTGGAGAGCAGAAGCCAGAGAGACGGGACACCAAAGCAGTGGTATCCCGGGACACAAAAGTCCGGTATTGCCAGGGGCTGCTGGGCCTGCCTGCCTGCCTGCCCCCCTGCGGCTTGCTGCCCCACCTCAGCTGAACCCGGGTCTTCTGGCTGGCCCGAACTCGGCAGTGTCTCCGGGCTCTTGCGGCCTGGCGTCAGAGCGGACCCTGCATGCAGATCACGGCTGCAGCTTCCCTCAGTTTCCCTGCTCTGCCAAGTGGGGGCCGGTGGCCCCCTCAATGCCATTTGGGAGCAGTAACTGGGAGGGCGGGGGTCCCTCTCCCCCTCGCCTGGAAGAACGGGCAGCTTGGTGCTCTGCAGGGCACTTGGGGGCCGCTGCAGGAGGCTGGCAGGCGGCTGCGGAATGGGGCAGCCCCCCACACACACCCCTACTCTCCCGCTAGCTGTGCTCTTCTCCCAGGGGAAGAGCGGCCCCCCCGGCCCTGCCAGTCAGGGGAGGGAGCGAGGGAGGGAGGGAGGCCTCTCGTCGGGGCACCCTGCACGGGCCCGCTCTCTGCGGCCACACAAAGCCCCGCCGTTGCTTCACACGCTCGTCAGTAGCCATGGCGACTCGGCACAAAAGCAGCCCCGCTGATGCTGCTGATGCTGCTCCCAGGAGCAGCCGGCGGAATTCCAGGAGCCGGAGCCGCCGACAAAAGCCGTGGGCACAGCCGGGGGGGGGGACGAGGGGGAAGTCTCCGGCAGGCCAGGGATGGCGGGGATGGGAGCACCCGAGGAGGAGGCTGGCAAGAAGGGCAGCAGCAGCCGGAGGCCGAGCAGGGCCCCCAGCAAGAGAGCTTTCCCAAAGTTTGCTTTCCAAAGCCCAGGCAGGCGGTGGCTGCGCCCCCCACCTCGGCCGCCTGCTCAGCCTCGCGTCCAGCCTGTGCCCCCCCCTCCCCAGCCTCTCGGCTTAAAAACCTGGCCCGGGGTTCTTTCGGAGGCGAGCGGGGAGACGCCTTTGGCGCTGGGAGCCACCTGCTGACGACCCCCCCCCCCCTCGCAGGCCGCCTCCACGACGACGGGAGAAGCAGGACTTGCACCGGCTCCCGAGTAGCCTCGCGCGCGGCTACAGACTGGGGAAGCCCGTGTCTAGTGGAGCGAGTTTGCGCGCAGGGCTGGCGCACGTGTCTGTGTGCTGCTGCCCGGAGCGCGGGGGACTTGCTGGGCTGAGGCTGCCGGGCAGCAGAGAGGGCTGCTGCCGCTTCCGAAGCGGGGGGCTGCGGGCAGGCGGGCAGGCAGCCCCCAGTCACCGGGGAGGAGCAGAAGCCGGTCCCAGACCTCGACTTACCCCACAGCAGCCCGAGGGAGAGAGGCAGCAGGAGCGCAGCCGCCGCCCCGAAGCCCATGGCAGGAGGAGGGCGAGGCAGGGTCCGTCTGTCCCCCGCGGGAAGAAGCCGCCTCAGGTGGCGGGCTGGCCCCACCTCCCGGGCTCACACGGCCAGGACCGGCCCCGGCAGGGCTGTCGCTCCTTCTCCGGCCGGGAAGCGGGCCGCCGGCTCCATGCTTTGCGGCACTCGCAGGCTGGGCAGCCTCGCCGTCCACTCGCCACCCTGCGGGAGCAGAAGGAAAACGGAGCCTGGATCACACGGACTGGAGGCCAGGGAGGGAGGGAGGGAGGGGGGGAGTCACGTGCCGCCCGGGCCGCAGGGCATTGCTCAAGGCGAGAGCATCGCACACACTCGCAGGGACACCTGGGTTTTGTGCTGCTGCGCGGAAGACAGAGGCGCGGCGGCGCTTTCCTGCCTCAGCCCAGGCAGCGCCCGGCCAAGGCAAGAGGAAGGCGGCGTTGGTTGCGGTTGGCTCCTCTCCATGGCCCCGAGAGAAAGCAGCACCGGTTGGTTTGTGCCTGTCCCCTGCTGCTGCTGCTGTTCAGGGAAGGGCGACTCCTCCGCCGCCGCCAAGAAGAGGCAGGCGGGACAAGGCCAGGAGGAGGAGGAGGAGCTGCTCCCAGGACGCACCGTCGGGGCGCCTCTCGCCTCCGCTGGGGTGTCAGCGTGAGGCTGCAAGCACAGGCGGCAGCAGGCGGGCCCTGCCTGGCTACAGCAAGAGGCGGCAATGGAAGAGGCCAGAGGAGGACCCCCAGCAGGCGTGGAGAGACAGCCCTGGCCCCAGACGGGGCGGGGGGGGGCGACCCATGGCTCTTGACCAGGGAACTCCGCTGTCGTCCTGGGCTGGGCTGGGGGCCTTGGTCAATGCCCCCCGGCCGGTGCGCTCTGCGGCTGAGCCGCAATGGGCGTCTGCATCGCCTCCATCCCAGTCCAACGGGTGGCCGGTACAGTGGGTGACTTTGTGGCTCCCAATCCGTGGCTACTAGGAAATCACCCTTTCAAAAACCAGATGGGACACACAACTCAAAGACAGGCTTGCAACTTGTGTGTGGTGGGCACACGTGGAATTCAACAACAGCCACGGAGGAGCGCCTGATCAGGGCCAGGACTGTGGCGCACCGGGAGGCCGAATTCAAAGCAGGGGGGCGGCTATAATTGAGCGGGTAGGTGCAAAGAAGCCAGCCCCCCCACCCCCAGCTCCCGAGGGGCCCGCAACTCCATTGCGCCCTGTTTTCTTCCTCATCCGCCTCACTCCGCGGGGCCTAGCGACGCCCCTGATCGACAGCCTCTGTTCCTTGCCCTATGGTCACCCTTGAAACAACTCACCCTGCACCCCCAAAGCTGCCAGAAGCCCCTGGGAAGTGCACAGACCCGCAGGGCATCCTCCTGCCACAGGCACTGAGGCAACTGGCTGGCACCTTAGCCCAGCCGTGGAAATGCTCCCCTGCTGGGTCTGCTCTTCCTCGCCGGGGTCAGAAGCCACACGCCGGAGTCGGTTGCAGCAAGCATGCATCAGAACGCCAAGATCTGGCAGAGGGCTCTACGGCGTGCGTATCCGCAGAGGCGGTGGAGATGGGGTCCGGCCCAGAGAGAGGCCCGCAGCCCCGAGGCGGGGAGAGTCGTAGGGCAGAGAGCAGAAGCCACGGCAGAATTCAGGCCCCCCCTGTGACCTCATAGCGGCATCCACTCGGGCGGTGATGGGATTAAATTAGCACTAATGAGAGTTACGCACACACCGCAGCACCCTCCACACGGCTGAAAATTAGCACTAATGAGAGTTACGCACACAGAGTGCCATCCTGAACACGTACCCCGTGCCGATGTGCCGGGTGCACAGCCTGCCCGGGCCCTGCTGCGTGTAAGCCCTGCGCACCGCTCCCACCCCAAAAGGGAGCAGCCGACAGTGGCCCCCCGTGCCTTCATCAAGGAGCGAGAAAGGTGTCCAGCCGGCCCTTCCTTCCTTGGCAGACAGCAAGGGGCGCAGCAAATGCTACGGCCGTGCCCCCCCGGCACCTGTCCTCCTGGGTGGGCCCAGCGGTGCTGAAGGGACAGTCTTGAGAGAGAGCCGCCGCCGCCGCGCTGGTGCTTACCGCTCAGGCACCTGCCCGTCCTGAGAGCAGCGCAGCCAGGACCTCCAGCTGGAGCACCTTCTAGCCCTCCGCTCTCACTGCAGCAGCTGGTCAGGCCTTGAGCCAGGACTAGACTCACCGCTGGGCTTTTTCAAAGAAGCCCAGAAGGAGGCTGAAGGGAGCAGTCCAGCGGTGTGTGAGCACTGCTGTTAGCTCCAGAGTCATGTGGTGGCCCAGGACAGATGCACAAAATGGCGCACCAGCCCGATTTCCGGAGCACCAGAGAAGCGAGCCATCCGTGGCAGTTCTGGCCCACCCTCTTCCTCAAAGAGTTAGGGTGGATAACCAGCAGTGCAGCAAAACAGGAGTGATCTGACACGTCGCTTGTTTTAGAAAATACAGAGCGAGGTCTTCCACCACCAGTGGACAGTGCTTCTGCTCACATCCGGGGCATTTCCTTGCCTTGGCTGCCTCTCTCAAGCTCATGCAGTGGCGTTCCAAAGCAGCCCCCCAACTTTGGGGTGGGGGGGCTGCTGTGCTGGAAGTGGGGGGGGCAGAAAGCCCTTGTGCACAAGAAAACCACCCAGGCTAGAGTTGGGGTCCCAGCCATATCAAAAACTGCTTCACACAATGGAGGATTGTGCTCAAGTATTGTGGCAAAGGGGTCCAGAATTCTGCCCCTCTGTGGCCGCGTTGTGGGCAGCGCTCATCACACTGGCAAAAATCCACAACATGTGGAAGAGCAGAAGGCAGCTTTGTCCTTCTGAGGCATGGAGTTTCACCACTGCTGGGCCCACTCAGCCAGGGAACCAAAGTAGTAAATCTGGGTGCTTTCCAGACTAGCTGCTCAACAGCAGCAAAATGCCTCCGTTCAGGCAAGCCACACTCAAAATGTAAACAGCAGGGGGAGCAGCCGTCTCGCAGAAACTAACAACCCGGGGGGGGGGGGGGGACAGCAACTTCCTTAGGCTGGATATACGACATCCTGGCATCACAGCAATTAAATTCGAAACAAGGCATCGGCAGTGGGAACGGCACCCTGCTGTCCGCGTAGGGCCTGCGGTGTCACAACAGAGGAAGTGTGCAAGCACACTTCTGAGAGACATCCTGGCCCCGTTGCAGGGTCTAATCTGGAAAGCACCCTGGAGACAAAACCAATCTCAGGCAAATGCTAAACACCATTGCTTGGCTGAACTGCTCGCAACTTTCCTGGGTACGGCTGGATATGCTGCTGTATTTCGATTTTGAGAAATAGCCAACAAACCGGACCGTAATAATAATGACTAGCTTTGGCAAGGCAGGCGAGCAGGGCCAAGCCACCTGGGCTCTCTGGATGCCGCTGCCCGCTGGGCTACGATGATGGGAGTTGTGGAGAGGCCAGGTAGTCTGCCCCTGCAGGAGGGAATGAAGGTAAAGGGGTGCCGCTGAGTGGGTGTCGATTCCCGGCAGCCACAGACTAGTCCTGTGGTTGTCTTTGGCAGAATCCAGGAGGAGTTGACCATGGCCTCCTCCTCCCGCGCAGTCTGAGATGATGATGCCTTTCAGCATCTTTCTATATCGCTGCTGCCTGATATAAGTCTTTCCCATTTAAACCGGCAACCTCTTGCTCGCTAGGCAAGTTAGGAACAGAGGAAGCTGCCCTAGACGGAGTCAGACTATAAGGTCTATCCAGCTCAGTAATGTCTTCCCAGACTGGCAGCGGCTTCTCCAAGCTTGCAGGCAGGAGTCTCTCTCTCTCAGCCCTACCTTGGAGATGCTGCTGCCAGGGAGGGAACTTGGGGAACCTTCTGCTCTTCCCAGAGCGGGCCCCATTATCCCCTCAGGGGAATTGCATTGCTCATACTTCTAGTCTCCCATTCATATGCCACCAGGGCAGACTCTGCTTAGCTAGTCATGCCTGCTACCACAAGACCAGTCTCGTTATTTCCCCACTGCACTATTAGGGGACTGTGTTGCCTTTTAAAAAAAGAAAATCAGATTTGGGGGAGTGTGCTTTGAAAGAAAAAATGCTGAAGAATCTTAACACGGTGGCTTTGTTCCCA